>NW_028288684.1:13609359-13919979 GCF_059628265.1 Tinamus guttatus
TCTGTGGCAAGTTGTTCTGCACATTGGCTGCTCCCTGTGCAGATGTGTGCTGCTCACGCGCCGTGTTGGCACTTGGCCTAAGAGCTGCACTTGAGATTTGCAAGTACCTCAGAGACATGTGGGCACCCAGTTTCTATTAAAATGAATGTAAGCTTCGAATTCCATCCCTTCATTTGACAATAAAACCTTGTGAAACTACCTGATAAAACTTTGGACAATTATGACAAAATTGTCCCCAGAAATGTTTCTTTCATTATGTTGAATAAATTAGGTCACCTTTTCTCCTTCAAAACAAACAAAAAAACCCAAAACAACAGTAACAACAAAAAAAAACCAAACAAAACCCTAAAAACAAAAAAACCCACTTCTGATGATTTCATATCAATATTTTTGTCTTGGATTTACAAAAGTAACAAAGCAATATACAAATATTTTGCAGAGATGGGCACCACTTTTCTTCAGAAGCATTTATCTTTAACATTCAAAAGAAAAGTTAATCTCCCCATATGCTTTATATATTCCTAATCTTATGCGGAAATATCCAAAATTTTGAAAAAATTGCAACTAAATTGCATTCTGAGTTACTAGGGACATCAGAGTCCACAGACTATATCATCTGATCCGTTTTACCTGATTTGCTCCAGAATATAAACGTTTTTAACAAATGGTGCTTACATGTATTGTCCCGCAATAATCTCCTTCATCCAGCCTTCAAAGCAAAAGGCTTTGTCCTGTGCATAGTTTCTTTTTAGCAGCTTTGAAATGACCAAAGGGAGCCTGGAACCAGTGAACCTGCTTCACTGGAGCAGCCTCTTTGTATAAATGCCATGAGCAGAAAAGTTTACTTGCAAAGGGAGGTGGAAGAATCCTATTAGCTACTGATTTTCCTGGAATAACTGAGCCTAGGTAGGACCTCAGAGAATGTATTTGTGAGACCTTCTGCCGGCAGATGAGACTGAAATTCCTTAGCTCTTTTCTGGAACTGGGTTTTGGTCTGTATGGGGTCCCTTTTCCTTCATTACTGGCAGAAGCAGAAGAACCTAGAACTAGTCTCAGTGTTTCTTTTCATATTGAATAGGGAATGGAAATCATCCACTTTATAAACAATTTCAACAAAGTTTTCCACATATTATTCAGGCAAAGATTGCCTTGGTGTTATTCTCATCGTTTGGGTTGCTACAAAGGAAAACAATGCAGGTATGCTCATTCATACAAAGTCTCTCAAACAAAATAAACCCCATAGCATTCCAGGGAGTTAGATAAAAGAAGACATGAGAAACATGAGTCTGGAAACTCAGTCTAGCATATATAACAATAAACCATAACATCAAGCTCACAGCAACACCCTCTGTTCCATGCGTGCCCTCGAAGGATAGTTGCATTGGAAGCCAGGTGCTGAACACGGTACCGTGTTAGGTGGCAGCTGGGCAGGAGGCAGTTCAGAAGAGCTGTGGAAACTGCAGTGTGGGCCTGAGCCGCCTGTTAAACAAAAGAGAAAACAACTTTCAGCAAGCTCTGCACTTCGCTGCAGGGTCTCCTGGGATCTGAGCTGTCTGTACACAGCTCAGTTTGGCAGCTCCTCCTTTTCTCTTCTCCTCCACTAGCCGCTGAACCTCCGGACCAGCCAATGCTACCATTCCCTTAGCTACTGACCTGGCAGCAGCTTTCAAGAAAGCACTTTGACAGAGTAGCGACAGTAGAACAAGCTCTCTGGATTGTCACTTTCCGAATTGCGAAGCAGAATTCTTGACAAAGTTAGTTACAGCTTATCATGCACATAGTGCCTAGAAAACATCATCCATTACTGTTCTAATTATTCCATATTTGGTCTGTCTGGCATTCGGTGACATGTCATTAGCAAGATATAGAAAAGTTGCCTTTGGAGCGCAGTCTGAACTCTTCTTCTGGGGGAAGCCCACAAAACAGCAAATAGCACAGAAAAAGTGAGCAAGTTGTTCCTGCTTCCCCAGGCTCACCAGCGCAAAGGGACATGCTGTGAAGCTGAGATAACCTGAACTGATTTCAAATTTGACTGAAAAAAGTAGGGCCACGAATACCATGAAACTCTTTGCAGTGACTGAGAGGGTGTTGCATTATTGCTTTGAATCTCTAGCAGAAGAACCCAAAGGGAAGAGCTAGCTGAAAATGTGCACTGTTAATGGGATAAATGTGTCTTATTTTCACAGCGCAGACTTTGGAAATCCCAGCTGCATTCGTCTGCGTGCACAGCCTCCTTCCCAGTGCCCTGCCCTGGGCAGTGATCTCTGCACACCATGGGCCTGGTCCACGCTCGCTGCAGTTGATGGTACTTAGCAGCAGTTTCCCGTGATGTGGAGCTAGCTGCCAACTGAAGTTTGCCTCGCATGTGTTTTTTTTTTTTTCTGCTCTGCCCTCTCACATACTCTAAGATGTTTAATATATGTAAATTGGCTCCAGAAATTGGGCTCTATCTTCTGTGTGCATCATGGGGGGATGTAACTTGGCTTGCAGGAGCAGCCCTCGGGCGGTCAGCGTTTGACAGCGTTTCACAGGCCCCTTTTGGGGTATTTACAGCGGCAGCACGGGGGTCAGTGCAGGTGGGACCAGTAAGTCACATGCCCGGATAACGATGAACGCCTGTGTTGGTGGCAGTGCGGAGAAGCGGTGGTGACAGCCGGGTGGCACTCACTCACCGCGGAGCCGCGTGCCTCCCCTGCTCCAGATACCCCCTCCTTTACCCTCGTCAGAGCCCAGCTGCCTTTGCCGGCCCCTGTGTGACTTTGGCTTCTGTCCCTGTGTGACTTGGGCGTTCGCGGCGGTGGTTCGCGGGCTCCTGGGCTGCCGTGTGAGCCCGTCCGAGCAGGGTGAGGCTGGGGCTGCACCTCTCGGTGCCGCTCGTCAGGCCACATTGCTTGGCAGCACTGCTGAAACAGGAGTTGAGTTGTGCATCCTCGGCAGAGAATGGGTTTTATGGCAGTGTCTTCATGACCTTTCAGTCAGCGCAGAGCCTCTGGGCTTGGGGATGGGAAGCCGCTCTCGGGATATGGCTGCTGTTCCACCTGCTAATGGTTTTTCTGCACTGACAGAAAATCCTTTCCACGGCTGTGCATTTACACATACTAAGCTATCAGAAAGTGACCTAACTGTGAATAAATACGAGTAAAGGTGTTTTAAGCCATATCTCCTCAGATCCTACATGCAATGAGCTTATGTGAGATGTCTGATACAGCAATCATTCGCATGATTCTTATTAAGGCCAAAAAACATAAGCCATAAATAACTGCAGATTGAGACCACTTTATATTTCACTGGATGCTTCCCTGAGAACTTTCTGACCTAAGCATGTGACAGAAGCTTTCTTTTTTAAATAACTTTATGAATGTTTGCTGGCATGGCAAAGCAAAAGAACAAGATACAATAGCCTCTTGGTATAAATCTCTGTTAATGAGATCAGGACTAGAAACCTCATTGTTCAGCTCACATTCTGTCTGAACGCAATCTGCTTCTCAAATTATAAATCAGGGGCAAGACACTGTACCATTGTGTAACTCTACACCCTGGCTCTGGAATGTTTCCTAGTCACAAGAGGATTGTCATCATTTCATTTACGAGGGAACTATCAAACCAGCCTGGGCCATATTTGGTCTAAACCCCCCCTCAGATGAAGACCAATCCCCCCCTCTCACACAGCAGGGTATTTCTGTAGCAACAACACAGAGGTAGCACTATAGAGGTGGCACTGTAGTAGCTACAGCCTGAATTCTAAAAATAATAGAAAAAGTTATCATGCCTGTCACTCTCATAAACAGTATTTATTTGCAAGCATTAAGAAATTGTTTAAGTATACACATAAATATATATGTGTGTGTATATATATATGCATATATATACACCCATCACTCTAGAGTGGAGGTATCAAGTCACCTTTCATTTCTGGTAGAACTCGAGCTCTGCAAGGAGGAAGAGAGGTTCACATAGAGCACATGGTGGTCTTGAACTGATTGTGAAAATAATTTTTAGTTCAATGAACTAAAATGAAATGAAAATGGAAGGGGAAATGAGAAATGAAAAGGGGAAATAATTTCCATTGGCAAGACATAACCAAAATATTTAACTAGACCTGAAACAAAACATGTTATATAGCTTTTAGACGATCTTTTATTAAGCTACAATCTTTTATTAAGCTATATTTAGCCTCTGAATTTGTTTTTATGTGAAAAGTTAGAATAGTCTTTTAAATCTAAATAGAAATATTTCAACTTTTCTGAATATTTCTTCTCTTTGACCAAAACTCTTAGCTGATTTTGAAGTATTTCACAGATATATTTTTTTTCCTTTTGAAATAAATATTTTTATTTCATCTTGCTCAATGGCACTGTTCTTCAGCAACCTTTGAAAAGCAGACAATATGTCACATAACTGTATAATAGCACAGCAATAAAGAGATTCTGTATCCCACCACTAATATGGAAAAAAGAAAGAAAAAGGAAAAAAAAGAAACAAGCATTGCTGAAAATTGGAGAGAAGGCACAGGAAAATAATTCTCCTCTTTCCTCTTCTCATTTTCAATTTTTGCTTTTCAGTTTTCAATTTTCATTCTTCATTTTTTTTTCTCTCTCTCTCTTTTCTTCTTTTTCCTCTTTCTCCTTTTCTCTTCCCTTCCCTTCTCTTCCCTTCGCCTCAAAGAGCAAGAACATAGATTATATAAAATTGTGGAATTATCCTTTCCTTCTCAAAACAAATGTAAAATAAGTATATACAATAATGGAGATGTTATATGCAGAGTTGTGTCACACACAGCTGGTTCTGTCACCTGGAGCAGTGCCACTATTGTTTTGGATTAGGATTTACGCTCAATATTGAAGGAATCCTGAGGCTATAATTTGAAATACAATTCCAGGAAAGCCGTGGAGTCCATATACTCCTGGCTCATCTCTAGTCATGTGGGGTCAATTTCACTCTGGGTGAATTTTCTCTTACAAAAGCAGTAGAGCTAGAGCAGGAATGATTTTGAATTGGTCTATTAATGAATATTAAGATGAGGCCAATTAAGAATATGGAACCTCCTGTCAATTTTATCCAGCAAATCCAGTTATATTGCTGTATGGGATGACAACTGTGTCTGATTACGGCCACACACCAACATGTTTTAGATGTGCTTCCCTCTATTCACTCTGCCCACATTTTGCTTACTGTTTTCTTTCTAATGTGTGTCGTCGTTTTGGTTTTGTTGGCAGAATTCAACATCAGTCAGACTGTCTACCATAACGGAAGCTTTACCTTGGATCCAGCCATGCAACTGAAGACTTGTGCATTAAATGCATGCTAGTGCAGTGCAGTGGTGAGGCTGGACTACAAATGAAAACTTGGAAATTTAGAAAACATGCAAAACCTCATCCATCCAACATACATTATCCATTGCATATATAGAAATGGATAATAATACGTGTACTGGTTCAGACTAAAGATCCACGCCTGTATATGCTACTTTCTGTCATGGCTATAGATGGAGATGATATACATGTCCTGAGATACAAACAGATTCTATTATTATCCTTTGTTTTCTCCCTGCTGTTGTTCATTGCAGGTTAAGGGTATACAGCAGACTGCTGCCCTCCACCGAGGAGCTGACAAGGTAAGGCTGGCTGCTGGTGCTTCACCTTCTTTCTTGTAACCTTCAACAACCTGCATAGCTTGGGTCCTGGGCAAAAATTCCAGGCTAAAATATTCCTTGGGATTCTCATTGCCCTCATGTTATTTTTTGACTCTGGTTTTAACAACTGATTTGTCATGATGCCCTCCTTCATTTTCTCCATGTTCAGTCTCTGCTATATTGGCAAGACCTCTATGCTCAACCAGCTTGCAGCACCCTTGGTTGCTTCCATCAAGACCAAGGTAAAGGCAAGAAGGGACACCCTGTGGGCAGCTGCTGGACTCAGGCCGAGTTTAGGAGTCTGAATCCACCCCAAAACAGACCCTGTGAGACTGAGGGCAGAACAATCTCCTTCTACCTGTTCACTTGTGCTCTACTCCTTCACTGCTCCGTCCTTATTTATAATTGCTATTTTATTCTTAGAAAGAGAAAAAAAAAAAACACAAAAAACACATACACGCACACATGCCCGTCTAACAGTTCTAGATTTTTCTTCTCCACCTGTTCTGCTCCACCTAGGATTTCCCACCTACTATGAATGGGTTCTTTCCTTTCCTTCCCTTTGCATAGATCTTCCCATTTCATGTATTCCTTGCCTCTTCCCTTCTCATCACCCTCGGATACTATGTGTAGTTTGTCTGTCTCTCTTCCCTTTTCTCAGAGCTGTTCCTTATCCAGGCTTCCCGCTTCAGCCTGACAAGTGAGATCTCTTTAGAAACTCCCCTCTCCCTCCGCGCTGCAGCCTCCACTTCCATCCTGAAACGTCTTCCCCCCTCAGGGAAGATGCTCATAGCCCACCGTAGGCAGGCCCCCTCCCTGCGAGGAGCTGCATGCGTGGGGGAAGGCTGAAGGAGGAAGGCCGGTGACGTCTCCCAGCTGCCCTGTTCCCTCCAGTCATCACCATAGTTATCATTATCAGCAAGACCTGATCAACAGGACAGGCAGGGACCCTGCTGCCTCATTCCCGGGGCTGACAGAAAGGGTCAGAAGAGGAAGGAGAATGATTCCCCAGACAACCCCAGGCTGTCATGCCAGGCCCAGCCAGGGCCTATCTTCTCATCAGGAGACAGGAGCTGAGGCCTCTTATGAGCTGGTTTAGCTCCCATGTGGCTGCAGTCTCATCCACTCATCACATCCTCAGCTGCCTCCTTCATGGCTGCCCTCCCTGCCTCCAGCATCAACAGTGGCCAGGGACTCTTCCCACCCTGAGCAGAAGACCTCATGTCCACCCGCTGGTGCCGCCCTCCAGGATGGACATCATCTTCCTGGCTTCGCAGGCTGCCACACCAACACAGAAGGGGACATTGGCAGAAGGGGATTTTGGCAGGGGTGTTCTCATGCCCTGCACCCCCTGACCAGGCATACAGATTGCGTTAACCTCAGTCGCACCCTTTCCTGAAGTCCTGGCCTTCTTCCAGCCTCATCTGTGCCCTGGGCACCACTTTGTCAAGGATACCTTCACCTCTGCTCCTTGTGTTCTTGGTCATGTTGGAGGCTGTGCTACTGCTGTGACTTCTAGCTAGAGCAAAGCTGGAACGGGCTTGTTGTCACACACCTGCCTCAGAAGAGCTGGGGAACTGCCATCTTGTGCTGCAATCTTGCCTTCATTTTGCCCAGGAGCAAAATGCTTGTCTGCTTGTCTTTTCTGATCTCTGCAGTGCTTATTAGAGTTGGGTTTGCCTGGGCATTGCAGTGATATAAATAAAATACTATGCCACAGCTAAATTTCCCTTATAAATCCATGATTTATGGATGTACTACTTTACCCAGGGTACTGAAGCTCAAGGAGGAAATTAAAGGGAAATGCAAAGCAGGAAATTCCTCTCCAAGGAGAGGAACACATTCACTTTCTGCGAAATGTGAAAATTTATCTTATCAATCAAATCAAAAAGAATATATCAATTAAAAATTAATTAGGTTCTCAGATTCTCCTGTATGCTTTCCTGTGACTTGTTAGTCTTTAGTCTTTTGCTTATAGTCTGCTTTATATTACACAGAGGAATACAGGTACTGAGGATACATCGTTGTGTTTGGAAGGCGACCATTTGGATGTGTTTCTGTAAAAGCACTGAGGTATCTTGCACCTGAAACCACCTCTGTGGGTGTTCAATCAAACTGAAAACCAGGCATACATGTGCATATTTAAAGATGCTTTATTTATTTATTTTTTATTTAGGCCTGTATTGGAAAGCCATAATTTTAAGCTGTTTTTCATCTTTTCTTGTAAGCCTTCTAAACCTCTTTCAGCCTTGTCTTCTAAAATTTTATTATAAAATCTATTTAAAAATCAGTGAAGATGGTAGGAAGACTGTTTGAAAGAAATCAAAGGTACTCAAATTCTAATATGTCCATGTCTGAATCAAGATTATTGGGTTGGACATAGTTACTTTTTCTTTATATTTGAAAAAAAAAATAAGCCTTTTTAAATTTCAATGTAATAGAAAATCCTGGAAACATCAATCTGGAGAATAATCATCAACTATTGGGGGAAAAAAATGCTAGCTCTTCAAATGTGCACGTTATTCCAAGCACTGTAGTAATGCACATTCCCTATTTCTGAGAATCAAACTGTTTAGACACCTAATGAAGATGTTTAGTATTAGCAAAGGAGTCAACGTGATATAGAATACAAGATTATTATCTTTTAGTTGAAGCCTATGACCCTGTGCAAACTAATTCTTGAAAATATTTTCCTTGAAACTTAAATGCAGGCACCTGTTTTTGAGATATCCGAGGTAATTAAAAGAGGAAGCTGACTCACAGGCCTTGCTTTTGCCACCTAAACTCAGTAACAGGAGCAGAAGTCAAGCTGGCATTCTGCTTGTGCACTAGCAGGGCTGTTTTTGATCCCTGGCCTCTGGTATTTGGATTATTTGCTTTCCCTCTCTTAATCTCTGTGGGGAAACTTTTCCTCACTATTTAAATATTAAATCCTCACCCTCCTGGAATGTTGCAGTATACTGCATACAAACAGAGATGCAAGGGCTCATTTTTTTTCAGTGCAAACCGATTTTGAGTTCAACTAAGTAGGCCCCTGTTCATCTGCTCTGAGGCTACGCACACCTTTTGTGCAGGGAATTTTACATTTGTAGATACATCTGTTGCTCAAATAGAGCAACAAAGATCCAATAACACTGAGACACATCAGAATCTTTAGGTATGTAGGTTGCAGCTTCCCTCTTCTGGCAGCAGTAACAGCAATAGCGATTATAAAGGACATCAGCTTTCTCCAATTTTGGTGTTAAACACAGTTTATCTAAACAGGCCCCAGATCTACATAACCCATCTAAGGTATCTGACTTTTCATCCAGAGATGTTACCTGTAGCTGAAAGGTAGTATTGTTCTGTTCTTCCAAGCATTTTTTTGAGAAAAATCAATCTTCCTCCAAACTTCCTCTGTAAAATTTCAGCTGTGCTACTTGCTTCACGTGTAGCTCGCACAGCTGACGTGGGCAGTAGCCCTTGATAAACACTCCATTTTACTGGTGGACACAGATGTTTTCTTTTTATCTTCTTTTAAGAAGGAGATTGTTTCCTAAGCACTCTTAAAGCACTTAAAAATCCATAGATTTCGTAAAGCGCTTGTATTGTTTTTTGTTGCCGATCAGATTTGTTGTCCTTTCTCAGCATTTTGCAATGTTATCTATTTTGTACTGAAACAGCAGAAGAAGAGCAAAAGAGAGGGAGTTAAGAAGTTAATAGCTAAAGAACAGTAACTAACTTTAGGAATTTAGTTATTGTGCTAGTTAACTAACAAAAGGCTAGTTAACTAACAAAACTAACAACCTTTCTAGATGCATTTCCCCACTAATTAAGAGAGTTTAGAGAGTGGGATACTCTCAGAAGTAAATGCAATTAGGAAAACCAAAAAAGAGTTCTGCTGGTGAGCTGGCTGGGTGCTTATGGATTTATGTTTCCAGAATAAATGCTTTGGCCTAAAGCTGACTTTGAGGTATAGATGTTTCCAAAGTGCTTCAGTGATAGTGCATCTACCATGCCAATAGCTTGTACTTGCCTTTGGAAGCATCTGTCTAGTTTCCTGACAATTTCAGCTTGGGCTTCTTTACCAGAGGTGTTGAGGAAGAACTGAGGAAGTATTGATAGATGTTAGGGAGAAAACCTGGAGAAATCCCACAAATTTGAACAAGTTCAGCAAGAACTGCAGGAGCAGCTGCCAGGAGAAATACAGTATTGGGAGCACAGTCACTTTTAAGGCCATCGGATGTAACTAATGAATGAGGGCAATAGTCAGTCTGCAGTACTTTGCAAAACACCACCAATATAAGCACTGAAACATGAGGTATTTTTATTATTTTAATATACAGTATTTTACAACAAAGTACATAATAAAGTAGAATTATCAAAAGATTGTTTACCAGTCACCAATACGCATTGACTTACTGCTTTCATCTTTATTTTGCTGATTATTTTAAAGTGTCAAAGTATACAAACTTACATACAAACTACTTAAGGCTGGATTCTCCTGGAGCAGCTTTTTTAAGACAATATCAATATCTCCTCTGCAATTGTGATCGATTGATAGCAGATCCACCCTGATTCTGCTGCGAGTGTCCTGCAGTGTTCACCAAAGGGGCAGGTATATTCTATAACAAAACAGAGAATGATAATGTATATACACACACATATATATATGATTATATATACCATATAATTCAAAAAGCATCATTTGATGATACCATGTGATCTATTCTCTATCATATGAACCGCTGTTCACTCTATCTGGATTTAGAGGTTGTTATTACAGAGTACAATGTCATTCATTCCAAATACTGAGTGCAAATAGGAGAATTAAAGCGGGAAATCATGTTGAATGACATAAACATTAAAGGAAATCCTTCTCATAGCACAAAATTTGACAAAATCTCTGACATCTTTATATTTTCTCAAGTTAGGAACTTGTTTGACAGCTGTTCACTTTTATCATCCAGAACAATTCCAGGCTGACAGCTGAGACCTGAATCAATAGCTAGACAGCTGTTTAAATACTTGAGTATATACTTTTAGGGAAAGAAAGGTTTTAAATGTCCATCAGAGCACTGATAGCTCCAGAAGAGCCAAGAACTCAGGAAAAGGTAATGGGTAGTGGGTACAGCTATAAAACTATAAAGCCTTTATTTATTTATTTTTAAGTAGGTTATGAAGAAAATCACAAAGAAAACCATAAAATGCTTTATTAACATATTTAGACCCAATAAAGGCAACTATGCCACACTAAGTGCTGCAAAATACAAGACTGAAGGGTTATTTCGCTATAAGAATCAAATTTTCAAGACAGGAGGCAGATGAGAGCAAGCTGGGGTCCTAAGGCACACACAGTACTGCAGCTCACAGGAACTAATGGACGCGCTCTGCATTCTTTTCACACTCCCACTTCAAAATCAGACAATCACTTGGAATTTAGGAGTTTGGTAACATTCTGGACTTTTTTCTTTCTCAAATTCAGGAAGTGGAAGAAGCTTTCTGAATAATGGGTATTTTCTCTAACATTTCGGGCAACAAATTAACCAATAAAGAACTATATGAAGTATATGATAACTTATCTCTATTTTTTTCCTAGGAGGTTGCGTGCATGTGTGTGCAATAGTAATGGAAGAGACTAATAACAACTGTAAACACTAATTGCTGAATTATAATCTGATAATTTGAAGTGTAATATTTGTGGGATTTTTCTTTTTTGGGGGGGAGGAGGTAAAGGGAGATATCCATCTGTCTTTTCCATCTTCTATACTCCAGGAATCCTGATACTTTTGTTTCAAAGTGACAGAATCCATAATATATGAAACATAAAATACAAACAGTCAAAGAAGAAATGTAATGCCTATTACTTATAGAACATAGAATATCTGCAGGTCAAAATGGGAATGTATTGTATTACCAATAACTTTACACACTACCATGTATTATTTCCCTCCTTACTTTCTTTAGGAAGAAAATAGTTATGAGCTCTGTGTAGTTCAAATGACCTTGCTGAATTACAGCTCTGTGAAGGTTCTTAGAACTTACTGGGCTCTTCAGGTGTCCTCAGATTTGAAGGGGAACTGAAGCCAAACACTGAGACAATTTGTTTTAAATCATCAAAACCTGATCACAATGCTATAAAGTTTGTTAGTAGATTCTTATTGTTTTTTTTTTTACACAAATGGAAATCTGAACATATGGAAAGGCATTTACGCAGACTAATGTCAATATTTCCAATTACATTTTTACTATAAAATAATCCATAAAGTCAGCTAATAGAAACTAAAGCTGAGCCAATTCTTACCAAAGGAGAAATTAGCTGTAAAACACTTGAAGTAGATATGTTTCTGGTAATGGCTTCTTGTACACCTAAAAATAACATAAAATTATACTACTATTATTATTATTATAAATTATACAATTTCTATTATTTAAAACAAATATTAGAGAAGAAGTATGATTTACAGTCAAATATTCACCAGAGAAAGAAGACTGAAGACTGTGGAAATGTAGTTTAATAGCAGTGTTGTTCCTTTGCCATTTTTACCTTTGCCTCTCTTTTTATTGTCCTTTCTCTGTTATTTATGTATAAATTTATTTTCCATTTTCTTGTATTTCCCTCACAATATCTTCTGCCTAACCTGAGCATACTAAAACTCCTCACCTGAAAAAGAAGGAATTCTTGACTTCTATTTGCCTGGAGGCAATAACCGTAAGTTACAGGGTAATGAAATTCTGAACCACTGTTTGAGAGGAGTGAGAACTGTTATTGCAGAGAATTTCTAAGTGGCTGCAAAGTTATTTTATCCTGCTGATTTAGTCTAGAGGAAAGTGAACTCTTTTCCCCCCAAAGTCAAGCAATCCACCATTTGATGTAGGAACATATGGAGAGTGTGCAGGAGCTTAATAGCATAAAACAAGCCTTGGTTTAGTTTAACTCCAACAAATAGGAGCTATTTCAAAGTGTGAGGGTGGAAGAGAACTTGGGTAAACTGACCATGAAATGATGCAGTTGACAGTATTTCAGGAAAGAAGTAGCATAACAAAATAAAGCCAATGAACTTCAAGAAAACAGACTCTAGTAAATGAAAATAATCAGCATGTAAGATTTCATAGGAAATAAAGGAAAAAAAAAGAAAGTTCAGGAGTGTTGGCATTTCCATAAAGAGTATCCGTGCCAAACAAGTTATATCGATGATATGGAAAGCCAGGAAGTGCAGTAAAACAGCCCACAAAGGCTCACGCACAAACTCCCCATTGATTTCAAATATAGGATGGAGCACTAAGTATGTCAAATTATGTCAAACTCCTGACAATCTGTATGAATTACCCGTGCGACCACATAGGTCAAAGCCAATACTAAACACCAGATACAGTAGCAAAGGACTCAAAAAGTCATTCCACACTCAGGTCAGCTGAAAGAAGACAACCAGTGACAATGGTGACTCCTTACTCAATGGAGAAGAAAATTACGGAGAGAGGAACAAGCACAGACTTTTCTCAACATTCTTCACCAAAATGTCAGCTGTGATCAGATAGTTCATATAATTATCAGCAGCCTAAAGCAGGTGAGAAATCACAGAATCACAGAATAGTTTGCATTAGAAGGGACTGATGGAGTTAATCAGCCTGGCATACAGAGGGAACAGGTTAGGGAGCACTCAAGTAAGACATGTTAAAAATACTTGGGCAAATGATATTCACATAAATGCTCAGAGTTGGCTATAGCAGGCTCACGACTGTACTCATCACCTTTAAGAGCTTATCCAGAAGAGATACATTCTAAAAGACTAGAAAAGAGAAAATGAAAAGCTACTCTATACATTGAAAAAAAAAAGCTGAAAACCCCAACATTCAAATGAATTTGCACAAAAAAAGAACTACTGGAACATATAATCAAACACTTTAAAAGTATCTAGGTTCTGAGAAGAAAAATAATGGTCAAGAAATGAATCTGCCAAGAAAAAAACGTTATAAAATCATTCTATTTTCTTCTAGGACAGGTAAAAAAGTTTTGGTAAGCCTTTTGCCACTTACATTCTGTGAGAAATCTAGAAAGGCTTAATGTAGATCCATGCCAAGAAATCTCTTCCTTTGGACAGTGCAATGGGCTTTTGAACACTTCTGAAACCCACTCATTAACATGCATGGACTGTTATTCACAAACAGTTGGATAAGACACCTGATCCACAGTCATGGGCTATATGGGATTAAATCACCATCCATATCCTCTTGGATCTTGGATTTTTCAAACCTAATCTAAAAGAGACTTGTAGAAATGTGTGTAAACTGGTGGAAAAGAGCATTAAAACAGGATCTCTCGGTAGCCCAGTGTCTACAGTTGCAGCCTACACTGCAAGTAGAATCCTCCTCCAGTTTGTCAGTATTTACATGAATGATGTAGATGACAAGAAGAGAAGTTTATTAAATCTGTAGATACTACCAAGCTTGAACGGGCTGCAAATCTGTTTGAAACAACAGTTTTGAAGCTTTTGCAGTTCTAAGAAAGACAAAAGATACTATGATGTATAAAAAGAAGAAGAAGACAACTGAAGTGCTATGTCCAGTTCTGGGCTTGATATCTTAAGAAAGAAATGAGTCAACAGAAGAGAGTCCAGAGAATAACAATAAGACTATCAGAGCTCAGTAAGACAACCAGAGGTTTATAATTAATTACCAATGAGGAAAAGTTGAAATAAAAGGGAAAATATGAAAGCTTCCAAATGCATAAATGACAGGTACAAGAACAATGTTCTATAAGTCTGCTGCAATTAGGACAAAAATAATCATTATGTCAAAATTCAGGATGCATAAACAGATTCCTTAGTGAGGTTGGAATCTTTATCTCTTTGTACTTCCGAGAACAATTTTGACAGACATCCAGCAGAAACAACAGCTGCAATTGAGCTGATCCCCTTTCTGAAGGTTTCCTCCAGTCACACTTTTCAATGGCTTTTAACTGAGGCAAAGTTGCCATATTTTAAAATGAATTTCAACAGACAATAAAGAATATTTCATGAATTTGCTAAAGGATAAAATAAAATGAAGTGAAAAAAAAAGTGTCCACAGAATCCTTGTTTTTCATCCAAACTAGCCAATGAAAAAAATACAAGGTTACTTAATCACTTGATGTAGAATTGTATTTATTAACAAACTTACTTTGTAGCCTTTGATCGAGGTGATCAAGAGACTGGAAAATCCTTAGTTCTTCCATTGAAAGTGCACTCATGCCTCGGCATTGAGCCTTATTAGGAAGCAAGGGTTGTGTGGCTGGTTGTGCACCTTCCATAGCTGCCAGGATTTCATCTTCTGCACACGATGTACCTGATAGTTTCTCTGCCATAAGAAACTGAACAGTGCTCTCTGAAACTGAAGAGATCACAGGAGTAATTTTTTGAATGAGAAGAGCTCATAGCGTTTAAATATACTGTTTGCTTTTAGGACTATAAGTCTGTAAAGCACACAAAATTACATTAAAAAATAAAGAGGTGGCAAAGTCAAGAAGTACCATACTTAAGTAAGTGGCATAATTAAGATCACTTGTGCATCTTGTAATGTGGAAGCACAGCAAGTTCCACCAGCCTTACAAATGGCAGCAACCAACACCTATCCATATTTCTATAATATAATTAAATACAAAGAGAAAAGGATTAAAACGTGACTATATTTTATAATGCTTTTAGGAAGAGATCATATCATGATGCACATTTTATATCATACACTTTTATGAAAAAAAAACAGCCTACACAACAAACTACACTTAGAATCATTAATGACAAAAACAAACAAACAAACAAACAAAAACCAAGGGATGTTAGATAGCAGGTATATTAGTTCTATACTTTATCTGTACAAAGAACTGAAGTGTTACTATACCTTCATCAGATTCACAGGTATTCTTCGTATTTTGTACTGGCTCAAATGCAGATTGAATAGGATTCAGCTGGACAGAAAAGGAAAAGCTGGTCACTTTGAACATTTTTATTATTTCATATTATTAAATGTAATATTTCAAAGTGCAAAAAACATGAGCATACACTAACAGAGTGTTTGTGTTCTAGCTGTTTGTATTATCTTCATTGGCAGTGACAGAAAGCTGACTAAGCATCAGAACTGTGTGACATAAAATAAATCTTTGGTATTCCCGAAACTCTTTCCATTTAGGGGATTAATCATCTTTGTTTAGACAGTATCTCATATTTACCTCTGTATGAGTGGACCTCCGTCTTCTAGAGGCTACGGTTTTTCTTCTTTTTTCCAAAAAAGCTCTGTGTTTATTTTCACAGCTGTCAAAAATCTGATTTTGTACTGTGACAGGAAGAATACCTTAAATGAGATGCAGACAAAAATAAGCCCAAAGTGTGTAAACACATGATAAAGGTTCTAGTAACAAAACTAGTAATGTCAGGTAAATTCTTCTGTCTAAATTTAGATGTTTACCTTGTATATGTTTACTTGTGATCTCTCTGAAAAAATAAAATCTGAGGTTAATCTATTGATAAGCACCCACATTTAATTTAAGTAACATGAAAAATGTGCCTAAGCCTACCTCTGTCCAGGAAAAGACTCATTGGGAAGTACAAGACAAAAATTCAGCAAGTAATAGTGGGGCAAGAGATACTGAGCAGGCTAATCCTTGTTTAACTCTCAGCATGTGAAGTAGTCCCGTGTTTGTCACAGACTAAATGTTAAACAGTTTTAAAGCATTTAACCAACATCAAAGAACTTAATTTTAATATCCAGCTACAGAAAATAATACACGCCCACCAGAAAAGAAATGTAACTGAAGCCTGGAACCCCATTTAAAGAAATATCCTCATATAGAGCAATTTTATTTCGACTTATTCTTCTTTTAGCATACATTTGGCCACACATTGCAGCAGACCCCATTTTTCGCGCTTTCCTCCCAGGCCTTATTGCAGCCTGCAGTGCTGCCACAGCAGAGAGCTGGACATGCACTCAGGAAGACCCGTGCAGTATTTGGTTGTCCTTAGCGTTTCAGGACAAAGTCTGTGGTGCTCTCTGTGCATGTACAGGCAATAGAACCAACCATGGCAAGTCACTAAGAGTTATCTAAAGTATTTAACATAAATAAGGCTTATGAAACCCAACCCATCTAAGCAGATATTGAAAAAGAGCCACAAAAAATATAAAAGAAGGTTAATCAGCTCTTCTACAAGCATTTGAGCTATCTAACACTGGAAATGTAGCTTTAAAAGTTGCAGGGAAAACAGTATGTGCAATTGCACATGCCCAAGTTTGGACCACTAAGTTTCCTCTTTCACTGAGTTGATGTCCAAGTGAGGACATAAACAGGTGAGTATCTCTGCTGGAGGCATCAGTCATGGCAACACAAGGCTCTTATGAATTTATTTCCTTGTAAAATCAAATAGGTGAACTTAAATAACATACAGCTAAGTTCATCCATGTAATTTTAAACTGGAATTGATAAACAGATTATATTTTGTATTTCTTCCACCTCCTTTAGGCCAAGAATATTCATATAACTCTGTTTCCAACAGAACTATTCTTAATCACCCAATAGATAAAACTATACATCTACTGTAGATAAAACTAGGAACCCAATTTTTAAGCTTTGGAAAATATTCATCCTGATAGAAAGTGTCTTGGAGCTGCATAACTGATCCTCGGGATGATCGCGGTACGTTGAGATGTCCGGGATGCTGCTCGTACATGAAGCAGGATTCACGGCTTCAGGGCTCTGCCTCCAGCTGCTGCTGACAACTCGTGCAGTCTAAGTCACAAGCAAAGGAAGTCATCACCGCCTGGAGGCAGAGATGCAGCGAGGCAGCGGAGGAGAAATAAGGCAAATGAAGAAGTTTGGCATGTAGTTGAAGCATAAAAAACAAGAGATTAAGGTTTATTTTCCTGATCTCTCTGGGAGATCTCTCCTTTATCTTGCCAATGCAGTATAGGTCCTAAAATTTATTTCAATTCTTTAAAAATCAGACATTTGTCTGGTAGGGACTTCTTTTAACAGCAAATTTAAATCTATATATTTTTTGATAATTAACTATATTAAGGAGACTAACTCCTAAAAATTTTAGACATTTACAGTGTCAGAATTTAAAAGCATATTAGATGTACATTTCTTTCACTCTCAGGTGGCAGTGAATGTCAGACAGCAAGCTACAACTCCCAGCCACCTTGTAAAACTTGCTCATATAAACTTATTCTCTTCCTCTTATATTGTTATTGAACCATCTGTCATATCTACTCCTTGGCTAAGGATGTAAGTTCAGAGAAAGTACCTTGATCTTGTTAATACTGTATAGAGTTCATAAAAACAGGAATCAATATTTGATGGGGCTCTGGGACCAACAGAATACGAATGGTAATGGCCGGTTAAATATTGTTCATACTGGTGCATTGTGGTGAACAGAGAGTGAAATGTTTTCACTGAAAACAAATTTGTGCTGTTATTTTGAAAGACTTATTCGGAACGAAATGATTCTTACCAGTAGCACACTCCCTCTGAGCATTATGCTCTCCTTGCCGTGAGGCACTTGTTTTTTCAGCTGTTGGGATCTGCTCTCGATATAATCCATTTTCTGCTTTAACAGGTCTTCTTTTAGTGTAGGTTACTACTGAACAGTCTCGACAGGCATTTGCCTGAACACTGTTTACAGAACAAATATTTTTTGTCAAAGGTTTGTATTTAGACTTGCTACAAAAAGGTGTAGATAAAATCACAGTGGCCAAGTCAGAAGTGCAAGCATAACTGTTACTATTTTCTGTAATGTTTCCATTTAAAACCTGGTCTTCTAACAAAACATGCCTTTCATTTAAGTGGTTACAGTTAATATTGGTAGTTTGAAGATTTGAAGAATGCAGTGGTTGACACGCAGGCCTGGCTACAGTTTTGCCAGTTCTGTTTCCTGGCAGAGGTGCAGATGGTGGGTGAGGTGCTAAAATTTTCTCTTGAGCTTTTAAAATTTTGTTGGCTTTGGTAGCAGCCTGTGGACAGACTACAGTGCCTATTCTATTCTTGGGCATAAAACTTGACTGGGCTCTTGGTCGACTAGTTATCTTTGCCTTACTTTTGTGTTGACTCCCTTCGTGAATTTTAGAATTGCTAATACTTACTGGGGAGTTAATTTCTTCACCTTTTGATATCATCCAAGCTTGCTTAGCAAAATAGGATCCAGCTGACTTGACAGTATGCAGAGATACACTTGCTTTGTCTGATTCTCCAGCATTAACACTCGGTTTTGGTATCTGAGGATATTCCTGATGTTTTTCTGTGCCCAGTGAAGGTGAAGTGGGAGCAGCAACACTTAAAGTAGTCTTAGGAGCGTTACTTGTAGTTTGGACACTTTGCAACTGTGTAGAAGATATTTCACTGGTGTTCTCTTCACTACATTTTTCTTTACTTTTTATTATTACCTGGTGAGTTTGATCAAACCATCTTAAGTTTTGGTTATTTTTTTCATTTTCTGCATTCTTCTTTTTTATTTTTGCCAGCTCCAAACTGTCTCTGAGAGAAGACATGGGCTGAGTTCCAAAACGGATCCTGCGGTCCATATCTAGGGCTTTGAAATGACTATGTTCATATTTAGATTCTTTCTTTAAGATACTTTTGAATAACTCCACTTCCTTCCTCTCAGGAGTATTATTTTGGGGGGTTTTGTGCTGAGCAGGAATGTCAGAATTGAACTCTGTATCAAACAACAGAGACGTAGTTTCAATCATTTTTCCCTTATCTTCTTTATTCTTTGTTTGCTTAACACTGCACAGAGTGGAAGCATTTAGTATGTCTTGAAATACAGATGATCCTGGATTAACATTATTAATACATTTTATATTTTCTTCTTTTTCTGTCATTTTGCCCAAAGTATTATTTAAAAAAACTGTACTGATGTTTTTGTCCTTTTGTGAAATATGAGCTGAGCAAGAAGTTCTGGGAATGTCAGTGGAACACCTCCGATTAGGAAACAAGATTACAGATGTTGCAAGAGGTTGATAGGAGGTTTGTACAGACACAGTTCTTCTCTGAGGGGCCATTTCAGAACTCTGATTTTGTATCAAATCCTGAATTCCTTCCCCTGAAACGGTCCAGGCTATGCCAGGTTTGAATACAGGACTATCAGTGGCTAATGTGCTTATCATTTCAGAACACAGATTGTTTTTTTCTTTTATATTTTTCAGAAAAGTGAACGAATTATGTATTGGTCCTTCTTGCTTATCAGCAGTAGAGACCTCTGAGGGTTGTTGTTCAGACCTGCAAGAAACAGTTGATTCCTCTTGTGCATTGTTTGTATGTTCAGCAAGAGTTAGAACTCTATGTTTAGCCAAAGGGTCAAGAATAGGTAAGTTGTTCTGGTTGTTTTTGGACTCTATATTTCTCAGACAATTATTTAGATGCCTATTTTTAGAAGAAGCATTTTCAGCTATATAAAGCAAACTGCTATTTCTAGTCTGTGATTTTTCTGGATTATACAGGGTACAGTCACACCGTGTAGCCAAGGATGATTCACTCGATGTTACATAATTTCCGTTCTGATCTCCAGTTTCGAGACTGTCGAGGCTTGACAAGCTTTCAGAACTGGCTACTTTCTTGACTTCTTGATGAAAATTCTGAAATACAGATATAAAATAATACTGTTAAATTTATTATAAATGTTTTTTCACGAAGTAGTTTTTCATTAATGAGAGTTTAGGCTAAAGATGTGGTCTAGGGAACAAATTCCAAGGAATGCGCTCTATTGTTCACCAAAATTAATCCTAAATCTTACATTAATTCTCCAGAAACACAAAGGAACAAGATTTGGGGAGTCAAGAGAGGATTGTTGTTTCTGAGTTGCCCTATGACACAGGAGAATTCTTGTGCTCTAGCATGAAAGGGAGTTTACAAAATGAAGGAGAACCTACGAAAACACAAGTATGATATTACCCTAAACTGGATATTTTTTCTATAGCATTATACTGAATATGTTTATCGTAATAAAAAAATGCACAAGTGATTAGTATTTACCTTTTCATGGCAAACACGGAAAATATGTCTCAGCTCTCATTATTATAATACTTGGTTCCTTTTTATTTTTCAGGAAGAAGAAAATACTATCATCTCATCTATAAAGCTGTATCAGCTCTAAAGGTGCCCAAGAGGTCCCAGCTTCCTTGTGCAACAGTATGCGGTGATCACTAAGAAGGCTGGGCACCCCCTGAAGCAATAGTGGGTTTCTTTAAGTGTGTATGTACCATGCAGACATTTTCATTTCTAATACTGCACCACTCCAGTGTTGAGATGCCTGACTCCATGGAGAGCTGCATGCTTTTTAAAATGCAAGATCTGAAAATAAAAATAAAACATCTGGGAAACCTTGCTTTTTCTCTCTCTCCCACTCTACTAAATTTACTTCCATACAACAGAGCAGCTAAGTGATTTTAGGATGAATATTGGAGAATATTCTGGTGAAAAAAATAAGAGAAGATGAACTGGTATATAAAGCAACTATGATTTTCTTGATTTTTTCCCAACTAGTTACTTTAAATGGGAAAAGATCTGTTAAGCCAGGTAAGTGATTATATGTCCTTGGGCAATTACAACAACAGAATTAAATTTTGGAAAACTTACTGAAGAAGGCATAAGATTAAGTAACAACAGCATGTTTTCAAAATAAAATTGATTCTAATAACACTGCTATATCATAATATTGCATGGTTTATAGCTGTACATACAAATATTTAAAATTGCAGAATAAAACACTTACTAGGTACTGAAAGACTTTTTATGATGAAATTAAATCT
The DNA here is from genome assembly GCF_059628265.1 of Tinamus guttatus. Taxonomy (NCBI): domain Eukaryota; kingdom Metazoa; phylum Chordata; class Aves; order Tinamiformes; family Tinamidae; genus Tinamus; species Tinamus guttatus. Next base: position 13,630,742 of record NW_028288684.1, read on the forward strand.
GATCTTGCACTAAATGTTCAGATTTTGGTATGGACTTCTATTACAGTTATGATCTGATATAAAAAAACTAAATACAAGAACAAAGAATCAAGTGTACGTAAAGACCCCTGTAGGGAACATTTTCAAATAAAGGCTACACAAATGGGTGTCTTTCTAATAGAAAAGAATAAATAATCTTTTGTTAGTTATTTATTAACTTTTATATTTAGCTAAATTGTATTGTTAACCTCTGCTTGAACCTGGCCAAGGAAGGAAAGGGCATATATTTTCTATATCAGGCCAAATTTAAGAATTAACTCTGAAATTCAGATGGCAAAAAGTAGTAACAAGGAGTCATGGGTGTTAAGTCTTACTTCTTGTCTAAACTGGAAGCGGTTTTTGCTTGTTTAATTCAGCATATGTTTCTGAAATGACCGAGTTAAACACAGGAAACATTTCTTTAAAAAAGAACTATTACATTAATTTAAAAACTGGTCTAGAGCAGGTTAGTTTGAACTGGTCAATCTGAAGGGTGCGAGGAAAGCTGCAACTTTAAAAACAAAAGCAGTTCTACCTAGTTTTGCTCCAGGCTGACAATAAGACCCAACTGGCCCTTCATTACATATAACTCCATTCTTTTTGTAAAAATAAAACCTAATGGGAACTATAAAAGCTAATGGGAACTAAATATTTCAGCTGATGCAACCTCCAGAAAATGAGTCAGGAACTACAATAAGGAAGGATTACTGATTTGTCTCTATTATTATTATAATTTAATTCCCTGTTTAACCCTCTGAAGAAGCTGTGGAGGTCTGGGATTACTGTGGAAAAATTTATTTCCTGGAAGCTGTGCTCCTTCAATCTCCCAACACCACTTGTGCTTTCCAAGCTAACTCCTGGGTGCTGGCTCTTAGGACCCCTTTTCCACATGGCAGTGTCTCCCACAGGCTAATCAAGGCATTAGGCCCCAAAAGCTGAATTCACAATGATACTTCCTAAAGCATTAAGTTTTGCAGCCTTGAGCATCACAACCTATAAGTTACTTTTATTGTGTCTACCCTGGAATAAATCAACTTTCTTAAAGCAGGCACCATCTACTCTGCAAATTTAAGAGATGGGGTCATAAAAATAAAATGGGATGGCATAATTGAAAAGTTTTAAATGGCAAAATCATGGAGGAAAATTAAGCAGGAGTATGCAATATTAATTCTAGAGCTCCTTAACTTTTAAATTATAAATAATAATTTAAATGTCATCTGTAAAATGCAATGATATAATTTAATTAGAAACTTGATAGTAGTTTTACCAATCTCTTTATATTTCCTTGGCATTGAAGCTTGTGAGACGAACACAAGGTAATTATGTTTAAAAAAAATTTTGTAAATAAATCTATTTCCAGACAATAATTCAGAGACAAAAATCAAAAGGGAGCAATTCTTGGAAAATTTCCTTTATTTTAAGGAAAAGAAATACTCCCCTGTCTCAGAAATGGCTATGGTCTTAATAGGGAGACTTAAAACTTGGAAATGATCCTTTCTGGGAAAACTTAAAGAGCATGTTTTTTTCTTTTAATAATGTAAATATATCACAAAGGCAGAACAGTTTTTCTAATGGTGCCACTCTATCTTGAGCACGATGGACCATCAACAAAGGGAGAAAGTGGTTGACTGATTTACATGAGGAAATCTTAAAACTGAGTTATAGAAATACCTTTTTTCTACATATATTTATATCTCTTTAGAAATAAGTTTATCTAGTGAGGCAGTTTCACATAATTGTCAAAATTATCTGCATGTTTTATTACTCTAATCACATATTTAATGACTGATATATTATCTCTTTTATAAAATGGTATTTTTTTCAAAGTTCATAAGACTTAATTTTATAAGAATTAATATAAGAATTAACATAGTACAAAACTGAAAGAAATTGCCAAGCTTCAGTGCTCCCTAGCTACCAGTAGCCTAGTGGCTAAATTCTGTTTTGCTTTCAATCTCACATAAAGACAATTATTTCTTTAAAAGATAAAGCCCAACTCGGCTGTCTTGGAAGGGGCAGAATAACTTGAGATAGTGATACTTCAATTTAATAAAGTAGCAGTAATTTTTCCAAGTTTCCATTGAAACATTTGTATAAATTCTTTCTGATAACATCAAATAATAGAGAATACGGATAGACCAGCATCCACAAAGCATTTTTTATCTTCCACTCCTTTCCTGCAAACAAACATTTTATTATTACCTTAGCTGAGGTAAACTAAATGTCAAACACTGATATTATTTCTTCACCTTTAGCTACAATTCTGAAGCTTTTGCTCTGTTTCAGTAAAACAAATCGCTTTACACAGCTACAAAGTATGGAAAAAATACTGTATAGATGCATTATATATATATATGTATATATATGTGTGTGCACATTTGTGTGCATGTATATATGAACATAAAAACAAAAAAAGGACTCATGGCCTGTCACATATGGCAGTTCTAAAACACTCGTATACACTTGTAAAGGTAGATTAGATCATAGTTCTCAATTTCCTTACTTCTGTGGTTTGTCAGGTCCATGGTATGTAAAAACAATGCTAACGCCCCCAAGAAAAGGTTTATTAATGTATTAATCTGTTTTGAAACAACTTCCTCCGTACTCAAAATGCTGTTTCAGCTTCAATCCTACATTCTCATCTGTTAAAGTAGAGCTGTGAATTGAGGCAAGATGCTCTTCAAATAACTCAACATCCAGATTGTCAGATTCTGATATGAGGCTTGTAATGTCATCTTCTATAGTACAGGCTTAGAATAAACTTAAATAACACTACTCTGAAGAACATATAACAAAACAATAATTTAGTGTGAAGATACTTTTCAATATGAATTGTTACCTTTACAGCAAATGTGAAATTGCTTCAACATAGTTTGGATTAGTGAAATAATGTGGAAGACACTGGTATGTTGCAATATGGGATGAAGGCCAATAAAAACCTGGAGACCAATTTCTTTTTAAAAGGATAAGGAGCAGGAAAATCACTTGAGTTCATGACAGGAGTCAAGTGATCAACACAGGATACTTTAATATTCACAGCTAAAAGTCAAAGTCAGTTGGCACTTTCTGATTTAAGGTGATTTCAACTATTCCAAGTTTTTGAATGATGCTCTTCAAAATCAAATTTTTACTTTAATTAAAACTCCATTTTGAATTAACCCTCTTAACCCTCCACTTCAGGATCTGTTTTCCCACTAAGTAGCCCTGAGACTTGGGGAAAGACTCGGGGAAAGATTCTGTACATGGGGCACTCATTTTTCATGTTGGTCTTGTCTATATCTTTGAAGGGTTGGAGTGTTACAACATACATTGCAGAAATAACTCATTCCAATAATAATACAAACACACTTGAAAATGAATGCAGTTTTTCCACTTATGTAGTACGGTTCAATTTCAGGACACAGTTCAACCTCAAAGGTACAGTAACACAGAGCTAAGGGTCATATAGACCTATTCATTCATGCAACAAAGCTATGCCTATACCCATGTGTTTGTAGCGACTGCCACTTTATTTAAGTATGCTTGTCAGTTAAAAATATACATATTCTTTATTATTTCCCAGCAACTTACCCCAAATATGTAACATATATAAATGCACAAAGTATAATAACCATGTAATAATAGCCAAAACTGTATAAGAGGATACAAAATTTTATTGTTTTGGAGACTATATAAAAATAACCCTCTGGCCTCATAGTTTGGGCTGCAATTTCAGAGAAATTATACCATGTTCCATCCCTCCTTTACAAATACTGAAATATTTTATGCCAAGTGGAACAGCATCCACGGAAAGACCAATTCTGAGTACATCAATGGCTGCAAAAGATGCTTGAGAAAAGGAAAGCCAAGTTTGAATTCCTGCTTCAAATCTTTCAAAGAAGGGATTTCAATTCCGATTTCACAGATTCCATTTGAAAGCCTAATTTTGGTTTTATAAAAGAAGGAAGAGAAAATATGATCTCCATGTTGTAAACTATATCTATTTTTCCTTGCAGATTGGATCTTTCTTCCAAGCATTTTGTCCAAAAAGCCAAAAAGGAGAGATAAAAATGTTAAGGCAATCAACAACCTAATTCAACCATAATTTATTTTGCTGGAAGAGCATAAAGCACCAGACTGACTCCATTTTTTTTTTCTGGTGCACCAAATTAAAGTGGTGATGAAAAAAAAAAAAAGACAATGCATGAATAATATTATTCCTTGGCAAAGTTGAGCCACTTCTAGGAAATTTTCTAAATTATTTAGTGCAATTCAGCTGGCAGAAAAGGAGAATTTCAACCTAAATAGCTAACATTTGGGAAAATGATAAGCAATCAAAAGTAAAGTCATTTGGTGAGAAACACTTCAGCTACAAGCAGTGCTATCACCTCCACCCTAGAGATTTTATTTACGACTACAATAAAATTAGAAAAGGAGAGCAGTAAAACCTTTGCTTCTGAATGAAGTTAACAATACTAAGATCCTCAAAATGAAGCACATTTACGGACATGTAACAAATGATTTGATGCACAACTATATTTGGTTTGATATATACCAAAGTTGTGAATCAACTATAGATAGATTTTTTTATAAAATAAAAAAAAATAAAAATCTATCACTCCAAATATTCTGAGCACAAAAAAATGGAAAAAGGTATAAGGGTCACTAAAAGTCTGTTGACTTACTGCTGAAACTTAACAAATCTTTAGGCATAGAAAGCAAGGAGAACAGCTAACCAGCAGTAAGGGTCTACATAGAACATTATTGCCCTGTATGAAAGAAAAGAATTTTAGGAATCTTTATAATCCTGTTGGGCCTGTAGAAACAGAATCAAAGAGAGGTCAGTTGAAGGATCTCAATGGATTGTTCAACTGCAAAGCATGTGCACAGAGAAATATTTTGACATTAGTTTTGGAAAGGCAAGTGCTGCTGAGATTACTGTGGACAACAGAGAGTTACAGAGCTATTGAAGCCCATTTATGTCAGTAGTGTTAATAAGTTTATTCTGCTGCTTCACATCACTAAAACTCATAAGGCATAAACACACCAGCACAATTCAAGTATTAAACCTTGAGATTCAAACCTCAGAACAATCACAGCTTCTCTGACAATAGTTTTTGCTAATTGGAGTCCAAAGCATGTAATTTCAAGAAATAAACTCCTAATGTTTCAAGTATAAATATTTATAAATTAAAATGTTATCAAAGGAAAGAAGCTGAGCAACCCCTAGTGGTTGCAGAAAAATAAATTCCAGGAAAAAAAAAAAAGATAAAAAAATATTTACAGAAAACAAAACATTTTCAAAACTTCGCTATATCAAACACTACACCAACTAAATGCACAGTTTAGCATTAAAAAAGAGTAAAACTTTGTATATTTTGCTTGAAAGCAGGTACTTAATTCAGTTTTAAAAGCATCAGCATGTCTCCTCTGAGTGGACGTGCCCTCTTCCTTCTTTTAGGCTTGGAAATAAGAATGAATACAAACCAACAAGCCAGAGCAAAACATACTTTCAGTATCCTCAACCTTCATGAGATTTATTCAAATAGAATGAGATTTTCTCTATTATTGAGAATTCTCAAGATTGTCATGAATAACCAGTTGAACAAAGCAGATAAAAAGTCAGAGACAAATATACCTGAAAGATATGTAATCAAATATGTTTCCTTATACCCCAAGTTAAGTAGAGTTCCAGGGATACTAATGGAACACTTACATCTATTCCAAAGATGACCAAAAAAAAAAAAAAAACACATAGAATTTCATAAAACTTGAAGTCAATGTCACATTCAAAAAAAAAAAAAAAAAAAGACCTACCATAACTGTAGTGTTAGAACTACACTACATTTTGTGCTGCATAGTAGCAACCAGCGAAACAGAAACTTAAGTGTCATTTGGATGTCGCCAATTTAAGTTTGGAGCTAGCACGAGACTCCTGTGATAGACTTAACGGCCAGCTGCTTTTTAGCCAGGACCCACAAAGTTTAGGTTTACAGAAAGACAACATGACAGGTATCTTTGCAGAATTTCGAAATTCTATATGCTGAAAATGTCCCTATAATTTTAAAGACTTCTGATTTCTATTGAAGTATTCTAATGCACTTACTCAAAATGATTTATTGGTAGGGCATAGGCAATGTGCCCTCAGATGCTAACTGGTAAAATGTAGCTAATTAATAGACCTTTCATTTTTCTTGTGCTCAATAAACTTTACTATTCCATTTAAGAATTGTTAGGAATTGCATGAAAATATCATACCTCCAGGTTGCTGAGATGCTGTTTCTCAAGGAGTTGTTGCATTTCTTTCAGATTTTTCTGGATGAGAAGCTGGTTATAATCCATGTTTGTTCCACTGCTCTCCTGTATTATTCTATCACAGCCAACCATTGCTGAAATCTGCTTCTGATGGAAATAACCATTTCCAGATGCAGATGAGGATGAAGTGTCGTCTGTGGTTCTTGATGCAAGGAAGTAACTTATTACTTTGACTTACTTCTATGCATCAGCCATACATTTTTAAATATGTTCCTTTCAAAAAGTATACAGAATTAATAAATGCCTGGCAATTTGTAACTACAGGTGACGCTGTTAGTACTGTCTAAAGTTAAAACCGTCTAACACTTTCCATTTTAAATCTTTCCATTATTTATAGATTGTCAGACTTTTCTGATTGTGTTCTTGGGTGACTGCCTTGAGCTGAATTATTCTGGAAAATGTCAGCCAACAGTTGGGTCATTTTCATGGAGGATTTTTTTAAGCAAGGAAAATGGCCTTTATCTTTCCAAAAGGTTGGCTTATACAGAGCATGACTATGTACTATTGCTCTCAGATATTCCCTTCAGATGGCAAGAGCCATTGCATTATCTGAAGACCCCAACTCTACCGATGACCTGTGGTGTCAGCAATGTCAGACAATGAAGAATCTATATCTGCCACCTGAAAAAGAAATCCTGGAAGTACCTATTGCAGCTGTGTACAGCAGTCAGGGTAGGCCAAAAACAAAAACCACAGGTTTCTACAGGCTGAGAGTCAGCATGGGGCTGGTTGACACCCAAAAATTAAAGCCAGGAAGTATGTCAAGTCAAATGACAAGGAAAATGCACTATCAGAGGCTTGGAAAACAGGGAGTCTGTAACAAGATATGGTCAAGAATAAATAGTAGATGGAATTGGAAAAAAAATGGATCTGGGTAACATCATTAGGAATAGCAAAAAGCAAGAAGTAGGTGTCAAGGATGAAAGAAACAAATTGCTTTGATTGAGAAAGCAAGAAAAAAAAAAAAGCCAATACACCACATAGTCTAATCAAGCCTTAGTTTCTTGGAAGCATAACTATTGCAGGCTGCTGGCTGTAAAGCCTGACTGCTTAGGCAGAATACTTTAAGAGCTGACACTGATCCTGTCTTTTGGCTCCAAGCTGGTTCAGGGTCCCTAAATGTACTTAGTCAAGTATATCCTAACCAGGACTTACAGAAATCCCTCACTAGATCGATGATTTTGATTCTGATAGCTGTCCAAATTGATTACAAAGCCTGCTGATTATAAAGCCAAGATCATGTAGGATCATGTATCCACTGTAAGAGATTATCTGTATAAACTTCTAGTGAAGTTATGTGTAAAATTGGTATACATTTACCAAATTATATTTGGTTTCAGTAAGCCTGGAACTAACCAACCCTTAGTGTCTATTCCTTAAGCAGAGGCTTTCTAACATGATCCTGGGATCATAGGATCATTATGTTTGGAAAAGACCTTCAAGATCATTGAGTCCAACTGCAAGCCCCTCAACATCCTGCCTGCTAAACCGTGTCCCTAAGTGCCTCATCCACACGTTTCTTGAACACTGCCAGAGATGGTGACTCCACCACTTCCCTGGGCAGCCTATTCCAATGCTTGACTGCTCTTTCCGTGTAGAAATTCTTCCCAATGTCTAAACAGAACCTCCCCTGGCACAACTTAAGGCCATGCTTCTTATTGCATTGGTTTTGAATAAGACAAAGTATATCAGAAAAAATAGTTTGACTAGAATGAAAAGAACGGAATCTAAATTTTATGCAGTATAAAATGAAATTATAGGTGAAATTGTGATTAGGAAATGAGCAGGTATTCAGATTCTTAGAGAGGACGAGAAATTGAACATCTGGAAAGAAAAAAGAATCATTGGATGAATACACAAGCTCAAATACCTTTCAATATCAAAAGGAAAAAATGTAAGAAGAGAAGTAGATTATCTAGATAAAATACTTATTCTTCATGGAACAACAGATAGTTTGATAACTATGCCAATCTAAGTCAAGCCTTAACTGAATGGGGACAGAGTTAGTTCCTGACTATTCCCAGGCCTCCACTGAAGTCCTAAAAGGAATGATTTGTGGATGTCTCATAATATTTTAATTGGAACAGTTCACTAAAGCATTTTCTTGGCCACTAGAGAGATTGCTTACTGTCTCTAACACAACTAACAATTGCTGTTTATTGCCTACACTAAGCAATTGACTTTTGATCACCAGAGTAAACAGAAATGCTTACCTGACATTGGCTTTGTTTCTGTTAGGCAAGCAAAATTCTTGACCAGGATCTTGACCAGATCCTTTAATCTGGTGAAGAGCTTCTTCTAATTGAAAAACCACTTTCGTCTGGGCTAGAGGGATTAGAATGAAAGATGAAAAGGGAAAATCCTTTTTTTTTTAATTTTTAATTTTCATAAATGTTCTGAGTAAGATTTTTACATTTGGGACCATAAATCTAGACTAAATTCAAATAAACAGCTTCAGAAATGCTGAATGATCTCTGTTTCCTCTAAAAAGCCATTATATTTAAGTGCTTACAGTAACACAGAGATTCTAAAATTTTTATTTTGTTTTTAAACCACATTATTGAAAAAGTAGACACTTAGAAGTACAGCTCATACAATAAGCCAAAATTATGGCTTGCAGGTATTTTACAGAGGCCAAATTGTGACTTAATAATTCAATCAGTGGAGAAAGAAATAGCCTTTCTGTCTGTCTAGGTAGAACAGGTAGAAGTTGTTGTCTCCAATAAATAAGGAAAGGTAGGGTAGAAAGTAGCAAAATTGCTGTAAAGGAAAAGCAGGAAAGAAAATTGTGATTTGATCTATTGCTAAATAGTCTGGGATGTCAGTAGAGCGATGAAGAAGCTCTGAAACAAGACCATTCCATTTTGTTTTTTTAATCTGACATTTGATCCTCAAGTCAGAGACATTACCTCACAGCTGGCGCAACTGCAGTTGGGAGAGTAAATCCGTTAAGGAGTACCTAAGTAATGTACCATATCTTAAGAGCTTCAGCACTGGAAAGTTGACTGGAAATCAGACTTGGCCAAAGCTGTTAAAAACTCCTGCCAGTCTGCACTGATTCCAGCTAAGAAGGCAGGAGCTGAGCTGAAGTGATCATTACTCCCCAGCAGGACAGAGCAGCTTATATAGCTGACTAACTGACTAAAAATTATGTAATACATTAATAGAGTCTAAGACTGCTTTTCCTTAATGATAAACAAAATTCTTGAATGTTTCATATTCAGCGGTTCAAATGAGGGATCATTAAGTTATCCTCATAACTATTCAATGACCTTATAACACCTTACACACAGCTGTGAAAGCACAGCACTAAAAGCAATAAGCACATTGCAATGAAAAAACAGGAGAGGAGAGAGGTTTTTTTTTTTTTTTTTAAAAAAAAGGGAAGTTGCAACAGCCCTGGGAGCTGATTATATACTGGGACTGGAAAATAAGAAAACATCTCATAATGTAATACTTCTGCCCGAAGCAGTTTAGTTTTTTTATTCGCTCTTTAAGTTTTTATTCCCCCTTTAGTTTTGTTATTCCCCAAACCCAAGTTTCTTGTAAATATAGATCTGAACTTCTTGTCAATTATTTTTGGCTTATACTAATGAATTCTATCAATTTGATTGAAGATAATTGCTCCATTTTGTCTCATTTAAATTTTGTTGACAAACACATGCATGCATCACCAAGAATTGTGAAAATTAAATTTACAAACCTATTTTCTTGTGCTGAGAAAAAGAGACATTAGCACGCTGGTATTTTTCAGTTGCTTCCTGAAGTTTAACTTTCCTTTGCTGCAGAACTTGCTCTCTAAGTCTTTGCTCTTTTTCTTTTTCTTGCTTCCATCTTTCTTCAAGGGCTCTGTATTTAAAAAAAAAATGTAGATTACACCTGTGTTTTCTAATTACACTAACAGAAATATATTTATTTGCTTATTATCTTGTCATTTGAGTACAAAAGCTTGCTCTTCTGCAAATTACATGCTGTAAACTTCCGCACAGCTGGATTTTTAGGATTTGTCTGAAACTAAACAAGACAGCACATGACAGAAGAGACCCGCTATAACCATTTTATTTCCTTAGCTTTAACTGATGATTTGAGTGCTTAATTAAAAAGTAGATTGAACCACCACATTCTTTACATTACCATGAATGTTTGTCATAGTGACAATTTACATTACCATGAATGTTTGACAGTAACAGGAAGGTGAAGAGCAAATGCTGTATGTGCTTTTCAGGAGCTGGAGCAGAAAAAGTAACAGCTTAAAGTTGTTATTCAGAAGTAACGCAAAGAAATGAGACTTTCACTGTAAAAGCTAGTTTCAGTCTCCAATTGTTGAGAAACTTGCTGAGAAATACCAGATGAGTAGCACAAAATGGAATAAATGAAATAAACAGTAACTTAAAGGTACCTTTCATGGCTGAATCAGATCAGATTCAAAATCTGATACTAATTGCAGCATATTTTGAAAACGTGTCCTTCTGCTGGCTTGAAAGCAAGTTGGGTTCTATCTAAACCAACCGTCATCACGGAAGCTTTGCTTCTGTAGGCAAAACTTTGCTGAAGCTACGTGGAATTTCTGCTCCAGCTGACAAAAGAATTAACTTTTGCTGACAAAATTAAACTACATTCTTGAGTGAAATATAGCCTTCACCAGTAAAACTATTGGCACAGTGCCTAGATCAGGAGAATAACACTTAAATATGTAACTCCAAGCTGAAGTTCTAAAGAGTCTGCAGTGCAAGGATCACAGCAATAGGAATCTTCCTGGGTTTAAAGTTCTCTTTGAGTGAGAAATATTATTGGTCTGGGTGCTAGTACATGAAGTAGGATCCCACTCCAAGCCAAGATTAGTGGTAAGCTGGTAGCAATTTTTAGCTGGAGGCCCCTTTCTATTTTTCCTCATCACAGTAAAACTTCTCCATATCTTTAACTACTTTTAGTTGCTTTGGAAAAGTTTGTTGCTTAATGGAGCCTAGCTGCCACTCAAGAGTGCTAGGCCACAAATCTGGCTATTTATTTTATTTATCACGTATAAAAACAAACAAACAGACAAAATTAATTTGAAATAGGTACCTTTTATTTTTGAGAATTGAAAGGCTATAGTTATACAATAATAAAAAACAGTAATTGAACCAAGTGTAATTCCCAAATACACTTTCGTGTGTATATCAGCTTTAATCCTCTTGGAAGCCAAAATATAACAGATAGAAATAAACTTCCACTATTTTGAAAATTCATCAGAACTTATAGTGAAATTAATTCCCTATTTTATGGGCAAATTATTGTGTTTGATCAATAGGCAATATATATTAAAAAGATAAAACTGTGAAAATGCACTATAAGCAAATTTTATGTAGCTATTCGAATCTTACATTACATAGCCTGCATACCTGCATCTGGCATGGTGATGACTGTGCCAGTTTAGAAATTCACCATGAAACTTCTCTCCACACTGGGAGAGCATAGTGGAAGCTGTGTTGTAACACAACGTTCTCTCCCCTTGACTGCCACTAGCATGTAGCCCTCCATGCAGCTACAGAATGAACTTTTCATACCTCCCATGAAGTCAAACTCAAGACATCATAGCAAAATATGAAAAGATAAAAGCAGAAAGAGACACAAATTTGCAAAATTATGCACTGCTTCTCTTAACGCATACAGCACTCTGGACCAGCATTCTGCAAAGTCAGAATTTAAGAAGTCAGTGAACAACATAAAAAATTACTTCTTCTACTTGGAACAATAATTTCCCCCTTTACAAGGTTCAAGTCTCCCATAAGACATCCTTTAATGTATTAAGGCTGTACCTTATATATTATTTTAACAAGTTATTTATTGCAAATGTTACTTAAATTTGTGCTTAAAAAGCTCCAGGTTAGTCACCTGGAGGCTAAGACAGAAGGTAACAAAGATTTGAGCAAAGAGCAAACCTACAAAAAGTCCAATTTAAAGCATAAAGCACTTCTCATTTTTAATCCTGTTTCTGCTTCATCACCTCTTGTCCAACTCTTCTTAAGGAACAGCAGCAGCAAGGGAGGAAAGAGGAGAAATAGTGATACCAGCTATCTCCAGGTGCCTGAATTTTAAGTCTTGTCCCTTACACAGTATAAGCAAAAAGGCAGGTGGTGTAATTCACTGTTCGAAGAGCCTCAGCTAGGACCTTGCTCTGAATTGCTAAAAAGCTTAATATTTCAGCAATACTGCAAGATCTTGTTTTTGTCTTTGAGCAAACAAATGTGCTAAAAAAACATGTTTTGCTGTAATACATAAACACTGATGAGTCACACAGAGCAATACAGATTATTTTCAAACAATTGTTTAAAATCACTTATAATTTACGACACATAAAAATGGTACATTGAAATTACGTCCAACGATATAATACAGAAAAAAGTTAAAGGAAAAAAGGGACACTGTGTGTTACTTCACTATTTTGATTATGTATCATAGCAATACAGTCTAATTCACAAAACGCGACCAAATAGTGCATATTTCACTTGCAAATTTTATTTAGTTAGCAAATAAAACTGGTTTGTCTTGAGGGACAAGATGAAGACAGACAAGCAGTTATCCAACTATAGAATGAATCTGCAGGGAAATACATCTACGTGGAATATCTTCTTACAATTCAGTTAAAATTCACAAGAACATTAATTGTTAGTTACTGAAGTTTCAGAAATAAAGTTGATTAACATCTTTTAGTATTATAATATTTCGCTTAAGGTAAAATCTGCTACAAAAATCTACAATATTTAACATTTTCATCCTCACTAAAAGTACAGGAAAATAACAATAGAGAAAACAGATTTGCTCATCCTGGAAAGTATGTTAAAAATATTCTTTCTCATTCCTCAGATCTTTTAAGAAGCAGCTCAAGAAGGACTTTATTTGAACTACAGTTGTTAAATTCAGACATGTGGGAAAATCTACAACTTTGCGCCTGGAGCAATTCCAGAGAATAACACCAAAAAGGAAAGAGTAAATTCTGACAGAGTCTTTTCACTATTTATTTTTCGAAACAGTTTTGGAATGTGGAGTAAAGTATACCCTTTTCCACATTCCTAATAACTGGAATATAAAAAGACTCTTGTTCCATATAGCTGGAAATGGGTAAGCCCAAGTGCTGATGCAAGAGGCCTTTCTCACAGCAACCCATCACGATCACCGTTTGGTTTGGATTAAGACAAGACGGGGGATAAAGCACCTTCTTTTAACTGCAGGGAAATGCTTTAAAGACATCCAGCGAAACCTGCATCATTAACTTCTTGCCCTCACAGAATGTAAATTGCAACACTCTGATGCATTACTTAAAATAAATAATTCTACAAATGCACAATGGCACTTTATAGAAAAACAGTTAAACCAAATGTTAGTTTATGCACTCTCCTTAAAACACCGGCTAGTGTTCACAGATATAATATTAGCAAAAATATAGACTTTAAGATGGGGAGTTAGCAGAAGTATTTCCTGACTGGTGTTTTTTTAACCTAGTTTTTCTGTCTACTATAAACAATCCAGCAGAGCTGCAATTTTGCAATGGCTGCCAAAATGTTTATAGAAAATTTGGAACATGAAACTCAAAAGATTTAGCAGTTTCACATATGCATTCATTACGGGGAAGGCATTCATCTGTTAAAAACAGTAGATTAACCAGATGGTGGAACTATTTCCTGGTTAATTTTATTAAATTATCTCCAAGGTGAAGCGATGGGCGCTACATTCTCAAGTGGACTAACTGCTTATTACTACGTTGAACACAAACTAAAAAAAGAAGATATACAGTGCATATGGAATGCCAAGAAACAAACCTTTTGATAACTGAGTTGATGTTATCCATAAAAATAAAATTATCTATCACCATAACATTTGCAAACCAGTACACAGTAATTTTAAAATTGATATAAAAATACATTTTTACACTTAATGAATACAGCAAGATCAAGAAAAGGGCATAAGGTGGGGTTACACTCTAAAATTTTCTTGCGGTCAAAGAGTAAATAAACCCTGCATCCTTAAAGAGGTCTGCCTAGGTTGCCCATAAGTCAATTTAAGTGAGGTATTTGCCAAGGAACATATATTAACTACATTGATGGTCTTCTCTGATTACCTCATACTGAATACAAAAGGTCTCCCTCGCAAAATGCCTTAAGGGCTCACAGTGGCTGTCTACCAAAATGCTGTAAGGTTCACAGAAGGACTGCCCAGGTTTTCCACTAAATTGTTATGCTCATAATTTTTTACTGGGAGAAAAAGGAATCACACATATTTAATGTGGATGTGTGGACATTTGTGCACACATATACAAATATATATACATATATAGCCAAACATTTATTGCTTAATATTTGAATTATTCTGAGTCTAGTCATTAAAAATCCAGATTTGTTACAGAAAAAAAGGGAAAAAAAAAAGCACACTCAGAATGCTTTTAAACAGAAAAAAAAATCAATATTAGAAGTAATGCAGCTGAAGTTACAGACATGCTTAGTTTCTACCTCTGCTCCCCTTGGTCCTAGGGCTGGTAGTTTCATTCTGGTAGTGGGGTGTTATAGGCAGGTGTCAGCATCTGGATTCCTTCCTGGGAGGAGTATGATGTTCAAGTTGATGGTTTCTTCCTCATCCAAGGACCCACTTGGAGTCACACTTATATGTCTGCCAACACAATTTTATAGCCTTGTTCTTTCTTCATTGGTCTGCAGCTCCACACCATGTTGTAATTTACAGTGGTACACGGTACCTGTTAGGTATGTTAGACACTATTCTTTGCTCTCTTTGAGATCCCTAAACCAAATTTGGTGCAGTTCCAGGTCTGCATTTCTTTAACTGGAAGGCTACCTATGGCCGTGTGGTCCCCAGCGCCCATCCGTGCCCCATCTCCCATGACCCCACGGCTGTGCTCCTCTCTGCGGCACCCTGCGTGTCCACGCTGAGCACCCCGCTATCCTCCCGGGCCAGGGTCTCTCTCAGTGCATCAGTGCGTTAGAGCTGTAAATGCTGCACTCAGGGCCTCATTCTACACAGCAGTAACAAGCAGGTACTTTACTCCTATCTGTATAAAACTACAGTTGTACCACACAAAGATAAACAAAGCAAAATAAATCCACCGCAGACAGAGAAATTGCTGTCACGGCCAAGCCAAGTAAACCAGAGCTGCAGGCAGGTCAAGAAAAGTTCAGGCCCAGCAAGCAGGAGGCGGCCGGGTCCCGCGGCCCTGCGAGCTCCGCACGGTCCCGCGCTGCTGCTGGTGGCAACGCTGCAGGTCTGCACGGCCACAGCCACCGCTACCTGCTGAAGCTTCATTCTAGCACAGGAAACAGTGACAGCCCATTTCTGACTCTAGACTGCTTTTCATTCTGTATCGACAACACTGATAAATTATTTAGAGGGCTATTATTAAATAATCAATGATAAACAGCCAGCAGGTGGAGCACAAAGCTTGTGCATATATTGAAAATAAGTTTTTTTTTTTCAAAGTACCATTAATGTAAATAGATTGAAACCTAATATAAATAAATTGAAACCTAATACACTTAACTGGGAAAATGTTTCCTTTCCCAGTTACAGTTGATAGTTTAAGTATTTGCATTTCAAGGTAATTCAGTATGTTGACCCAAGCCAGCCAACTGTTAAGGTTTACTTAAAAATTCATGTAGACAATTGCAGTAATTCCACTTATGGAATCAACTAGCTACGTGTAATCAGTAACACCACAGTACAGCAGGTTATATATTTGGTATTCAGCAACTACAGTGGGATGGCTATAGTTCCCAGCAAATCTGCAGCTGGTGTTTCAATAGTAGTGATACACAAACACAAAATACAACAGCTTATTCAGATATATCAAGTATGTGCTTAGTCAGTACCTCTTATTTCTGGAATACTGTTATTTAAACAAAATATTTTTCTCTGAGATACTGCTCTAAAACATATTAATTTTTAGGATGACCATGAAAGTCATGCACTAGGGAGGCAACGAAGGAAGCGATTTAACTGATATTTGGGCAATTTGTATAAAGACATAATCGGCAAATCTTGTTAATCATGGTTAAGTACTGTTGTCAAAAGGAGTTAGGTCAGTATGAGAAATGAAAAGAGGCTGCTTTGTAATATCAGAATAGATAGTAAGATGGTTCCCTTTAAAGATTCCTTTGGAAAAGATCTTTAAGTTACTACAACTTTGCTTTCCAAAGCTATACCTCTTCTTTGTTGTGCAAGTGTTTTTATCTTACACTTAAAAGTTAATAAACTGACTGCATATTATCAGAAGATGAGTAATTTTAATTCTGAAACTGCTCTGTTTTATTGAGAACATATCAATATATTATTGTCTGGGAAAATCTCATTACAAGTGCATTCAGAAAAGACTTCAGCTTTGCAAACTTCCTATATATGGAATCCTCATTAGGTTAAAACGTGCTGAGCAGTAAGGGATACCAGACTTGGATCAAGCTTGGCATATAACTTCCACTTTAGAGATAGGCTGGTGGTGAATAATTCTTCAAAAAGTGACAGGAAAAAAAAAAACAAAATCACAACACATACAAGCTTTCCTCCACAATGCAGAATGAACCTAAATGGTAGACTGAGAGCACCCTGAAAGCTATGTTCCAGCTTCCCTAGACCTGTTTACTATAGAAAGCTCATTGCAATTATTTTTCATCGAGGATTTTTCTAAATTTAAGGTTACAAGTGTAAAATGGAGTTATACTTTGCAGTGACTGTCTGCTCCACAATATGGGGGAAAAAAATACTCAAACTTGAAGTTAAAAAACAGCAGTGTCAAAAAAGCTTCTGATACATGCCCATAAGCCCTGTCAGTGAAAAGACACAGCCAGGTGCATATGTAGAGCATGAGAAAGTACTGACACCCTTAAGAAATCACCACAGCTGACAACTTTACATGTTTATTCTCGAAAAAACATGAATCTTGGCTTATGCACAATTTTGTGGCATGACTTGATGGCTGATCCATTAGGAGATCAATCATTTCATATCTACATAACTGTCAGGAAGAAATATTCAGTTTCAACCAACTTTTTATTTCCAAATTACTTTCTCCTATATGTGCAGTGAACCTTAGTTTTGATTTTTATTTCACAGATTATTAGCGCTGTATGGACTTACTATCTCCGTAACTCTAGACAACTCACTTTCAGTTATTAGGGAAAGACTTGCCAACACTCCCTTCACGTGAACTGTTTATTACACCTCCAGTTATGTTATAATACTGTTCTCAATTATCACAAATAGAAAATATTTCATTTTATGATTACTGTACCTAAAATTTTAACTGGCTTACCTGCATAAGTTTGATTTATACTATGTTTCCTAAGGTCACAATGAAATTCATAAAAAAAATGTATTTATATATCCATAAACATTAGTTTGATTATACTAGCCCACAAAAAATGTGCAGCCTGCCTAGTGTTTGCTTTTACATCTCAGGGTACTATTTCAGGATCAGTAATATGACAAACGTCATCCATCTCAGATCATGGTGTTACAGCGGCACCATTCCAGAAAACTAATACATTTTATCTTGAAGCTGAGACTCAGTTTATTATTATCTGCAAAAGTTGCAAGTCACATACTCTCCTTAATCATTCTCAGGTGATTATACTTCCTCTTCCACTTTTCTTCACATTTTAAAACATTTGCTGACAGCACATTTTATCAAACTCTTGACAAGCTAAAATGGCAGTATAAACAATGTCTATTGCTTCTGAGTTACCAAGATATTTCAACCGTAAACAATGTATAACAGAAATCATATGACGGGGGGAGCGTGGGCGGTGAGCATCACAGAAACTATATATATACACATATACATATATATGTATTGCTTTATATATGTATTTATATATATATATATATATAAAATAGTGACTTTATTAAATTTTGATACTAGAAAGCTTACATTTTGAGTTCTTTGGGAAGCAGACGTACAAAGGCTCGCACAGGAAAGTCACAGATCAGAAGTTCATACACTGCAGTAGGTAACAGTAACTGGACTGCCTGCCCACTTCCTCCTGGTGTATGTGAGTTGTTACACATCCATTAAAGGCATAAAAAAAAAACTGAAGAACATACTAGAATTGCAGGTCAGAGCCATGGAAGCACCACTTACCTTTATTCTAAAAAGTGAAAGGTTTTACTTTTTTTTTACCTTTTTTTTTTTTTTACTTTTTAAACTTTTATTCTAAACAGTAAAAAACAAGGAGTTTGCAAGACATAATGAATAACTGAATATTGTGCTTTTTACATGTTCCATCAAAAGAAGTAAAATCACTGAAACTTTAACACAGACTCTTATAGTACAAAACAGTGGTGCTATTTACTAAACTGTTTGAACATGGAAACAACAGAAATATTTTGAGCTGTCTCAAAGTTTCGACTCCTTTCAGTGTAGTGTCCCACCAAAGGAACCTTAGTTACTTACTTCCTTCTTCTGTTTGTCTCTGTAAAATATTTTTGTGCTCTCCTCCGACGTATTTTTTGATCTTCTTTCAGTGCCTGACGTTCCTCTTCTAAATCCCATTCAAACGGCAAGTTTAAAGCTCTGTCCCTAGTATCTTGTTAAGGACAATGAAAACTGTATCAAACCTCTCAGAAAAAGGTACAACATGACTGAGGATTTACTACACACCTCTTTGGGGAAGGACAAACTTTTTCATGCAATACCAAGTGCTGCTCTGCTTTGCAAATCCTACTGCTATGCTTTTCAACTAATTACACAACGGTTGGTCCCATAAATATACACTATAGTAGTATCAAGAAAAAAAAATAATAATTGCATCTTATTATTTATGGTGGCTTTAACAAAGACCTAAGGCTTTGCATTCATCATTTATGATATTAGCAGATGAAATCTCACCTTTATTATGTTTATGTGATGACACATCTTCCTGCTGTCACCCAAACCTGTGACACACAGGCACATTTACCACAGGGAAAGCCCGTCCGAGCACACACCCCTGCCCAGGTTTCGGATTAACCGAAGCGCACCCGTATCGCTAGACAAAGCAGCGCTCCGCACCCGCGCACAGGCCCTCGCAAGGATACGCGGAGGCGCCGCTGCCAGCCGGCGAGTCCCGGCGAGGGCCGTTTCGGGCCTGGCCGCCGGGCTCCCTTCGCGGCCGGCCAAGGCCGGGCGCGGCCCCCGCCATGTCAGGAGCCGGGGACGCCACTGCCCTCGCAACGGGGGCGGTGCCGCTCATGGCGGGGCGGCCGCGCTGAGGCGGAGCCAGCGGGGCCGCTTGATCCGGACTGACGTTGTTAGGCCTAGAAACGGCGCCGCGCGTCGCCTGTTCTGTGCTCTATTCACGAGCAGTAGGATTATTATTATTATGTATTTTTATTTTTAAAATAAACAAGTATCATAACTAACACGTCCCTGAGTTGTTTTTCAGGACAACTGAGAGCCTTTCGTGGCCCCGTTGCCAACTGTGGGTTTTCAGGGCACTTTGATGGGTGCGACTTAAATCCATTAAGGCTGTTTCGTGTAATTAACAGCATTAAAAAGAGTAGCAATAAAAAATAAAGTATGCATGTGAAAATAAGTTTTTTAAAAATTACACAAAGTAAAAAAAAAAAGTGTTTTTTTTTCCTGAAAGAGTAAAAAACTGCCTCTTTCTTTTTTCGTTTGGTCAGGCAAAGCAGGGTGTGTTGTCCTGGGATATTGCCATGCCTGGGATGAGCTGTCAGCACAAAG
Source organism: Tinamus guttatus (assembly GCF_059628265.1). NCBI lineage: Eukaryota > Metazoa > Chordata > Aves > Tinamiformes > Tinamidae > Tinamus > Tinamus guttatus. Next base: position 13,650,756 of record NW_028288684.1, read on the forward strand.
CTAAATGCCCTGGTGATTTCCTGGTGAAATGTTTCTTGGTTGTTGTGTTTAAGCTAATTCTTGTCTCAGTGAGCAGCTGTTCAGTGTCTTCCAGTGGATAAAAATATTATCTGACATTTGCAACGCACTTTTATCATAGCCCCCCAGCAAGTGCTTGTAATGCTGCATGTGAGACAGACGTTGCTACCACCTTTTTACAGACAAGACCACTGAGGCTCAGATTATGAAACATGCTTAGTATTTATAACCTACCAGTTTCATAGTTGCGAAGAAAATCCTGCAATGGAGGTTTATTGTCTCTAGTCCAGAATACTAGCCCCAAATTCTTTTCTCCACCCAACCTCAATTCAGTTTACAGTGTCACAGCTAGAAGAATAGTTGCTGCCTCTTTTTCCTCTAGCTAGTACTTTTTATGTTCTTTTCAACCTGCATAAACTTAAATCCAACTGCTTTTCCACTGCTTCATTTTAGACACAGGAAAGGCTTTATGGGTGCCATGAACTGATCCACCCAAGTGGGATTGTAGCAGAGTATCTTGTGAGATAGATTTGGACTTGACTACAAATCTTAAGAGCTGAAGCATAGCTATGCTGCTGCAGAAACACATTTTCCTTCCTTTTTGTTACAGAGGAGATGAATCTGCTGTAGCTCTTTACCTCAGATCCTTCTTTCCTCCAAGCCTCAGGTTAACTGAAGGCCACTGCATGGGGTGAGGAGGGTTACGGGGCTCAGGCAAAGTTCTGAGCTTTTGTAGCCTCACTTTCCTAACATTTGGCTCCTCTTCTTATTTCTGTGTGTAGAAAGAAGAAGAAAAAGTAATATTTAAATTCTATTTTTCAGGTTTCTATCTGGAATTTTTTTTAGGCTTATGCTGGATTTGCCCCCACTGTTAGGGAGGCGCGGGGGGCACACAGCAAGATCTATCACAGTCTTATTACAAGAAAAATGTATATATGCTTGATGAGTCATGTAAAGATAACAAGCAGTGGTTTATTCTGGGTTAAGAGCAGAGCAGTGTAAGGGCTGCTGTGCCTTGGAATGCGTTTGCGGAGCACAGGCGGTGCAGGAGCGACGTGCTGGCGGCTCCCGGGATCTCGCATTCCCCGGTGCTGAGCTCAGGGCTGCACCGCGTTTCCACTGAACTGCAAAACCACCCAGCAAAGCGTTTGCACTGCTTCCACTGAAAGATGCTCCACCGCAGGGAAACCGCGTTAATTTGTCTCGGTATCTTTTTGTTCAGCTGGGCAGAGGCTGTGATAAGTAATGTCAAGCCTTGTTCTTCTAAGGTAAGATTTTCAGTTATATTGCTCACCAAGATGAGGAGCATAATGAGTGTTTTCTCAGAACAGAGGCAGGTGTTTCCAAAATCTAGGTTGCTTTACTAAGAACGGAGATGAAAATATAGAAGAACTAGGTATTTCCAGATAGAAAAAGCTGCGCTGGAATTGCAGCAATGCCAGGAGCAGAACATTTTTGCCTTAATGTGCTTCACTCTCAGCTCAGTTGCTGGGCTGTATGCTTATCTCACCTGCATCAGTGCAAGTGCAGAGCTACTCGGTTGTCTTTGGCAGTGCCAAAGACACTTTTTACTTGTATTGCTAAGGTCAGGTCTAATTGTCTGCCTCATGTCGGCTCCTTTTAAAAATGTAAGCATTGATTGAAAACATTTGCTTGACAGTAATTAATTGAACATCTGGTGAGTAGCTGTGATATAGCCCTGGAACAAAACTTAATTTCAAGTAATCTATTTATAAGTTTCAGGTAGTTTATTCATAATTTACAGGGTTTTTTTTTCCTCTACATTGTGTTTATTTCAAACTTAGAACACAGACTCTTTAAATGCTTTAGCATTTATTTGCAAAACAAGGGGCAACTAAATTAATAACTAAAATTTTTTAAGTATCCTTGTTAACATTACTTACACTATTTAAAAGCAAAAATCAGGAAAGAACTGTTCAGTGCTGTGCCAATGTAGTGCCAATACCAGAAGGAGGAATCTGAAGGAGGAAATGAGAACAAGTATGTTCTCATACTTCCTCCCCTAGCAAGTATGTTAAAGATACAATCAAGTCTAAATAATTTCCCTTTTTCATGAACATCTTTGTTTACAAGGGTCCTGTTTACATTAAAAAATATTGTGTACACACTGTGTGTGGTACTTTGGTGAAATTATGTAATTAAAAAACTCAAAACATGTTTCATAACATTTTCTACAATGACACATATTTCAGGAATTACGTTTAGCATTTGATTATGTGATGACTCAAGGACTTTTCCTTATTTCTTTCACAGGTTTGTCACATATCATGGTGGAAGAAAAATATTTTAAAAATGAAAATACTATTTTAAAACAACATTAAGAGGTGTAGTGGTTTGAAACTACATATACCACTATTTTATTATTACCATTTCATGTCATAGCATCCCTATGAATAATGTCTCAAAAGCATTTAAGATATTTTTTAAATGTCAGTTTGTCTGCAAGTCTGCTCGGGAGGGCTTGTGTGCATAGATTAAAAGCAGGTGCAAATATTTCCAGCGGAACTGGAAATACGTATTAGTGCAGAAACCTGCTCCTTTCCAGTGAAAATAACTTTGTTAGCATTTGAGATGTCTGTTGGGTAGGGTATTACCTAAAGTGTGAGCTTCCTAACTACAAAGTGTTTGCATGTGAGGCCTCCAGCTTACAGTTCTCACAGTAGAATACCTTACCAGAAATGTCAGCAATATTTTTAAAACTTACAGAGGTTACAGAGGTTACACTTTACCTCTGACATGCTCTTGAGAGTTGTGGCTAAGGAGAAGACATCTAACAGGACTCAGTCCTGTAGCTGCATAATCTCAGCTCGGTCAATTATTGCTTATAAAGTTTTTTCTTTTTAGTATAAAGGGTTTTGAAAGAAGACCCGTGGAGTAATCTGCTTTGTTTTGGCAGATTGAGCAATTTTATTTATGTTTTATGACCGATTTATTTCCCCCTCCATTGTTTGGTACAACAGGGCACAAGGAATGTTGGAGCTATGGAAGAACCGCTCAAGGCAGAAGAGAAAAATAAATCTGCAGATATTTCAAATCAAAAAGAACAATGCCTTGTACCATGTGATGTTCAAGCTAAAATTTTACGAGGGGAAAAACATTACATGTGCAGTATGTATTCATAAAGAATACTCTCAACGACAAGCTACGCAATGCCACGCTGTGTAATCCTTTGCTATGCTATGCTATGCTGTGCTAATTCCCTTTTTAATCCTCCTGAGCACGTGACAGCCTTTGACCTAGCTGCTCAGGATGAGTATTGGCCACAAGAACAGTACAATATAGGCAGCTGAGGTGATAAAAGCAAAGTATAGTCATGCTAGTCTGTCTTTATAATCTTAGGAGGCAAATGCAAGCAGCAGCTCAGCCCACCTAGGTCCCTGTTGTCCTCGAAATGTCTGTAGCTCTCTCCATTGGAGAGGAGGGGCAGGCTGTCTGCTCCTCATTTAGGCATCACAGTTAGATGCTTCAAATTAAGTAAGTGGGAGGAAATCTATAGTTCAGCCTGCCCTTTACAGATGCCTATTGAATGTTAAAATGATGTGTTAATATTCTCTAGTCACTGCCTTGACAAACTACCCAGCAATTGATGTAAACAGACTCAGAGTATTTTATCAAAAGTCTTGTCTTTACAATATACTTTCTAATGTGTATTATTAATTACCTGTAAAGCTTACTTTTTGTATTTTTAGCATCAGGGCAGAGTCCAGGACTGTGAGTATTTAGTGAAGCAAATTATTGAAAGGTAGGATGAAAGAAAACCTTCCTCTCTCTTATCACTTGCATTTGTATTTCTATAGTATCTATTTACTGGTTATCCAAGTAGCCCAACGATAAGGCAAAATTCTCCTTTGTAGAGAGAAACCTTCAGAAGAATCATCGTCTTCACTGCAACCAGTGAGTCTGAGGTTCCAAGCATCTTTGGATTTAATTTGTGGTCTCTGTGCTACTTGGGTCTCACTTTAGGCATCCTGAAGTTAAGCATGTTTAGTATTATCTTAGACATCATAAATAAGTATGCCACTTATTCAATATGGAATGCTTCTAAATTTATGTTAACAAGTGGATGAACATATTTCTTTTAAAGGAAATTTGCAGAATTCTCTTGTTGAATATGCAAGAAGTACAAAAAAAATGATAAGAAATATGATGGATGATCAACAGTCTTCTTTGGATTACCTTTCTAATCAGGTACATTTTTTCTATTTATCATACAAATTTGTATTAATTTACCACTACAGATACTGTCTAACTGGAGAAAATTAAGTATTTATAGTGTTATTGAAACAGCAGAATTAGGACATCTATTACTATCCTAGGTACTCTAGGTACTCTAGGTAGGGTACGAGTGTGGTTTCTACAAGGAGTGACTAGCACCAGCTAGTACATAATCTAGTAGCACGCACGACAATAAAACAAGTGGCAGCCCATTCCTCCACATCGTTTGCTGTATGTAATCCTGTTCTATTTGTGTAAATGACATGTATTATATTGCCATTAAATTTGATAGTGTTTCACAATTACTGTGCATTCACTTAGCAAAGATAAAAACTTAATCAAACAAGGATTTTTCTGAATTAAATTGGATTGTGCCTAAAAACGGTGCATGAAAAAAAACCTCAGATCCATTCATGTAATAAAGTTATGAGTCACTAACACATCACAAAAATGAACTGCAAAGTATCTAGGAATCAAAGAGTAAAATCCTTAGAATTCAGAATTTCTCATTGCAGTCTATATAAAGATCTATTATTTGACCTTGCAGGTGAATGAGCTCATGAACAGATTACTTGTTTTGAACACGGAAGTTTTAAGAAAGCATTTAGATACACTTCCTTACAAAACAGTTCAATCCCATGGTAAGTTTTATTTTCAAATTTAGTCTGGATATTTTTGCTTTTTATCTTGTGAATATCCTGAGAAAGAATAATTAAAAGCAAAGGTTAAGCACTGATATCATTTACAGCATTTGTTGTGTTTTAGCATGCACACACAAACTTTTCATAAACTGTTTAAAAATCTCATCGAAAATTGTACTTTAAATCATAGGCAAATTAATGATTCTACACATTCTGTTTATCAACCTGTTGATTTTTATACAAAATACCTAATATGATCATAAGTGGTCTGATATTTCCAAATACTACTTTCTTTTGTAATGAATTAAAGTGTACTCAGCATTTGCAAAATCCTTTTTAAATGGAGTGGAACTAACCTGTATGCTGAGCCATCTTTCAGTTAATCTTTGCAGTGTCCATCGCAGTTAAAGGAAATGTTATCTCTAGGCAACCCTATTGGCATTAAAAACTGCTTGCTTGAACATGTTTAATGGGGATCTGACTTAACACGTGGAAGCAAAGGGTTGCTTATATGTACACATGATATAAACGCTGTTATAACTTTAAAGATGAATATTCTCAAGATGCAATCACCCTTCTGCAGATTAAATGTCTTCTTGCTCAGTAAGATTGTTACCCAAATAGGAATAAGATCTATAAAATAAGACAGTCTTTTATAGTCTTTATGTACTATTTAGCATCAGTTAATATTAGAGAGAACTTTCTTTATATCAATTCCTATTTATGCTTCTTGTTTAATGGAGTAGAGAGAATTTTTATTTATAAGGTAAATTCATGAGAAAATAAGATTATAAAATATTTGTGGCAACAAATTGTAGTTTGAAATCATTCATGCATTCCCAATAAAATTTATTCTTTCTGTACTTAACCTGTATTTTCTTTCTTTTCCAAATATTTTGCTAACAAAATTCCTCAAATACTTTGTTCTTCAGGACTGGATTGCACTGACATTAAAGATACTGTAGGTTCAGTTTCAAAAACTCCAAGTGGTCTGTACATTATCCACCCAGAAGGATCAAATCATCCTTTTGAGGTAATAAAGTTATCTCACATAATAGTAAAAATTTGCTTCATAATATATTTATTATATATAATGAAATTATATATATATAAAATATAAAATCTAAAATATCTAAAATATTTTCCTTGACTATTTCTCCACAGCTGAATGAGTGTATCATCATCTATATATGTGTGGTCTTATAATTTTGAAGACTTTCCCAGTTTCTGCCAGGAAATTTGGAGAAATGAACTAGCATTATAGTTTTTCTTTATATGTAACAAAGGATGAATCCCTTCATCCCTAGCCAGGTGGAACACTACAAAATACTACAAAAAAAAAGCTTGAATTTGCTATGAGGAGGTTTCAAAAGTATGTTAGCACCTGAAAAGAAAAAAGAGCTCCATTCTGCAGTCCCCCAACAGCAGACTCTCTCAGCCTGTTTGCACAATATAGGCAGTTTGGGGAAAGATCTCTAAGTCATCTGTATCTTCCTTTAAGGTAAAGGAGAGGCAAAGACTGATAGAAGCATCCACAGAGCAATTATATTACCAGTGTGAAGAAATGCTGCCTGCCTCACCTCCAGCTGAACCTTAGTACAAAATGCATTTGTTTCTGGATTGAGGAACTTGTCTGTAATAGAGAGGGGGGAGCTATTGAGGAAATGTTCATACCTTATACAAGTTACTTTTGCTGAGAGACAGTCTGACTTAACATCTATGCAAAAAGTTATTTCTTGGTCCACTTGGTCCACTTATTTCTTGATCCACTTGGTCCAGACATATCTGAAGTGATAGGGTTCATTTCACTTCAAAAGTATTTTTGACACTTTTTCTCATTTAAAGTTACTGCCTTTGTCTAGAGAACTGGGAATCGGTTATATGTGTGGAAATGTTCCTTAAAGAGAAAAAGAAACAAATGGAAAAGTCATAATAATTTGATTAAAAGCATAGAGCAACAATAAATAATGAGAAGAAACTTGTGCATGCATAAAAGCATCTCACTTCTTGTCTAACAGATATTATACAGAACTGAAAAAGCAATGCCAAAAAGTTCTCAGACAAAAAAATCTAAAAGACGTATGTTCCATAAAGAATGTTATTTTAAGAAAACTTCAGTACAAATCCTTATGTGTGTTGAAGCATAAAAAAGACCAGAAGAAAAATGGTAGATGAAGAAAAGAATCAAGACACGAATACACAAACAATAAATCATAATGCATTTTAAGGAGCTGATAGCCAAGAGCTCTGGAAAAAAGGAAAACTAACTGCATAACAAGTATCCACAGAGGCAGAATACTGTAGGAGGAGTATAAAACAAACAGAAAGGAAGGCCAGCATGAGATAATCTATTTCAATAAGTAAACAGCAAGAAGTTACCTTCCCCTTACATGTAACTGAAACAAAATTTTCAGACTCTAGAAATATTTGCATAAAGGTATTAGATGAATGAAGACAACTATTTAGAAAATTTGATCCTGTCTACATGTTCTCATACTTTAAAGCTTGTGTTTTCAAAAGTGAGCTCAGATTTGGATGCCTAACTTGAGCTAATTTAAACCATAATTCCAGGAGCTCTAAGAATAGCCAGTTTCAGCCAGAGTTGCAGGTTCTCATCAACTCAGAAAAACTGAGTCCCAAACAGGCTTCTGAGTGAGCATTCAAACATGAGGCAATTAAAAACAATTTATCTCCTGGAAAACTGAACTCTAGTCATTTTCTGTTACATTTATGATGAGTAAACATAAATCAGTAACAATTGTTTGGAAATTTGCTTCTTAATGCACACTAAAAGATGGAAAGGGAAGAAATATTCAGTAGAGACATCTTTGTGCCCATTTCCTTTAAATTGTACCTGACACTCACACCTCTTGTACTTTGCATGATATGGGATATACAACAAGCTGTAAAGTTGATAAAATATGATAAGATATAATAAAGTCTTTCAGAAAGAAAACCATTGCATAATTCCCAGCATATTAGGATTAAGAAACTGTACATCAACAACTATTCTGACATAACTTCTAATATTCTTTCTTGGCTGCTGTAAGTTTAGATGCCATATCAAAGTAATTGGCTGATAATCTTTCATGTGCAGCCAAATCTGATTCTTTCAAGAGATATCAACCCTCCCATTGATTTATATGGGATGAGAGTTGGATTTTGTGACCCAACTGGCGCTTGTTTGTATTTCTTATTCACATTGAGAAGAGTAGCCAAGCTTGCAGTCATCTTCTCAAGACAGTGATGAGGAAATGGAATTGCTTTTAAAGTGTTTTAGGTATCTGTATCTACTGATTTTGAAATCATATGTATTTTTTTTTATTCCATTTCCACCCTTCTTGGGTAACTGAAACTACCAACTACCATGTGCTTCTCCTGCAAGCAAAGCCCATCACCTTTAGTTGTTCTTTCATGCACATGATCCTTTCTATCATCATTACTTGAGGGTCCAGGATTCCCCGGGTTGTGATATCACACTGTGCATCACACTGCAACTCTGTCTTGGTTGAGGAAATCTCCAACTCAGGCTATCAGAACATATAAGAAAATAATGCGGCTTCATAGTTCAATTACTTTCCTTTAGTCTTTTTTTTTTCTTTTTGTTAAATTATTTGAAAGAAATATTGCTCAGCAAAAGCCTGAATAATCGACTTTTTTATTTAAAAAGTTATTTTTTATTACAACTGCTTCAAGAATGCTGTAATCTTATGTGTGTCCACCGTAGGTTTTGTGTGACATGGATTTTCAAGGAGGTGGATGGACTGTGATTCAAAAAAGAACTGATGGAATCATTGAATTTCAGAGAACATGGTCTGAATACCTGGATGGATTTGGTGACCTATCTGGTATTACTTTTAAATATTCTAAAGGCTTTTGAACCCAAGGATTCTACTGTCTGTATATGAGCTACATTTCCACTAGATTGTATGGGATTTTTAGTATTTCAGAGACTAGAGAGTAAAGTTCCTGTTTCTTAAGAAGTCTTTTATTTATACTTAGAGTCTCTTTCTCACCAAATCAATTTCTTGATCTCCTCAATAATTATTATTAGCCTAGTGGAATCTTTAGCCATGCCCCAGCCCAAGCCTGTTTCTCATAGGCACGTTAAAAAGGTTCCAATCTTTTCTTTCTGAAATAATTGAGAAATTATATTGCCCGCATTTTTTTTTTTTCAGATTTAAAAAAGCCCTGGTTGGTTTTGATAACACTTGCAAAATATTTTCTTTAAACAGAACAGATCAGTGCTATTGCACTACAGGTGTTACAAAGCTATAAACAATTATCTCTGTAGCCAATAAGAAGATGACTGTGGCATTAATTTTTCACTGCCATATTTCATCCAGCAAATCCAAAGACACTTGCTTTTTCAGGAGTTTATCTGGGATTGCAATGAAAGCAAACAACTGGTGTGCACATGAGACGGTGCATGCATGAGAATTCTGTCTGCGGATTTTACTAGTGAAGAGGGACACCTCTCTTTACAAACTTCATTAACATTTCAAAGAACTCTGTGCCTGTCATACAAGTTATATTGCACTCTGTTCAGGAAATAAAATAGGAAAACTAGAAGAAACTATTTTATTTCACAAATTCTTTTTCTAGGAGTTTGTTGACTATATACTTAATATTTCTGTTTCAGGGGAATTTTGGCTTGGACTGAGGAAGATTTTTCATATAGTAAATCAAAAAGCAACTAGTTTCAGCCTTCATGTGGATTTGGAATCTGAAAATGAAAAGCATGCTTATGCATCATATGATGGATTTTGGATAGAAGATGAAGCATGTTCCTTTAAAATCCATTTAGGGCGTTATTCAGGAAATGCTGGTAAGATCCACCTTCTTAGTATTAAGTGAAATAAAAAGCACTCAGAAAGTAGTGTTTACTTAAATATTTTTCAAAATGACAGTTTCTACTCTGTTTTTTTTTTCTCTTTATATGGTATTTATGTGTACAATGACTGCTTATTCGGGTAAACAATTAATGATGTAGTGAGTCTTGTTGGAGGGCTGTAGCTAGCGGTGACCCCAGGAGTCAGTACTGGGTCTGATCCTGTTCAATTTATTCCTCAATGGCCTCGATGAAGGGGCAGAGTGCACCTCAGCACGTTTGCTGATGATTCAAAACTGAGAAACATGGCTGAAACCCCCAGAGAGCTGTGCTGCCCTTCAGAGGGACCTCACCAGGCTGGAGAGATGGGCAGAGAATGCCCATGAAGTTCACTGAGGACAAGAGCAGTCCTGCCTCTAGGGAGGAATAACTCCATGCACCAGGACGGGCAGAGGCCTGACCTACAGCAAAGCAATTCTGCAAAGAAGGACCTGGGGGTCCTGGTAGACAACAAGCCCTTGTGGCCAAGAAAGCTGATGGTATCGTGGGGTGCATTAGGAGGAGCATTGCCAGCAGTCGAGGCAGGTGATCCTGGAATACTGTGTCCAGTACAAGAGAGAGATGGAGCTACTGGAGCAAGCCCAGTGAAGGGCTATGAAGGTGATGATGGGAATGGAGCATTCCTCATAGGAGGAAAGGCTGAGAGAGCTGGGCCTGTTCAGTTTGGAGAAGGGAAGAATCAAGGGTGATCCTACAGGAACCTCTGGCTGAATATAAGGAAAAATGTCTCTACTGAGCACTGGAATATGTTGTCAAGAAAGGCTGTGGAGTCTCCTTTCTTGAAGATATCCAGAAGCCAACTGGACGTGATCCTGGGCAGCATGGTCTAGGTGACGCTGCTTGAGTGTGGGGTTTGGACTAGGTGAATCTCCAGAGGTCCCCTTTTCTTTCCTGTATCTTCAACACATGAGAAACTATTTGGTGCTGTCCTGAACAGCCTTTGAGAAATCTAGCTTCCTAATAATTCAGAGGAAAAGTTTGCAAGGTATGCAATAAGAACTGTCTTTTTGTAAAAATAACTCTTTTATTGTTATTCTATTTTATCTATTTTACTTAGGTGATGCATTTAGAGGATACAGAAAAGAAGATAATCAGAATTCAATGCCTTTCAGCACATTTGATGTCGATAATGATGGATGTAGGCCAATGTGCACTATTAAAGAACAGCCTGTAAAAAGCTGCAGTAACTTCAGTGATAAAACTGGATGGTGGTTCAACCAGTGTGGCCTTGCAAATCTTAATGGTATTCATCGCTACACGGGTAGATTTCTTGCAACTGGGATTCACTGGGATACGTGGACAATGAACAATAAACCAGTCAAAATTAAATCTGTTTCAATGAAAATTCGGAGGACCTTTAATCCATATTTCAATTAACCTATGGAAATGGAAATATATCTCTTGCAGTTATGTGGGATAACATATCAGGGTAACTTTCATTTTCAGTTAAATAGTTCAGTCTTAAAAATTTATTAGCTATTTCCTTAACAGCTGTTCATTTTGATTATGACATGTCAGCATAGGTTGTATATAGTGTTCCCACTTGAATGAGAAGAGCATAAGAACAGAGTTTGGGAATAATGATGAAGCTTAGAGTGTTTGTCAGCTTTTATTCAGCTGCTTCTTATTCTAAGAGCCCTTGGAAAAAGTGTAACAAAAACAACACTTGATTTCACATTAAAAAATATGAGTAGTGCTGGCTTTGAACACATTTTCTCTATGCTGTCTGCATATCTGAATTGCCAAAAAATTGCAGGAATTAAAAAAAAATCATACACCTGCTATTTCTGTCATTATATTTTGCCTAAATAACTATTCTTCACCTTAATTTTATGAATGAAAGAATATACTTTTTCTATACTCCTCAGTCTAGACACACTGACTTATGTCAGCACGTGTAAGGTTCTGAGTATTCTCAGTGCCTGAATTTTAACATGGTGCACACTTACATACAAGAACTATGGACTATTTTGTACTAAGATTCCACAACAAATGTGTTTTATAATCTTTTTTCTTTTTGTTTCTTTTTTTTTGCTTTACCATTTTGATTTGTCTTTTACACAGTTCACTAAAAAGGAACACATTTTCAAAAAAATGTGTAAACATTTCATATAACCTTCAGAATTCTAATTTTTGGAAATATGGGCCTGCCTGATCTCGTGTTCTTTATCCTGATTGCCATTCACTTTTTGAATGTTCATGTAGAAATGAACATAGACAAATCCATTTTAAATTAAGCATTGCAAATTGTTTGATTTTTTCTCAATAAATGTGGGATAACACCAATAAAAATGTGAATGTGGTGAGTACAGTAGTGTTTCTGGACTGAAACTGCCTTCTGTAGGAGTTATTCATGGCTATTTCTCTTCTTTGCTCCAGTTTCCATGGATTTACTCTGTAGTAATGGGGAATTAAATGTGTTTAAAACTCTGTGGATTTCCTTTTCATTGCCTCAGACTTTATATAAGCATTAGATTAGTAAGCATAAATCATTATCAGCTCAGAATTACTATGTTTTAGTGCTTCTTTCTAAAGATATATAAAACTTCAGGAGGGAGGATAGCAGGTACATCCTCTTTGTGTCTCCTTTCTCCAGGCATTTTAAGAGTGCAACACCTTTCTAAGAGCAGCATGGACCCAGCAGCCTGGTAAGGGTAGGTACTAAAATGAAGGAGCTTCTGCATTAAGTCTAACAGCATTAGAACAATAATGTGGCTTTTGAAAGACTGTTAACTTTGCCTGTGAGTCTGGATATGGTGACTGTATTAGGGCCATTATGTCAGAAGGAGCCCCTTGTAGTGAGAAGTACAAGTGTCTAGATTTGACAGAAATGTAATGGTAGTGATGAAAGCCTCAATCCTTGTTGGTGGGCCCTGTGCTCAGACAGCCAGGTTCAGACCCGTGAGCCCAAGAGTCTGCATGAGGAATCTGGATGCTGAGCGTAGAGCTGGAGACTGCTCACACTCTCAGGGTCCTCTTGAGCTTATTGGAATCCCTACTTAAAAATGAAGGGGTAAATGGTGTGCTGGCAGATCTTACATGTTTAGCCATCAGTTTTAATTTCTCTTTTATTGATTAGATTATCTGGCACTAACAAGTCACAGAGGAGAAGGGCTTAAAAGCTTGAAAAATCAATTCTTGCAAATAGACATTGGATCTTGAATCCAAGTCAAAAGAGTAAACTTGCACAAGGAATGAATTGAATTCTAGATACTCGTATATGGGGGCCAGGGTAATATTTATTGTTCCTTAGAAGATGAAAACTTCCAAGACTCTCCAAGACTATTTGCTTAGACTCTTTTGAATTGGATACAGAATCAGAGAGCACGGGGCACAGGGTGGCATCCAGGCAGGTTTGAAAGATCTCCAGAGAAGGAAACTCCACAGCCTCTCTGGGCAGCCTGTTCCAGGGCTCTGTCACCCTCACAGGAAAGAAGTTCTTCCTCACATGGAGATGGAACTTCCTGTGTTTTAGTTTATACCCATTACCCCTTATAAATATGCTTTAATGCCATTAAGGACTAATAACAAGGTCACAGGTAGACACTGTGTTCATCAGTTGCTTTGTAGCTCAAATGCATCCATTTTGCCTCAGTCTCAACTTGTATCTTAAACGTTCTGTGAGATTTGAATCTGCAATTAAGTGCAAACAGGATAAAATCCAAACTGCAAATGTAACTCAGTTTTTAACTCCTTTAAATCATTCAGGTATGATTTTTCGAGATGCTGTTTTTAAACAAAAGAAGGACAATGATTATTTCTTTGTCAGATTAGAAACAATATGTGAAAATATTGTTACTTATTTCTCCTCCTGTATTGCCATTTTATCTACCTGTCATTATCACACTTAGTGCTTCTATGACATCTATAAGTCATTCAGGAACAATCTGTAGTATTTAATTATTTTATCTCTTTTCCTGGAGCTAGCAAGTACGAGAATTTGAATAAGGTTTCTATAAGAACTTTTTGAGCATGGGAATCTCATAGTCTGTCACTGCTTGAGTATGTTGAAACATGCATGTTGGTATAATCTGGTTTTGTTTTAAATTTCACTGCATGCAGGGAATAGCAGAACACTACAAATTAGCTGGCAGATTGCCTGGTGTAAACATTTTAATTTGGAGACAGATTTAATCTGAAATAGAGCAATGAGAATAGGATGTTTTCCGTGTGATGGATGGTTATTGTCTTCAAGGGTTCATTCTATTTCTGCTAAGACAACTGTGAAACAAATAATTCTTTTTATTAAGCAAACAGAATATTCAAAGGCATTAAACTGTTGGCAAGGGCTTGTGTTTAACAGGTACAGCACATGCTTCCAAAACATACATAGGATTTTGTGATAATATGCTTAGGTCTAATAAGAAGCTATTTGTTTTATACAGGCTTACTTCTTCAACTGAATAAAGAGTAACATGTAGGGTGTAACTTATTTACAGAAACTGACTGAATATTCCAAATAAAAGTAGCTTGGTTAAAACTACACTTAATATCTATTCCAGGAACGATAGCTCAGACTGAAAATCTGTCTTTAAAGGACATGTAATCTCTAATGTTAAGAAACTGCATGTCTTTCTTTTGTTTTCTTTTTTCCAAGAGCATGTCTTTAATTCGTAAATCTCAGTCCGATGAACTCAAATGTTTTGACCCAGTTTATGATGCTACAGTAATATAAATAGATGACACCATGGTTTCCATGGCCCGAGTACTACTGACGTGGCATTGCAGTGTATTAGACATCTGGAAATAACAAAACAGTAAAACCAAAGGCATTTTACTTTCCACTTAGAAAGACTTTAACTGGACAGTTAAAGATCCACTAAACTACTTAGATTACTGACTTCTTTCTTTTACTGTCAATTCTGTGATTTATTTAAAACTATATAATCAACCATGTTTCATTAGCAAGAAAAAATTTAATTTTATTACTGGTCTCTGTTATATTTATAAAAATACATTAACTATATTATTGATGCTTGCTTATGTGCATTTCACAGTTGTAAGTAGGAAACATTCATAGATGGACTCTCCATTTTAGTTAGTTACATGCAAAAATACATTTAAGTCTTCTCAATTATTTAAGGATGGCTAACTGCATAATAAATAGGTAGTTATTTAAACTTTTATCTCAAAAATTGTAGCTTGAAATCCATTATATTGGATGGTCTGCAAAATTTGTCTTGAAAATGCTGCAACCTGAAACACGTGATATGAAGAAATTCTGATGCATGCCACGAGTGGGTTGATGTTCCAATGCATACTTTCTGGGAACCTTCACTCATTCTCTGCCTTTCTCTGTCTTGTTTTTCTAGCTACCTATTGCATTCTGTCATGGTGCTTCGTAAAGGACTTAGAGACAGAGGTATTCATTATATGAGGTTATAAAAGGAGGCAAAGTTTAGAGATTCAGAGAATAATTTAGACTGGACTAGATGCTGGAGCTCATCATCTGGAGTCAACTCCCTTCTGGCAGCAGGTCTAATTAGATCAGGTTTCTCAGTGACTTGACTGTTCAAATCTTAAATACCTTCAAGAATGTGTTCACAGCATCTCTGGACAACATGTTTCAGTATTAGACTACCCTCATGGTGAATCTTTCCTTTCCTAAAATCTCACTGGAATTTCCCATGTTCCAACTTGTGTCTGTGTCCTTTCATCCTATTGCTGTAAAGAACCAGCCTCTGTCTTCTTGTGTATGTCAGGCTGGGGTAAGTCAGGAGAACTCTGTATTCCTGTCCTATGGGTATGGCTTTGCTCCCACAGATTCTGCTAATAAGCTTGAGGGGGAGCTTGAAGACAAGCTTTTCTGGTGAGAACTGAGGCAAAAAAGGTACTGAGTACTTCAAGGTCTTCTATGACCCTTGTTAACCCAACCCCTGTCCTCTTGAGCAACAGGCCTACCTTTTCACAGAATCACAGAATGGTTGAGGTTGGAAGGGACCTCTAGAGATCATCTAGTCCAAACCCCCTGCTCCAGCAGGGACACCTAGAGCACCAGGCACAGGGTGGTGTCCAGGGGAGTTTGGAATATCTCTAGAGAAGGAGACTCCACAACCTCTCTGGGCAGCCTGTTCCAGGGCTCTGTCACCCTCACAGGAAAGAAGTTCTTCCTCACATGGAGTTGGAACTTCCTGTTTTCAACTTACATCCCTTACCCCTTGTCCTGTCACTGACTACCACCGAGAAGAGTTTGGCCCCATCCTCCCTACATTCTCCCTTCAGGTACTTATACATATTGATCGGATCTCCTCTCAGTCTTCTTTTCTCTAGGCTAAACAGATCCAGCTCACTATGTCTTTCCTCTTAAGATAGATGCTCCAGTCCCTTAATCATCTTCATGGCTCTCCGCTGGACCCTCTCTAGCAGCTCCACGTCCCTCCCCCTTGTACTGGGGAGCCCAGAACTGCACACAATACTCCACGTGTGGCCTCACCAGAGCTGAGGAGAGGGGCAGGATCACCTGCCTTGACCTGCTGGCAACGCTCCTCCTCATGCAGGCCAGGATCCCATTGGCCTTCTTGGCCACGAGGGCACATTGCTGCCTCATGGTTAACTTGTTGTCAACCGGGACTCCCTAATCCCTCTCTGCAGAGCTGCTTTCCAGCAGGTCAACCCTTAATCTGTCCTGGTGTCTGGGGTTATTCCTCCCCAGGTGCAGGACCCTGCACTTGTCCTTGTTGAACCTCATGAGGTTCCTCTCTGCCCAACTCTCCATCCTGTCCAGGTGCCTCTGAATGGCAGCACAGCCCTCGGCAGTGCCGGCCACTCCTCCCAGTTTGGTATCGTCCACAGAATGCGTTCACAGGATGCACTCTGTGCCCTCGTTCAAGTCACTGATGAACAAGTTGAACAGCACTGGGCCCAGTACTGACCCCTGGGATACATCACTGGCCACGGGCCTCCAACTAGACTCCGCCCCATTTATCACCCACTGAGCTCTGCCATCCAGCCAGTCCTCAATCCACTTCACTGTCCACTCATCCAGTCCACACTTCCTGAGCTTTCCCATGAGGATGTTATGGGAGACTGTTTTGAAAGCCTTGCTGAAGTCAAGATAGACAACAGCCATGGCTCTCCCATCGCCCATCCAGCCAGTCATCCCATTGTAAAAGGTTATCAGGTTTGTCAAACATGACTTTCCCTTGGTGAATCCATGCTGAGTACTCCCGATGACCTTCTTTTCCTTGACATGCCTAGAGATGGTCTCTAGGATGAGCTGCTCCATCACCTTTCCAGGGATGGAGGTGAGGCTGACCGGCCTGGAGTTTCCTGGCTCCTCCCTCTTGCCCTTTTTGAAGACTGGAGTGATGCTGGTTTCTTCCAGTCCTCCAGCACCTTTCCCACCCTCCATAACCTCTCGAAGATGATGGAGAACGAGCTGAGCAATGACCCCCTGCCAGTTCCCTCAGCACTCTTGGGTGCATCCCATCCGGGCCCATAGATTTATGGGAGTCAGTTTGCCTAAATAATGCCTAACCCAATCCTCCTTGACCAGCAGAAAGTCCTCCTCTCCCTTGGTTCTCTTGCTTCTGAGCTCTGTAGTTCATGGGGGCTGGCCTTAGTAGTAAACACAGAAACAAAGAAGGCATTTAGTAACTCTACCTTCTCTGTATCCTCCGCCACCAAGGCACCCTCCCCATTCAGCAGTAGACTAACATTTTCCTTAGTCTTCTTCCTGCTGCTGATGTATTTATAGAAGCCCCTCCTGTTGCCCCTGACATCTCTCGCTAATTCTAATTCCAAATGAGCCTTGGTCTTCCTCGTTGCATCCCTGCATTCTCTATCCATGTTCCTATATTTATCCCATGTGGTCTGGCCCTTCTTCCACATTACGTACATGATCTTTTTCTCATTAATTTTTCCCAACAGCTCCTTGTCCATCCACGCAGGTCTCCTGACCCCCTTGCTCAACTTCTTTCTTGTAGGAATGCACCGATCCTGAGCTTGGAGAAAGTGGTGCTTGAATAGTAGCCAACTCTCCTGGACCCCCTTTCCTTTTAGGACTCTGGTCCAAGGGATTCCTCCAAGGAGCTCCCTGAAGAGGTCAAAGTTAGCTTTGTTAAAGTCCAGGGCTGCAATCCTACATCTTGCCCAGCTTCTTCCTTGCAGGATTGTGAATTGCAACATCTTGTGGTCACTGCAGCCAACACTGCCACCAACTGTCACATTTCCCACTAGACCATCTCTGTTTGTTAATATCAAGTCTAGTAGAACCTCTCTCATTGTTGGCTCATCTCCACCTGCATCAGGAAGTTATCTGCAATGTTCTGCAGGAACCTCCTGGACTGTCTGTTCCTAGCTGTGTGATTATCCCAGCAGACATCAGGGTGGTTGAAGTAACCACCCTTTTTCTTTTGCTGCCAATGTAGTTATAAAAAGCTTTCTGACTGCCCTTTGCCTCTTCAGCTGGTTTAAACTCCAGCTGAGCTTTGGCTTTCCTAACTCCACTCCTACATGGGCAGGCAATGTCTCTGTGTTCCTGCAAATAAATAGCCTCTCACTGCTTCCACCTTTTGTGCTGGAGCTCGGTCAGGAACTCCTAGTTTTCTGCCATGTTTGCTCAACTTTCTGTGCTTTGGATTGAGAAAGCACATGTGTGCATTTCAGGACATTTATATTCTAAAGATTTTTGAAGAAAAGAATTCTGACTGTGAATTTGTAATAGCAATTATTATAACAGAGTGGGGGCCACTGGGGACTTAAGGGTATTACATTTCACTTACAAGAACTCTACTTCTTTAAAAAAATGATTACACCCCTTTCTGGAGAAAAATCTGATTGGAATGTATATAATAAGTCTATAACAACAACAATAACAACAACAAAATCCACAGGTTAATTGCAATGCCATCATTTGTTAACAAAAGTGGCGACACCATCCAGTTTACAACAGCCCAGCAGCAAACAATGACATCATTTTCCCTTGTAAAGTCAAGTTTGAGCAACGAGTCTCTAGAGCATAGGGAAACACACGTGAACTCTTCCTGTAATTATAGTAAATAGAGTGACTTTGCCAAGAATGAAGCAAGAAGATAGGATTGCCATTTTCAAACTTAAAAACCTTAGAACTTGATCTTCACATAGCTTTATTTTTTCCATAATTCCAAAGTTCAAAGGTGACCCAAAAGTGTGGCAATGGCAAAAAAAAAAAATGAACATACAGCATAAAATATATCCATCCTGCTCAAGTTAGACCCTTTGATAAATACTAAAATTTCAATGTGCTGAATTTTGTTCTGAATATCTGTCTAAATTAGGAACCTGGAGTAGGATCCAGTATCCACAGTGTAGACTCAGATGCACTTAAAACCCAGCTATCTAGTTTCGAGCCAAGTGACAGTGATTCATTTCTTCTGTAATGTTACAATTTCCCATAAAAGCACTGGAGATCCACATTTTGAAATGCTTCAGAGAAATTTCCAATGTTTACTCCCTTCAGTGACTATAACAAATAAAAGAAATTTTAGACCCTTCATGTGCTCCCTCTTTTAATAATGGTCTGCATTTTCAATTTCTACAATACTTGGCCATAAAATAGGGGTTACTTCAGTTGCAGAGAGTTTTAATCAGATCCCTTTTGTACCGGGAAGGTGACCTTAGCTTTAAGTTCTTGTTGAATCTGCACCACTCAACAGTTGTGAATGTACTAGATGAGGAGACCAGGTAGGAAGGTTTCTTTCTCTGAGTATAAATTAAGTTTATTATAGAGAGACACTGGACAGAAATTTAGAGATAAACCTAAGAAAAGAACTGACCTGAATGCTCTACGTGCTTTTTTTTCCAGGCTGCTGACACTTGTCTTCCTAATGACAATGTGTAATGCCTATCTTTCTACACTGGAAATAGAGATTGTTTTCAGCTAGAAACTTGCCTAGTAGATAAGACATGGATCTGCTGGACTTCTGGCTGAAGAGTTCCTAAAACTAGTCATTCTATTTCATGGATGGCTGCTCTGTCTATATATTTGTTAGGCAGAAGATAGTAACCACCATGCTCAGCCATGCAATGGCAAAAATGCTTAGATGAATCTCTTTAAAAAATGATAGAAAATGATAGCTTACCCTGAGCTGGATACTGAGCTAGAACATAGGTTGATTTTGAAAAGGTAGTTTTAAACTACAGTAGGTGATTTCACTCCCAGTGATAGGCACCATTAAGTTTTATAATACCATATCTTAAACCAAAAGCTAAGGTAGTAAATGACATATTTCTTTCCTACAAAATGAAAACTGACTTGTGGTGATAACAGGAGAGTATTACTAGATCAAGTCTAATAATGATTCAGTAATCGAATTATTGTTAAAAGCTTAGTAGAGATTTATGTGCATAGACAGTTCCAGTATAAAACATTCTTATAGTGGCAGTTGAAATTTCACACAGCAAGTTCATAAAAGGGTGGAAGGGCTAATTACAGAATTCTCACAGATGAGGGATATTCAGGAGTTAAACAGTGATGATGAACTTGAAAAGATAAAAATATACGTGTGCTAGGATATGTGAAAAAAGAAGACACAATGCTGCCAATCTTCCTTGTTTATAAACGACTTTGAAATTTGAAGAGACTCCAGTACCTAACCAGAAAGTCCAAACACTTACAGAAAACAAACTTCAAACACTTCAGAAAACAAGTGTGCAGAGGCTCTGCACCTCTCTAATTGTCCCAACAAACTGCTTACAGCTCCTCTGATATAAAAGAGACCAATGTAATGAAGGAGATAAAAACACATGCTCACTCCTAGCATTTTCCTATTCAGAGCAAAGATCTTAGCAAAAAGAAACAACTAACGCGCCACAGAACACTGACACTTTTGAGAAGTGAGGCTACTTGCAGGTTAACTCAGTAGCTTCCAATTGTTACACAGCCTCAGGCAGTTGCATTTTGAAGGACAGAATACCTCCACTTTAAACGTTAGATGTTACAAAATAGACTACAAGCATAATACACAAATGGTCAATAACATCCTCCTGCTTTGGCAGGATTATTTCCACAGCCGAAGACAGACTGCCATTGCAGATAAAGTGCATGACACTTGTCTTCTAATAGCTTTTTAAAATTTAAGAGGAGACTCCAATCTCCTCTTGAGTTGAAGTTGTGCCAATGAAGAAAATAGAACACAACTGATCATTTGGCTTGATCGGTTGTAGCATTATGCTTTAAAAGCAATTTTCAGGAGAAACATGCTAAAGAACAACTTTTCAAACTTATCACTACTGAGAAACCTACCAGGGAGTTCATGGAATGAAGAAATAATGTAGGTAGAAATGGTGTGCCTGTATCTTGAATATTGCATGAAATGCTGGCCCTCCACATACAAAAACTTACAGCGGGCTAAGAAGTACAAAAAAGAATGACATTGTAACTATGATTGAAATGTTAGCTTTCTAGGTTAGAAAAGAGAGAATATGAGAGAAAATCATTATATTTATTAGTGTCATTTATTCATGCTATTATATTAATATTTATTAATGTTAATGTCCAATTTGTTAGTGGCATGGAGAAAATGAATCTTTGCGCATTGCTTCTTGTAACAGTGTTAACCAACTCGCAGTGGAATCTGCAGGCAGCTGCCTTAATGCAAATTGAGGAAATTCTTTTCATATAATATGTGATTAAATTGTACTACTTGTTACTACCAAGTATTCTGAAGGCCAAAAATACAAGCATGTTCAAGAAGAGATAAAACACAATTATGATTATTTAGACTATTAAATGTGACGCAAACTCCAAATATAAGATCCACTTCCTAAACATGAGGTTTCCAGAAAGTGAAGAGGTACAAAAGAGAAGTCACTCTTTAGTGTCTTCATCTTACACCGTTTTCTGAAGCATCTGAAACATCTACTGCAAGCCAAAGTCTATGACATGATACTAGACTGGAAATGACTCCAGCATGTGCTTGGGGTTGGGTGCTCAGGCCTGGAATGACGTGCTTGCCATGCAGGAAAAATCTCCTTTTAACACAGAGGAATCCATTTCTGAAAGAGACCTGGAGAACATTATTTTCAAGCACTTTCTTTTTCAGGAATATCTTGATTAGAAAGCATCAAAAATAAGATGCACTGAGAGGGTGAAGAGACAGGAAGAGAAAAACGATAGCTTTATTACTCTGAAATGAAGGCAGCAAAAAGGGCGTGGACAATTGTGCACTGAGCAATTTACAGTGAAATGCAAAAAAAGAAAGTGAAGGAGACAAATCATCACATACTGTGGCTTGACCAAAAGAGAGAATTGTTCTGCAGGCTATGGTGGAAGGCCCTTTTCTGATGGAAAATAAAATAGAGTCATGGTGCATGGTGCTAAGCTGGTGTTGAGCACTGAAAGGAGACTGTAGTAGGTGAGGAAGTTTTGATGTTTGGATGCTTCTTGTCGGCAAAAAGAACGAATTCAGCGAAAAGAAGTGAGATAAAATGAACATACATTCATTGCATATAATGAACTGGAGCCATGTGAGATGACCTTGTAACTTCTTTGCTCAGAACAGTGCTCTGACCAGTGTGCATGAACATGTCTGCGCCGAGAATGGAAGTTATTCAGGAAGTACCAAAAACACACACCTAGTGTTCCAAGCTGATTATTATGCACCATGTATTTTAATCCATAAATTGCACTTCCATTTTACAACTCATTGTAAAAGGAGTCAAAATTGAGGAAGGAAAGGCATCTCTGACTTTCAATGGATGCAGCAGCTTTTACTGCTGACACGGTAGTGTCCTGTATTTACCAGTAGTTTAGTTCTTAGTTTATGACGCATTCAAAAAAATACTTTTTCATATAGAAAATGACAAATGTCAGGTTATTGTGCAGTGTTTCATAACCAAGTAAATCCTATTCTTTTCCCTAAATAAAGCTTGTCTTCTCCATGATTTCAGATTTTAGCTTTGTGTTTGTTGGAGGGGGGCATATAGAGATCTCCTATGTGAAGACGTTCCCTGGTATTTTCCTCTAATGCAGACTGAGGGAGAGAAGGCTGCTAACTACAGAGCTGGCTTGCACACATTTATTTTCCCTTCGCGACTGCTGAACTTTTTCCCAGCTTGTAAGTGGGATTTCTGGGGGGAGGGCACGGTGAGGATGCCCCTGCAGGTGGCTTGCAAACAAGGCCATGTAACCCAAACCAGCTCAACTCCTAGGCTGCCAAAGTTCCTCTACAGACGCCGTTGAAAGCCTCAGCCTTCCCCGGGACTCCACCCTCGCCTCCTCTCTCCATCAAGGAATACTGCCCAAGGCCTGGATATCGCTTGATTTAGAGCTGGAAGGCTGGATGGGATGGAAGATCAGCCGTTTCTGAGCTGGGCTAGGGATGAACACAGGCAGAGGCTGCCCAGGGTGAGGCAGGGCCGGGAGGGCGCTACGGGACGCGGAGCCCGGCTGGCTGCCGCCTCCCGCCTGCCCGGGACCCGGCACAGAGCAGCACTAGCTCCCCGCGGGCAGCCCGCGAACCACGGCCGCCTCCCGCGGGGACGGCCCGGGCCGGGCCCGGACCAGAGCCGGACTCTCCCCGCCGCCGGGCCCGGCGCTGCCGTGTCCCCGGCAGGGGGCGGCAGAGCCGCGACGCCCCGGATCGGCCGGGCCGTCTCCTTCCGGCCCGGCTCGGCCCGGGCCGCCCCGGCTCGGTTCGGCCTGGCTCTGCTTGGCCTGGCTCGGCTCAGTTCGTGTCCGCTCAGCTCAAACGACTTGGCTTGCAGCACTGCTGCGGCCACAGTCCTTCCCCTCCGCTTTCCAAGAAGCATTTTTTTTTCTTCTCACTGAGTCTGACACTTACTATCCACTTGCTGTGATATAAATTGACCCCCTGTCCCTTCACGGCATGGGAGAAGTTGTGGAACAGTAACACGGATGTTTTTGTTTCCGTAGAAAACGATGGCAGCGGCAGGCACAGCCTGCAGTGCTCCCTGAAGGGACAGCCCTGACGGGGCCGAGCTCCTCTGCGTTCTCCTTCCTGCTGCACAGCAGCTACCGCCAGAGCCTACAGTGATCCCTAGTCAGTCCATGCACTGTAGTTCTTATGCATTTCCATTTTTATTGCATACTTTGGTGTTTTTGTGTTTATTCAGTGCAGTGCCCATGGAAGGCTTAAGGAGATTTTTGATATTTAGTGCTAAGGGGAGAGGAGCTTACGACAGTAAGTCTTTGCTCGTAAAAGTAACTACATCAAATGTGTTTTGTATGTAAAGCAGGTACTGGGTATTAATAAAATAGAAGATAGAAATGTAATTGTGCTGGTCGTTTCCCGGCTGTCCAAATTGTGTCAATTGAAACCACCAAAGCACATTCTACAATGTACCTACAGATGGGCATGGAGACAACTGTGGTTACTACCTGCTTCTGTTTGGGAGATAGATCTCCAAGACAAGTGGTGGAGAGGGTGGGAAGAAATTCATGCCTGTACAAAGTCCAACACATGAAGCCATGAAATAAACTGCAAGAAAACAATAAAGTCACCCCAAACTTGGAATCTATGAAGAACCTCTGATAAGGAGGAAGGAAGAAAAATGGGAAGCTGCACAGTCTGCTACTGGATTTACCCTCTTCCATACATGGTGGTCATTACAGACGGTCATGAAACTTAGTGACCCATGAGTTACTGCTAAATGAAGTGGCACAACAAAGACTCATTATAGTTCTAAACATTCAGACTTTCCTTGTTAAAAAAAATCCAAAACAAAATCCATTTGCATGGAGAGCGCAGAGAACATCTGGGGATTAATTTTTGTCACTTTTGCTCTTGCACTGCTGCTTCCCTGCATTCATGCTCCTAGAGTATGCCTGTTGCAGCTTGGAGCGGGTCAGGAATGCCAGACATCAACTTCATAGAAGCTGGAACTGACTTCCTTTATTTCGCGTTACGTATCACAGTATATAGCAATTCGGATAGCAACATCTCGGTAGAGCATCAGTAATCGGTTACAAGCATTAACATGCTAACATATCATAGGTTGCTAAGCCGTATCCAAGCGCCTAACTGCAAGATTTAAAAACAGCATCTCAGTCCTAGGAACTTCCTCAAGTACAGGAGACACTTCCTTAAAAGTTGTTTACTGAAATTCAGTGATTCTGCACGTCAGCCTTTTCAGTCCAGGTTAAGGATGGTCAAAGGCACCTCCCTGTACAATGTCCCCCTACATTTCCCCCTTTTTCTTTAGATCAAGTGTCCCCGAGAAGCAAGCCAACCTTGAGGTGTCAGATTCGGATTACGTGACAAGGCAGTTAACAAGCGTGATATTAAAGCGCGCAAACAGGTCCAAGCGATCATTAAACCAACTACAAGCAACAGTCCCCATAGTAACAACATTAATAGCGATTTCACCAGTGATTTTATCCATCCCCCAATTCCAAACAAGTCAGTTAACCCATCAAGTCCGAAAAACCCAACATCTTTCGTTACTTTCTCCGTATGTTTGATCAAGTCGTGGAGTTGTTGATGTACGGCAGCTGAGTGATCTTGCAGGTCCATGCAGCACATTCCGTCAAAGTCCTGACACCCATGTCCGTGAGCAAGAAGCAGGAAATCAATAGCGGCACAGTTTTGCAGTACAGCGTGTTGTACCTGGGTTAAATCATCTGACAACTCACTAAGCACAGTACTGGTTGCATTCGCTTGCTTAACTGCCCAGCATGCAAGACGTTCAATATTCCTGTGAGCTCGGGCGGCTGACACCCCAGGACCGAAGAAAGACGCCACTATCACTTCCCAATCACTCCATAAATCAACATCGTCAATGCAGTCACTACTGACAGTAACCTTTGTACTTCTTCGTTGCCTAACTGCTGTTTTTCGGCTCCCAGGAGGCTCATGTGGCCATATCATACTAAGGTGACCGATTGTGCAAGGTCCTCCCATAGGCTGGGACGGAATACCAGCCCAGGCTCGATTTCCGCATATAAAAAAATATCCGGGAGGAAGTTTATGAGGAAGGGCATTACCTTTAACCTCAGGGACTGACCCGGCACACCAGTTTTCCCAACTTAAACTGTTGCCAATCGGATCTACGGGGGTGGTATTATTAGATAAACGCATTGGCCAAGGCAGTGGCACTACCTCAGCGCTGGTATCTAAGAAAGCACGAGCAGTAGCATTAAGAGAATCTAGCAACTCTAACTCCTGTGGTGGGTTATCCATATCCAGCTGGCCGTTAACCCACCGCTCGAACTGCGACATCACGACAGACATGTTCTTATAGTCACACCAGTTGCTACTTACGTTCTTACAATTGTCATCATAGTGAGCCGCAAAACCCGCAGCTTCACTGTCATCAAGTGGGACCCCTACCAGACAGGTCACAAAAGGTGTGCTGGGTGTCGCCAAGCTGGCACAAAATTGTGTAGTATTTAGCTCTCTGGCTAATGTTACCCATATATTTTGACATGATTGGCCCGCACACAGTCCTCTATCCTGCACTGATAAGCTTGTTTACAGGTTCTTCCTTTCCTACTTCTGGTGGTGACTTTCCCACGATCTTTTTGCCTTGGTCTTAGTCCGGCTCATTGTATCCATCTTCTATCCGGAAGCCTCTGTTACTTAGATATTCTCCCTCTATTCCCCCTTTTTTACACTGATATGATGTACTGAGTAGGCTATATGGATTCAGGTCTGTCCAGTTGCTTAGAGGAATACCTAACACCCGTGCATCAAATTGATCTGCTGTCCCACAAAGCCAACAACTCTTAATTTGGGTATAATTAACAATATGCCTAAGAAGCATAACATATCCATTAGTGTTAAAAGTAGCATCAGCTTCTATAATAGCATTAAAAGTAACATTACCTCCTAACGGCCACAATATACAGCTAATAATAACAGTAACACTTCTTCCTCTCATGTTGTTCTTCTGCAGGCTCACACTTTCCACAGCAGGCTGCTTGCCTGCTACATTTGATGTATGTGAGTTTGCTTCCAGCCAAGGTCTCACCCATTTTTTCTGGCACCCATCTGATTCTAGCATCTGTAATGATACAAGCATACCCTTTTCCCCAGGTTATCAAGTCCAAAGGTCCCGTCCCTTTTCCCGTGTCCCAGTCTCTCAGCATCATCTTACAAGGACCCGACTTTACTTCTGTCAGGGCTCCCTTTAGCCCAGCCCTGTGTTTGACCATCAGAGGGACTAGGCTATCCTGGGGTAACCTCAAAAAGTTTAAAACATATTGGCTCTTGCCAATTTTTCTGCAGGCATAATTCCCAATTCTCTTCCTTTTTGTTTTTTTGTAGCTGGCATTTCAGCGTTTGGTTCATACGTTCCACTATGTCATGGTCCTCAGGATGCAATAGTATGGTGAAAAACCAATCTTTTAAATCGATTATTAAGATGTCCCAATCATTTTGAAAGGTTCTTGATTTCCATTTCTATTTATGTTTGCATAGCTTCAATTTGGTTTCCTCCCCAGAAATTGCTTGGGATTTCCATATATTAAGGAGGCCCCCGCTCCAGTAGCAATTGAGGCTTTTACAATTTGTAAGGACTGTTGCAGGTCCTTCCGTGCCAGTTGCACTGGAGCTTGGCCGTCATGTCATTCTTGTTTCTCATGCTGAAGTACTTCCCTAGTCTCTTTCCAAGGATACAAGTCAGAGTACGGCTCCCAGTCCTCCACTGGTTGGGGGGCGGGGGGGTGCCATAGTCTGAGTTATTCCTGGCTTTCCCGCTTTCGAATTCTGCACTTTCCTGTTGTGCTTATTCAGCCCTCTCTGCTGATATATATGTTACACAATAAAGATCTAAAGACCACGCACACAAACAGCACAAACACAGTTTCTATCCAGTAGCACGACCTCACGTAGCTGTGCACTCCACTAGTGAGTTCCACTGTCTCAGTTGCCAAGTCCCATCCTCGTTGCCAATTAGGTTGCGAATGGGTTTAGGATTCGGCAATAATCACACAGAACAAGGTGGCTACGGCTATTCAGGTGAAAGCACGTTAAAGAAGCAAAGTATGCCTAATTACTCATGAGGTAATACTTGTCGGCAGGACACTGAGACTGAACATCTTCTCGAGTTGGCAGATTAGAGGGTTGCTGACTCAGCGGGCGTCCCCGCAGAGACAACGTGGGTCTCAGTGTTAGGAGTCTCACCCCCCCACCCTTCTCTCTGCACTGTCTGTTTCTGCCCGGTGCATCCTGCCACGTAGGGCCAGTACGTGCCAGCAGGCAGACCGGGGGGCGGACAAACTCCGCCTTCAGTCACATAACCTTCCCTCCTGGCTGCGCAGGTGCGCATGTCAGTAAGTGGTCCCAGCCGTCAGTCCGAGGGTCCTGCCTTTCTCATCTCCCTCCCTCTCGGGGGGTCCGACCTTCAAACTAATTTAGAGGATGTTTGTAGTTAAGTTGGCTACAAGCCTGGTCGAGCAGTCGCCTTCAACTGCTTTTGGAGGAGGTCGGCTGTGAGCCTGGCTGAGCAGCCGCCTCCGTGCTCCTTATCACTCAGCCTGGGCAGGCAAACATCTTCTTTCTCAAGGTCTGGATTCTATTTATTTCGCACAATAATTTTATGACTCTACGGATCATACAAATTTCCACCTTTCAACCATACCTTGTGTCGGCATCGATATACAAAGGATACAACACATAATAGAGATGAACATGGCAAATAGAAATAATAGCCCTAATAACGGTTTCTGTCCTCACTTAAAGCATTACAATTCTTCAACCCCCACTTTAAAAGACAGATCAAATCCCCCTGCACCTCCCCCCTGGCTGTTGTCTAGTCCTCAGCAACATAAGTTTCCTTGTAAGCGCTGTTAAGTGCTTCCTGGACACTTCTGTTCCTTTCTTCAAGATCTTCCACCTCTGCCTGAAGCTTATTAAGATCCTTTTCTTGTCGCTCTACAACACTGTTCAGTTGTTTAATACTGTCTCGATGCTGCTTCTCAAGATCCTCTTTGCTATCAAGTACCTGTTTTAAATACTGCAATTCCTCTTCCAATTCCTTAATCTTTTTGTTCTGTTTTGTGTTAGTATTTTCTCTCTCCTTTGCTCTTAGTTTCTTAATAATGTTGGAATTGTGCAACTGCTGTTTAGAAAGCTTTTCTCCTTCTTCCATTAATCCTTTGATTTGCTCATCTTTTTCTTTCAGTAATTCAGCTGTTTCATTACAATTAAGTCTAGTAGCCAATTCTTTTTTAACATTCTTTACTTCCTTTTTAGCTGCATCCCTTTCTTTGCATGCAAGCTGGAGCTTCTTTTCAGCATCTGCTATTCGCTGAGTGAACTCCTCTTTAAGGGATGAAATGCTATTGCTCTCTTCCTTCATTCTAAGGATTTCATTTTTAAGGTTATCATAAGCTTCCTCCAGCCGTGCCTTTTCTTTACTGGTACCCAATAACTGTGTTTCCCTCTTCTCTAGTTTAGCATGGGTGTTATTCTGGCATCTAGGACACCAAACTCACCCTTCACTACAGTTTTTTCGGATGTGACCCCTCCTTCCACACCTAAAGCACTTAGGGCCGTTCGCGTTTTCCCTCTTTCCTTGGTTTCCTCTCCGGCCCAGCAAAGGTTGTAGCGCAGCGGCTAAGACACAAAATGCTTGGGCTTGCTGCGCCGCTGAATCAAGCAATGCCTGCTGTACCTGAGCCCCTAAAAATGCTCCTGGGTTTCCCACACCCTGATGGGCAAGTTCTTCAAGCATCTCCTCGAGTGAAACCCCTTGTGGCAAAGTGACCAGAACATCTCTGGTGCACTTATTAGCATTCTCAACTGCCAAGGATTGAGCCATAAGTTTCCTTATTTTCTCATCTAGCGTATCCATTTCCTCCAAGGCCTTAAGCAAGCGGTCAATGAATTCACCAAAGGACTCATTCATACCCTGCTTAATTCCCACGAAGGAAGGGCCTTTCTTCTCCTCAGGTAAGGACATAAAGGCTGATAGGGCAGTTTGCGTCACCAGCCTTAACAGGATGGCAGGATATTGCATTTGCGTGTCAATACTGCCATACGGCCCCTGACCCAGCACCGTTTCAACCCGTAATCCCTCCAGCGGATCTCCTGGAGGCCGAGGTATGGCACATTCGCGCGCTGCGTGGGCCGCCCACTGTCTTTCCCACAGTAGCAACTGACCAGGTGTCAAAATCAATTTTGCAATCTGTTGACAATCACTAGGGAGAAGCAAATCACTATTAAAGATACAGGATAACATCTGTCTGGATGGCTCACCTTTGACCCCTCAACGCGCCACCGTATCCCGTAACTGGCTCATAATTTTCCAGTCAAACGGATCCCACTTGCCGGCTCCCCACCCTTGGCCATCCGGCTCAAAGATCGCCGGGCACGCCACCCTCATGGCCGGCTCCCATTGACCGTCCAAAATTGCATCTCTAATAACACCGGACCAACGAGAGGAGACCTGCGGACCCAACCCCCCACCGGAGGACCCAGACCACCCTTCGCATGTTTTTGGCCCGGCTGCCTGGACTCGATCAAGGGCCCTGGGGGCCTCCCGGAACAGTCAATCAGAGGGTTGGTCCCTGCACGGTTCTGGCGGCTGCTCCTGTGGCTGGTTCCCAGCTGTCCACGCCGGGGGCGGTGGCGCCGTAGGCTGTGCTGGTGACTCGGGAGTTGGAGCTGATCCAGCAGATGCAGGTTCCGGTGGCGGCGGCTCCGATGGGTGACAGGATTGTGACGGTCCTCCTCCGGTAACGCTGTCAAGCAGTTCCCTTGGGGAGCTCTTCGGGGTAGCAATAGCCCCTCGGCCAGGTACGGCTGGACCAGGAGGCGGTTCCTCCCCTTGCAGCATCTGCGTCACCGCTGCTGCCATCCTCTTTTCAGCCTGCATACACTTGAGCTGATTCACCACCTCGCGCCAAGCATGACCCAGTTCTTGGGCAGTTTTGCTGCCCTCCAGAGTGGCTTCCCATAATGAGTCCCCTATCTCACGCCACTCTGTTATACTAAAACCAAGTTGTGGCTCCTTTAAATGTCCTTTCTCCCTTGCCCATTTAATCAGCTCATACAGCTTCCTCGTTCTCACTGCTGCCTCCCTTTTTGCTAATAAGTCCAGCAGCAGTTGTTCAGCAGCTTCTCGCTCCATGCATACGTACACCGGGAGTTCTGCTTCTAACCGTTACCCCACGCCGTCTTCCCATGTGCGCATTCACAGCCGGCTTACCCACTCCGGTCCCCATCTTGGTCGGATCACTCGGCTGCACCCGTACGTCGTCTTCCGGAATCCCGCACCGTTGTGCCAAGTCCCTGTACCGGTCCCTGTTCTGGTCCATGTTCGGGTGCCACTTGTTGCAGCTTGGAGCGGGTCAGGAATGCCAGACCTCAACTTCATAGAAGCTGGAAGTGACTTCTTTTATTTCGCGTTACGTATCACAGTATATGGCAATTCGCATAGCAACATCTCGGTAGAGCATCAGTAATCGGTTACAAGCATTAACGTGCTAACATATCATAGGTTGCTAAGCCGTATCCAAGCGCCTAACTGCAAGATTTAAAAACAGCATCTCAGTCCTAGGAGCTTCCTCAAGTACAGGAGACACTTCCTTAAAAGTTGTTTACTGAAATTCAGTGATTCTGCACGTCAGCCTTTTCAGTCCAGGTTAAGGATGGTCAAAGGCACCCCCCTGTACAACGTCCCCCTACATATGCCAGCAGAATCAAGGGGACTGGGTTCAAGTCTGTGCGGAAGCTGAGCAATAAGTGTTTTTATATCATGTACTGTAGTATTCTGGAGTCGTACAGCTTGAGAGAGCCTGCTGCTCCACTTTGGTCCCAAGGTCTTGCTTTGTGAGTACAGTTACATCGGGCATGGATAGAGTCAAGCATGCCAGAGACAGTTCACCAGTACTGTTTTCAGATGGCGATATATGCAAGAACAGTGCATAGACTTTGAGTCCAAGCAAACTGGAAGCAATGGCAAGGGAAAGTTTAAAGTCCTTAATCTTGATATTTGAGGCAAGAACATTGTTTTAAGTGGATTAAATAGACTCATTTCCCAAGTAGAGCATGCGGTTGACATGGTGAGACCAGATCAGATGATACACTTTAAAAAGATGATACAAAGAAAGAAGACAAAGATGATTCAACCTAAAAAATCATCTGAAATAGTTTGGGCAGATTCATGGAAAGTGAATGTGCCACAGTGATCTCATTCAAAGACATTGACACCAGATCAGAAAACTTCTAGAACAGAAATGGCTGGGTGCATATTGCTTTTTAACTTCTGTAGGCATCTGCTGTTGGCTCCCACCTGAGATGGCATGCTTGCTTGGGTGGATTTTGGAGTGGGTATTCTGTAGTGTCAATGTGCAGAGTCAGTACTCTTGAGTTAGGTGTCAATAGTGCCCAGCTCTTGTGTTAGCACCCAGAAGTTGCACTTATATCTGAGAATCAGGAAGTGCTCCCTAGGTCCCAAGGCAGATGGGTAAGGCTTGGCAGAACCTTGTCTCCTCTTGCAGAGAGCTTGGGTGTACACTAGACTAGACATTTAAGGCTTTCATGCAAAAGTAACATGGAATTCCTAGGCAGGAGTTCTTGACCTCTCTGACCAGATGCTGATCAGGGCGGTCGGCAAACCAGGACTTCAGTGTATCTGCACCTAAATGCAGATGAAGACACCTGCCTCCGCTTACACCTCTCTTCCTGGTCCATGTGTAGAACAAAATAACTTGGTGGAGCAGCTTGAACCTGCATTCGATACCCAAAATCTGCTAAAGCCAGATGGTGTGATCTCCCTGATGTGCTGGAGAGAGGAGCAGCTGGTGCGCTATAAATGAGGCCATAACTTTGTGCTTGTCAACCTTGCCACGCAGACACAGGCCTTCAGGCTAAGAATGTCCAAATACTGTTAATTCTAGCTGATCAGGTTAGCGCAGGCAGCGACATCTGAGATTCACCTATGTTTCTGATGTATTTAACTGTCTGATTTCCTGTAAACTAACGCATGGACACACTATTTGGAGATGACAATCCCTGAGTCTTTGCTGATATTGTCTTACAGTTCAGGCAGCCAGCACCAGGCTTATGCAGAGCATTTTGCAAATTTTCAGTGACCAGGAATTTAGGAAACAGCTAATAGGTTATTTTTGTCTTTGAACTCCAAACCAGGAAAAAGTGTATTGCAAGTTTCAGCAGAGATCACTTTTAGGTGGTTGTTTCATGAATGTGACAAATACACGTTTATAAATGTCCATTTGAAGGATTAGCCTTTGAAGTAATTTCTTCCCAACTTCCTTTTCTACTTTCCTTTTCTTGCAGATTATATTTCAGTATCACATTTTTTTTTAAACGGTTGATAACAAACTTGCCTTTGACAAAGCCATTCAACTGAACCAGGGATAGGAAAAATCTGAGAGAATTACAAGAAAATGCAGAAGTTGTTTATGAGTCTCAGCTGCTTTATGGTATGTGGCTGCAGAGAAGAAATATATAAAAACATCAGTTAATTGTGTATAATTAGGAGGTACAAAATAATTATTTTTTTCAGTTTTGATAACCAAGGGCAAATGCATAAATTATGAAACTGAGAGCTCAGGCTGGACACAAAAGTAGAGAAGAGTATTTAAAAAGTAAAGTTTCATTTTGTATGTTTTCTTATGACAACAGATTTATTTTTATGTTTGTAACTTTTTTGCCCCTTAACACTCAATAAACCCTTGCATTATCACAAGCTTAAGTATATTGCAAACCATTGTCTAGATGTAAACACACTGTGTACATGCAAACAATGCTCTAACTTAATTGTAATACAGCTACCTAGATTGACAATTGACTAAAATGCAGATAAATAGAATAGAATTTAGCAGAGAGGGCTATAAAAGCTGGAGAGATCACAGTACTATTACAGAGTATTTTGAAACAAAGCATATTAAATATAAAATTTTCATAACTTTTTCATGCTAGAAAATTGTAATGAGAAGGTGATACTTTTTATTTTCTACGAAATATTTCAAGGAAAATAGTTATCTAATTGCTTAGGTCTTTTTTTTTAGTTTGCTTTACTTTCTTTTGCTAATATCTTTTCAGAAGCTTATACAGACAATTTGTGCCCAATTCCCCTCTGTCCTTTTAAATTAATTTACTTAAAAGGCAGAAGCAGAAATAACTCCTCCATTCTAACAAAAATGAACAATTGATTAGTGCTTGTCTTTTTAAAACATCTTTTATTGAGAGGACTTTCCAAAAGTGTTCAGGTGTTACCCACCGTACAAATCACTGGTTTTGCCACAATATACTTAAAACACCCACTAAGTTTCCCAGTGGAATACACCTATCCTGGAGGTGCGGTAAATCAAACTGCTCGGGAGGCTGGTGGTGACTTCAGCAGTAACCCAGGGGTGGCAGCACCTGCCTTGTGAGCAGCTCTACACGCAAAAATCTCACAACAGTTCAGTTCTGCGATGAACAGCAAGTACCAAGGGATTTCAAATGTCTTCAGCAAGGACATGTCTTACAGAAGACATTAACCTCCTGGGCTGCTTTTATCCTTTCCAGCTTTGGAAAAGATGGTCTGCAGCGGTCACATATAGTGTTATGCTGGTGCTCTATGTTCTGGAAAGAATTGGAAATGCAAGTTTTCAGCCAAAATTTTCCTGGTTTATTTTTAGGGGTGTAAAAGTTAACAATTTTTTTTTTTTTTTTTTTTTTTTTTTGTGGAAACCTCTTGCTCCTGCAGAACTACTTGTCCACTTACAAGAGGACGCTTCAGGAGCCTCACAAGACCAATAGCACGTAGTGCTGGCTTGGTGGCCTTGTGTGCTGTTCTCCAGGGCTTTGGTTTCAAAGTTCACTAGATTTCCACACTTCCAATGTTTTTTCATTACTGACATAGAACTGTAACCTCTGAGCCATCAGGTGCCCCAGTGGGTGGATGATAACTCAGCCTGTGTGGGGTTGCTTTGCTCTGGGATCCAGCTTTATGGAAAGAGTTCTCTTCATGGGGCACCGACCATCTCAGTAGATGGCTAAGAAATTTCCCTTGGTCTGGCCAGTGATGGACAGGTTGGGGTAGACTATGCTCAATCTACCTCTAAGCAAAGGAGAAACTTCTTTTTTTATTAGCAAACTTTTTACTTTGGGAATCTTCTGAAAACCAGTTAGTGTAGATTTAACCTAACGCATGTCCTTTTGTCTTTCTCTTCCTTTGGAGGTTTCTCTCTTCCACAAAACAGTTGTGGATAGTCCATCTACATCAGCCTGGAAGGCCCCTTGGGCAAGGCAGAGCATGGGCACTCCTGAGTGCAGAGCTGAGCATCAATGGCATCAGTAGGTGAAGGCTGATGGATTTACTGATTTGGCTCTGACATGGGCTACTGCATGGGCTACTGCTTGTGCGACTGTGTACTGGATTCAAATGAAAGGTAGATATGCTCAGAAAGTTTAGGGAGGATAAATGTGTTTGGAAATACTAGAAAGAGAGGTCTGCTTTCAGGTTGTCCACTGACAACCACTGAATGAATTTAGGAAGTAAAAGTATCCCATTCTTAATCATAATAGGATTTAAAAATGCTATTCAAAGCACACAACCGTGAAGAACCAGAAGAAATAGTAATTCAATTTAGATTTTATCTGTGTAAATCCCTGGTAAATCAATTTTCTCCTGGTGATAGAATTTTTTTCGCAAGAGGTTGTCTCAGCATTGTTCCCAATTAGCCTATCTTAACTCCTGTTCACATCATTCTCATTAGTCTGCGATTATGTAGAGGATTTATTGCCATTGTGTGTGGGAGTGAGTCAGGGGATTCTATCAGTTTGCTTTCAATGTAATACTTGCTCATTATAACTACCAAAGAAAGAGGCAATACAATTAGGCAAATTTGTTTTGTAAAACAGCCTGTGTTGGATAATTCTGTTTCTCATCAGCAACCCTGCTGTAGGGAAAGAACAGCACAGGTGAAAGTGGACGTGGAGCGGAGGATCTGTCCCTGACTTCAGAAAGGATTGTCCTCCAGTGCAGTGTGCCTCGTAGCAGCTACAGCTTTTTCAAGTTTAGGAATAAATAATAATTCTTGGACAAAGTTTTAACAAATTGAGCTGAGGAAGGAGTCTCAGAGTATATATTGGGAGGATATTAATATCTACATTTAAGTTACATTTTTAAAAGAATAAAAGGAATCACTTCAAGCTCGTCTTGTATTACGACTAGGAAAAGTGGAATTAGAATATCAAGCACATTAAGAGTGACAGATAAATATATAAACAAATCTTTGTCTCATATTTATTTTGCTCTATCTGTAGGTAGAAATATAGTTGTATTGCCTCAATTTGATTTCTGTGACAAAAATGATTTAATCATATAGACAAGGCAAAGCCTGAGGCCAATGCACTGAAAACATGACTCCTTTTTCTACGCACATAAATAATCCTTAGAGAGATCTATAAATATCAGTTTAATAATGTTACTGACTAGAGGCTAAGTAAGTGTCTATAATTTTAGATTTAATTCTATCCTGGTAGCTGCTAATTCCTCTGACTGAGATAAGCTATTTTTGGCAAAAAAAGAAAAAGGGAGGAGAGTAATTCTTAGGGGTGACAGTTATTGAGTCTTTTTGCCGTCTTGAGGTTTCAGTCCCAGTCTCCTATAATTAAAGGTGAAATTAGGAGATTAAACAAAGCCAGTAGAACAGAGCCATTTTGTTAATGGCCTTTGGGCTCTGTTGAGTTAAGGTACGTACCTGGGGTGCCTTGCTCCTTCATCGGACACATCCATACTGAGGATTTGGGGATGTTTGGCAGCACCTGGGTCTGCCTGGAGCCCGGCAGGGGAACCGCTCCACGCTCTGGCAGCTCCCCAGGGTCCCCGAAGCTTCAGTGCCAGGGCTGGGACTAGCTGCAGGTCAAGTTAATTATATATTTACCAAAATAAGTGTCTGGCATTTTTCTGGAAGCTGAAGACTTAGTTTAGGAAATCAAGACAAGTCAATCAAGGCAAAAGATCTCTAGTTAGAGTTAAAATAATTAAATTTGGTACCAGATGCATTTCTGCAAGAGCATCTTTTGAGTTTTTATAGTGTAGCACTGCATTGTGATAAAGTGAAATCTCTTTATGCTCCTCTTTAAAGAATTATTGAATCTAATCAATTGTGATTGAGCTACTTTGCTGAAATAACCAGATGGTAATTTAGGACCTAAAAGACTGTATATTGTTTCTTTTGGAGAATGTACGCCACAAACCTTCATATGATGAGCTTGTCATAACTTTTAAAGTGTTGCTTGAAGAAAGAAACAGGTTAATTCATTTCTGGTCTCTAATAATAGATAAAATAGATAGGAAAATGGCACAGCATTCAGAGACAATCACATACGATTCTGTTGATTAGTGGATGTTGTTCATTATAAAACCTCAGTCTTTTCTTGCATCGCTATTTACAGTACGGTCTCTGTACATATAGCTACACAAATAGGTGTAATTAATGCAATCAACAACAGAAATAGTCCCAGTTATTTACAGTTCTTCTCAAATCAAAACAAAAAAGGAAGTGTTCAAACTCCGTTTAACATTTTCAGAAGCCAGCCAAGAGCAGGAAAATCTCACAAATATGTGTCACTAAATCAGACTAAGTACATACCATTTCTGATGAGAGTTACAGAAAAAAAAATCTGTGAAATATGTTTTTTTTTCTTTAAGGATTTTTTTCTAAGACAAAGTTATTAATGAGGGATAGAGGAACTGATTTTTTCAATAAAAATATATGGCATGGTAAAGTATATTTTGGATTAGATGATCTCCAGAGGTCCCTTCCGACCTCAACAGTGTGCAATCCCACCCCTGGAATGGCGCAGATACTTTATTCCACAGTACTGGGAGAGGGGCTCCTAGCTGGGTCTCAGCTGTGAACTCCAGCAGATGGAGGTGTCCGAGCAGCTTGGCTCCCAGACTGAGCAGAGACCGTCCTCTTCTTCCAAACATGGAAAGAAAACTCATACCTGTGCTGGTGCTCTCCTCTTCCCCGGTCCCGGGCAGGCCAGAGCACCACTGCCAGCTTGCAGCTGCTATCCACTATATATAATGCATTGCTTCTACTGTGGATTAAATTATTAACCTTAGAAGGGTTGTCTGTAAGGTCTTGCTCAAATAACTGTGAAATATTGTAGCCAGGCAGAGGAGATGTAGCAGTCAGTGCTGCTAAAATACTTGATTGTTTTCCTCAAGTCTGAACCCAAAGTTGCTTTCAGACAACTCATATCAGTTCTGATATAACCGATTCTATTTTCTGATATGTATTTTCCCGTGATTTAGAAGCAGAGGAGAAGGAATGCATTAGGCCCAAACAATTTCTGTATGAAACTTCTATTGGTTTCTGTCTTCCCCTCTTAGAAGCAGTGCCTGGAGTGGAGGAAGTCATTTTGCCCGAAGGTTTCTTTTGGCCTGTCAAACATTTCAGTTACATGGGACAGTGTTGTCAGTCTTAGTGACACTGTTGACAGGGTCTGGGAGCACTTTGCCAAGTTTCACATTTGCTCGGAGCAGAAATGTCATTTGACAGGATCTGTCACAGAAGTGCACGTGCAGCTGCAGGCATAGGTGAATGGTGCATGAAAGAAGTAGGGTGAGAAGGGACAGTATGTGCCTTGGAAAGGTATTCCGTATTGATCCATAGCCTATAGGGGCCAATGGAAGAAAAAAACTTAAAAAAGCAAATTGCTTTTGTAAAAATAAATATGCAGATGTTCACGGATTGTAGTTTAGGCATCTCAGAAAAGATGCAGAAATAGCCACCCTTAGACAATATGCAAAGCCAGCCTTTCCTGGACCCAGCACAGCAAACCGGGAGGACATGTTACCCACTTTGAAACACAGGCTGTGTCCTGCCCTGAACACAGAAGTTGGGAAATAATAAAGCAGAGCTCATTCTTCTACTTTTGTTGGGTGTGATGATTCACTGGTGACTCAGTTACTGATTACTGAGGAAGCTTTGCAGAAATATGTGCATTTGAGAATGATTCCCCAGTTATCAGGTAGCCTGTTCTTAATCTATTCTTCAGCTGGACTATGTTTAACTGACATTTCAGATTACTCATTTTTATAGAATAATGTTGCATACTGTCAAATTAGGTGCCTTGTAAATTTTGTTACATTTTTGCTGTTGCCTGTATAAATCAAGTTCACAGCCTGATTAAAAAAAAAATCTAAGTCATTTGACAAGATCCATTTTCTTTAAAACTATGTGAACAGGTATTTTGTTATTTCTAGACTTTAATTCTGCATTAATCTGATTCCTTGTAGCATATGTTGTATTTTGTCTGTGATTAAGATTGGGCAAACTATCATCCAATTCTGTCAGACATCCCACTTACCCTTTTTTTTTTTTTTAGTGGGTCTACAACTTTTGCAGACCTTAGTCCTATGGGATTCCTGTCTTATAACACCAGCAAGCCAAAAAACTTAAACTTATCTATGATATGTGGATGTAAACTTAATGAATTCTGTTGATTTTTAAACAA
This sequence comes from Tinamus guttatus, assembly GCF_059628265.1. NCBI lineage: Eukaryota > Metazoa > Chordata > Aves > Tinamiformes > Tinamidae > Tinamus > Tinamus guttatus. The sequence continues at coordinate 13,689,914 of NW_028288684.1, forward strand.
TTCTTCTGTTTTAACATCTGGAGTTAATAATGCTAGAACTTACTTTAACCTTCTCCTGTTATATATCTATTAATTTTAGCTGAAGGCAGCTGCATTTGCTCTCAGCAGCTGCATCACCTAGATAACCTAGATCACCTCTAGAATCACCTAGAACTCAAGGCTTTGCCCAGTTGGGTTTTGAATATCTCTGAAGATGGATACGCCACAAACTCTCATGGCAATTTGTTCCAGTGTTTGACCACCTTCACAAAAAAAAGACTTTTCCTTATGTTTAAATGCAATTTCCTGTATTTCATTTTTTCACAACTTCCTCTTGTGCTGTCGCAGGACACACTGGAGAAGAGCCTGGCTCCATCTTCATTTTACTCCCCATCAGGTATTTATGCACATTAATAAGATCCCCTTGAAGCTTCTCTTCTCTGGGCTGAACAGTCTGTGCTGAACATATTCACCACCTCATAATCCCTGCAGCTACAGCTGCCCTGACCTTCACATCCCTGACCAGTTCTTCTGTGTTTGTAAGTATGAAGTCCAGCAAACCATCTCCCCTTGTCGGCTCCTTGGTCACTTGTGTTAGTAAGTTGTTGGGAATATGCTCCAGAAACCGTCTGGATTACCTGTGCCCTGCTGCGTTCTCTCTCCAGCAGATATTGGGGTGGTTCAACTTCAAGCATGTTCATTAATAATGAAAAACTGGGAGGAGTGGCTAGTACATCAGATGGTTTTAATGCCATTCAGAGGGCACAGATTCTCCACAGACTGCAGAAATGGGCATAAAAGTTCAACAAAGGGGAATGCCGAGTTTTGTACCTGAAGTGGAGTAACCCCATGCACCAGGGCTACTACTCACTGTACCAGCAGACTGAGTGAGGTGATCCTTCTCCTCTCCTCTGTGCTGGTGAGATCACACCAGGAGTGCTGTGTCCAGCCCTGGGCTCCCCAGTGCAAGAAGGACATAGACCAGAAATAGACTATGGACATGATTAAAGTCTTGGAACATCTTTTATAAAAGAAGCTGAGAGACCTGCAACTGTTTAGCTTGGAGAGATCCAGGGTCAGGGAGATCTTAGTAGTTTATATCTAAATAAAATATATAAATGATATATATCTAACATATATTAATATATATATTCAGATATAAAGGAGACAGTGCCGGACTCTTCTACATGGTCCCTACAGACAGGACAAGGGGTAATTGGCTGAAGTACAGAATATTCTATTTAAATGTAGGTAAACACATTTCTACTGTGGGAGTGGTTGTACAGGTTCCTAAGAGACTGTAGAGTCTCTGTCCTTGGAGATATTAGGCAAAGGATTGAAAACAGCTCTGACCCTTGAGCAGATGTCATGGATGAGTGAGGAGTAATAGAGAAGCAGCAATATGTTTTATTGAGGTAATATTTAAAAGGATTCAGTCATAAAAAGGATAGTGATTTAACACGGGTTGAGGGCAAGGTTGTGGATCTCCCTCCCCTGTCATTCCTAATTTAAAGCTCGCATATAACTGAACATCCCTAAAGCCTTGTAATTATGGACAAGTGAAGCAGGCCTATGTAAATCTCTTTCTGAAAAACCCTCTTGGGAAAGAAAGAAGTAATAAGAAGATTGTGTGTCCTAATGGAAAAATAGAAGAAAAAAAAAGGAAAAATAAAAATGCATTTTTAGATTAAGATTTTTTTTTGTTGAAAGAGGCCCTTCCCAACTGATAATTGAGTGTGCATAATAGTTCCTCCTAGTCAGGATTAGGTTGGAATCAGGTCTTCTGTAGCAATATGTGATTCTTGCTGACAGATTGGGCGTCAACTGATCAACTAGGACCAAGTATATTTGTAAATTATCTAATGGTTTTAATGCCTTTTTCTTTTTTAACAGGAAACTAACTTCAGAAAATTTCAAGTTTCTTAGATTATAAAAAAAAATTGACAAAAATATTGCATAAGCTTTTAAAGACATTTCTACAAAATATCCACTGCTGGAATTCTTAATGCTTATGAGTATAATGAGTTAATTAAATTCTTGAAGTAACAACATATATCTTGTTTCTGTGTTTCCGCTTCTATGCCACTATTTTATTCACAAATTCTGAAAGTGTTTCAAGGAGTTTTCTTGTTAGCTGACCCTCTATGCATTGTTCTTAGAGAAATAAAAATGTTTTCTTTTACAGGTGGGAAAATAGTTACACGTACATTTAGTGGAGCTAGACATAAGTTTTTTTGCCCAAGTTTTTAACTGAAAAAAAAAAAACATTTTCTGAAGGTGAGAGAAGCTTGTTCACTGTCTCAGTTTCTGTTCATTTGCTAGTTTTTCAGCTGCATTTTTCAGTAGCTTTTTGATAGCTCAGTGTGACCTGAGATCTTGGACCCCACAGGAAATCTTAAAATCTCTTCTGGCATGTGGAGATGGAATCTGCATCAAGCAGAGGAAAAACTAGCAGTTGTGGAAGAGGTGGCAAAATCACAGGAGTAAAACCAGCCTCGGAGCACCTTTTCTGCTTCAGGGAATTTAGCTGAACCCCTGTGCTGATCAGCTCAGTGCTGAGACCAAACAAAACGAGGTCCTTGTGCACGGGCTGCCCTGCTCCCGTTGTGCTGTGCCTGGAGGGCTGCTGGCCGCACACACACTGCTCTGCCTCTGCTACGGCAGCTCAGGATCAAGAGGTGAGTTTTCCTCCTCTAGGTTGTTCTGAAATGCTGACTTTTCCGTTTGTTTCCAAATTAGTTTATTCCGCTCTCCCATGCCCTCAGCATTTCCCCTGTGTTGTGCTATATCGTTAAAGGAGACAGTAAAGTAATCCAGAGGGGCAACAACCACTGATCTTTAGTTAATTGATTTTCTTCACCAGTGCAAGATCTTTATGATAACATCATCCACCATTAACTGGTGTGATTGTTGTAAGGGAGAAGCTTATCAATTAGGAAATAGCAGCTAGCAATTAAGCCGGCTAAATAGAGATCACTGCTTGTCCCAAGAAAATGCTATAGTGTTTCTTCACCCTGAATGTGCAGGGGCCTCTCAACCTAATAAGGATTTACCTTAGCCCAGTGTCTCAGGTAAGGGGAGGGGAGGGATACTCATGGTCCACCGGTAAGAGTTGGTCCGGTGCCATTCCCGATGCCTGCTCAACGCTAGGCTCCTGTATACCCTGAGGGGAGACATATGTGGCTATGCTGTGGTCATTCTAATGAGATATTCATTCCAGAACCTTCAGGCAAGATCCATAAAAGTATCTGCTCTTTGCACTGTCAACAAGGCAAGTTTTGCAAAGGCCATTTATTTTTAGTGAGCTTGGCACTGTTGGAATTTTTAGGGAAGTGAGATTGCCCTGCTTCCATTGGACTTCTAATTCCTTACCTTGCTGCCCAGGACAGCACCCATCGTTTTGGCAGTTTCACTGTTAACTCTACTCGCCATCACTATAGGAGACAGGCAAAAGATTTGGGGAGGAGGCAGCTGAGCTGAGGCAGAACCAGGTATGGCATGAAGCTATATGGAAGTGAAATGGAAAAGATTGATCCGAACAGTGTTGAGCACCCTGCTTGCTCACATATGTCATATTCATCTCTAAGACAGTGGCCAAACGTGCTCCTCTGAATTGTTCATGCTAGCATGGAATTGCTCGCCAGATACATAGTCCCTCTGCCACAGCAGAGGCAGGAGCCCTTTCCAGCTCACTATTCCCTCAATGTTCTACCAAGGACTGAAACCATCTGACTGCATTAGGACAATTCTCTCCTGCTGAGTAGCTGGCTCTGCTTCTCGCCCTTGCCATGTTTTTTCTTTATTATTTGCTTTCTAGTTCATCTCTGTGCTCAGGTTGGCCCTCAAAGCCAGTCCCTGCTCAAGGAAGGGCACAGAAATAGTATTTAGAAAAGCAGCTCACAGGAGGAATGTGTATACTTCTGGCAATGAAGGCCAGGTAAGATTTTTTTTTCCAAAATTATCAACTTGAGCTAACTTTCAATACATAGCTATTCTCTTTTCTGTATTCCCTCAAGATAACTAGCCCAGAAATAAATTAATTCAGGATAGCATCCACCTTGGGATTAACTTCACGACAGAGAAGTCCCTACTTTGAGATGATCTCATTTGGCAGATGTAGTTCAGACCATTATAAAGAACCTGGGAGACCAGGAAGAATCATGAAGGCAAGACAGTGACATTAAAATAATATAAAGGAGAAATGGAAAATCACCTAAGGGAAAGGAGGCAGGAATCTGTTCCATGCATCAAGGAAAAAAAAAAAGATATAAAGAAAGGAGAAGCAGCACAGGAAAGTGAAGAGAGAAATGAGCAGAAGGATGTGAAGGATGTGAAGCTATTCACAGAAAAACTGTGAAGGATGATGCAGAAATGGAGCCCAGGAGAGCACTGTCCCTGAGCAATCAAAAAGGTGAGGTCAAGAGGTTTGAAAACTGAAGAGGAAGTCAGTGCAAGGATGAAGAAAGACAAATGTGATATAAGTTTGTAGCTACGGGTAGATAGAAGCAGGAGGTTGGTTGATTTCTAAACTGAAGCTTTCACAGAGCTTCAGAACAGAAAGAACTGAATTATGTCTTTGTTAATAAAAACTTAGCTAAAAAGAGTGCCATGAAGATGGCTAAGCAATACCATCATGTCAGTTAATAGGCACTCTGGGTTAAATGATATCCTGATATTTATTTATTTATTTATTTTTACAGGGTATGATAAACAAGTAACCATTTTAGAAATTATTGAGGCTGTGAGACTGGGATAATATTCCTCATAAGCTCTCATTTAAGTTTACACAGATGCTATGGAGTTTCCTGTCACTTTTTTTTTTCCCTCGAAGGATTGCTCTGCCCTGTCCGTCAGATTTATTCCTGAATGAATTATTTTATATGTTCACTCATTTACTTGAACAAAACATGTCATCAAACACCAGAACTCCCCAGATAATAGGCTCATGTGGACAGAGCATACTGCTATAGACTTCCCAACTAATACTGATTTGTTAAAATGACAGTCATAACTGGAAGATAGGTATGCATTATGTGAGTCATTCCCAACTAAACTGGGTAAAGCAAGATCATAGAATGGCTCATAGCAGGTCCCTGAACTGAACAACTTAATAAAAATGGGGATTTAATTTTATATTGCTTTATAAAATCTGTACACTAATAAATATACAGTTCATCTTTGTTTTCAACAGTGCTTTAATAAAAGATTCTCTCAATATGATATGTAGCATTAAACAGCAAAACTATGTGGTTCATTTCTGTCCATTTGGCTGCTAAGGAGTTATAGGAAAAAATAAAACTTACTTTTAGAACTCACCTGAAAAGAAGTGGAGCTGAAGCATAAAAAGAGGAGTGCAAATAAATATAGTAGGAATGCCTATAAACTTTCAAAATACTAACAGCAATGTAATAGAATGAGAAAAAGGAGGACATTTTTAATGCTGAAAATCTTTATTGAAAAGGTTTTGTGAAATATTCCTATAGATAATGTATGTACATATATGTGTTTACTACTTCTCTATATACCTGTCTAGGTATGTGTGAGTATGTATAAATAATTTTATCTAGAGTCAGTGAAAGAGTTGGAAAGTTATAAAGTACCTGAAAATATGGCTGCATGTCTAAATTGACTTTATGTGACTGCATATTCTCTTTATATAGTTACCCTGCCTCATTCAGTGCATAAGATGGGCTCTGTTCACCTGGCCAATATTTTGCTTTGTTCATTGGTCAAGCTATGAGTTTGTACTTTATTTGCTATATGTGTTTCTTAAAATTAATTACTTCCTTGTGGCATTTCCATGGCACTCATAATATGGAATATAAGTATTTCCAACATAGTAATTTAGTTTCACAAAAAATGCTGTGAGATGAAGGATTTATTTTGTCCCCATTATGCATTTTGGGAACTGAGGTACAGAGAGAGGTCCCCTGGGTGTAAGGCCTTTTCAAAATACTTTCTGTTATATAACCCAGTTTATGCTTAAACCACAAATGGAAATGCTCAGCACTGCAGAAAAGCAGATCCCAGGGTTGTTAGTCAAGCATCCAGAAAACATGAAACTTGGCATTAATTAGCATGAAAATCTTGTCTTATGTTACTTTATCTGTATTCAAATGCACATTTGGGGTCAGATTCAGGCTCTGTACCGTGCCTGAGGAGTACTGCAAAGCTATGACTGAGTTTCGTAATAGCTAGTCGGTTTAGAAAAGGTATACCTAGAACAGCCAGGAGAAGGAGGCTGTTGAATTTGGAGGTGCACAGAAGGAGGAATTAAACTATTTTTTCCTTTTCCCCTGTGGTATTGGGATTCAAGGCCTAATACTCTTTTGCTGGTTTGAGTGCCTGAATTGTCATTTTAACTATGGACAAGTGGCTCCTACTTTGTTTTCAAAATGGCATCTCCTTTTACAGGAGAGACGAGTGATTAAAGAGCTCCAGAAAGCAGGCTGCACTCTCCAGCCTGGACGAGATCATTCCTATGTCTTCCACCATCTTGGTTTCTATACTAATGGTTAGGTTTAATGGTATATCCAAGGGATACCAAAGGATACATTTCATATTCAGCTGAAGCTTCTGTTTCAGCTTGAAGTCGTTCACTCAAGAACTTGCATCTTCTGCATATAGTGTAATGGGTGTGATTCTCCATTTGAGTCCTGAATAGGAAAAGCAGCTGACCAATATTTCCAGATGTTGAAGACCACACAAAGCTCAGAACAAGGCAAAACAGACAAATGCGACCATGCTAGACAAGTAGGGACAAGTGAATGGGTTGATGCTCTGGAAGAAATAACCCAAGTTAGATTCCAGAAACATATTGGACTAAACTGATTTTCAGATCCTGCAGTACTTCAGAACTGCTTCAGATTTTTCTGAGGCTAAGAGCAGACTTAATGTCATATACAGTAAAAATCAGGGCAGTAAATGTCTCAAATAAATTTATGACACATTGTTTATTTATTCATACTGGATTCTGCTTCACCAAAGAAAATATTTGCAGTAAAAATGTTGAACAGCAAAGAGATTGCTGTGGAAGACAAAGAGGAACACAAATTCTTGCCATGAGGCTATGACAACCACTCTACTTCTAAGCGAATGTCAGGCATGAGTGCAGTCACAAAATGAGCTGGGACACAGTAGTCACAGAAGAAAGGAGTTGCGTATTACGTTTCATCAAAGACACTCTTTGTAGAGAGAGATTCTGTGTTAGAAATGATGGGCAGCCTTACAGAGCAAATGCAAAAGAGAACTCTTTAAGAGCAACTTGCGTGAAGTGCTGCAGCACTGTCATACCATGTGTGTAACATTCAGAGCGTGTACAGTCTAGGAACGATGCTATCGACCCATGTTCGAATAATGTTCAACAACGTTCAAACTGTGAGACTTGGAGCACAGACGAGGAATGACCTGTGCACATCCTTGGTCTTCAGTCCTGCTCGTACCAATAAATCGATGCAGGGATGCAGCTTTTTACCCTTTCAGCCCTCTCTGTGGGGCTGTCTGTATGGTTTCTCTGCATCACCTGCCCCCTAAGACTTTTATCTATCTATGCTGTTCTGATTGTATAATTATCTGGGCAGCGGGGAATCGGGTCCAGGGATCATATTGCTGAATTCATCACTGAGAAGGTGATTTCATAGCAGTTTCTCACTTTCCATATGACCTGGGATATCTTCCTCCATTGGAAGGACCTAATGGTAGGAATGCAGTTGAAAATTTCTGTGATTACTTTGAACAGATGAAGTGAGAGAATCTGTTCCTGATTTTAATCTGATGTCATTAAAACTAATGCGTTGACCGGTGAGTCAGGAATTTGGTTTCTATTTGCTTCATAAGAATATCAGATGTGAGAACTCAGTGCTATGGAAAGACATTAGCATAGCTATGATAATATTGATTTCAAAGGAAAGAAAGTTGAGAAAATTTTCAAGTAACTTTCAATTGGAATTAAACACAAACAAGCAAACTTTTATATGTATCACACAAAGATTTTGAAAACCAGCACGTAACAGAGGGTCGATGAAGAAAACTGACATTCGATTTTAGCATTTTGAAGTTAAATAATGTAACTGCACTTTTCCCAGCACAGGGAGGGACTTACTTTCTTAAGGTGAAGCTTTGCTTCCTGGAACTTCAAAAGAAAATATAAACTCCATTTTCTATTGGTTGTAAACTGGAACATTTTTGCCTGGGTGATTCTTACTACATGAATAGATTGTCTTAGATATACTTCTTTTTCTCATTAAAATAAAAGGGTGAGCTTGTGTCACCCCCCACAAGCTATTTAAAGTTTCTTGGTATTTAAGGTCACTGGTTTTCAAGCAGGAAGTGGAGGCATGCTGTGGGAAAGATCTCTACTGTAAATGTTTGAAAAATACTCAGAGAGTGTAAAGATCAGCCACACACAAGGGAATTAGAAGTAAACTCCTGGTGTGTGTGTGTGTGTGTGTGTGTGTATGAATGTGTGCGCCAAATGACCAAAATCCAGCATCTTCTAAGATAATTTTGTTGTTATTGCCATGATTCCTATGTTTATTGCTAATTAACCATTCCTCAGAAAATCAAGGGGTGGATTGTGCTATTTTCTGCTGTTATTAATTTACACTCAGTAAATTTTCTGTGACTTCTCCTGAGTCACCGCTGAGGGAAATCTATCTATGCTACCACACAGCCTTTGGCAAAGTCCTTAGGTCTGACATGGCTGGGCTACTGAGCAGAAAGGCATGAAAGATTTGTGGGGCCAGAGATAGGTAGTACAAACAAGAGGAAGCCTGACTCTGCTTAGTGAGATGAGGACTGCCCTGAGACAGAAAGAATCTGAACTTGATCCTGCCTCCTACTGCTGACTTTCCAAGGAAAATGACTAAGCCTCAGGACAAAGGATGGTTCTTACAGACATCCCATCCCACTATGCTTCTGGATTTGCTTTCTACTACGTGCTTGCTTTCAGGTTCCAAGATTCTTGCCAGCGCCTAGCTGCTATTTCCTCCCTCTGTGCTGCTGCCCCAGTTGTGCCGTGCAACTGCACTGTAGGACTGCACTGTAAACCAATCAGTAATATGTTTTGGTTAACCACTGTGGGGTTTTTTATGGTTAATTTTAACCCAGATTGTTTTAGTGATCATTTTTTCCAGAGCTGCTCAACAAATGCTTACCTCAACCTAGCTACTGGAACTGCAATCTGTGGCACAGGGGAGGAACTGATAGTAGGGAAGGCAAATTTCATAAAATGAATCGTGAACAGCAAACCCTCAGACCAAGTTATCTGAAAATAACAGGCCCACCCCTCTCCCTTGGACATTCAGCATAGGAAGGCTACTTTAACTGCCATGAATTGTCTTGATTCCAGCTCACGCCTCAGGAAGCTGCTCTTGCTAAAGGGATTATGCAGAGTCTTGTCCAGACATGTTGCTGCCATCACAGCTTTCAAGGAGGTAACAGCTTTTCCTGCCATCTTCAAACTCAAAGCTTTATAGATCCTGTTGGGATTAGCCAAATCCCAAGGCAGGGATAGTGAAGGGGTTATACAGGGTGTTGAGCAACCAGGACCATGGCAGTCGGTCCTGATGGTGCTGCCTGCAGGCTCGAACTAGGCCTGCCGTTGCCCACTTTCAGGCATCCTCCTGCCACTTTTCTTAAGGATAAGAAGTTAATTTGTTATTCTCTGTTTCAGAGTTAATATCTCTGCTCAGTCCTTACTGTCAGACTTGTGATTTCATCTTGCTTCAGCATCCTGGGACAGAGGTTGCCTTGTTTATACAGCTAAAATGCAGCAAGTGAATACTGAATTTTGCTTATATCTCAGGTTTGGTAATTTCTATTTTTTTCTTATTATTCATACTAGAGATCTTAACTTGCCTCCAAGCTCAACTTGTTTATTTATTACCTGCCCCTTCTCATTTCTCAGTAATCCCATTTTACCATTTCTCTCCATTCATTTATTCCCTTGACTTTTTTGAACCCCAGATTTCTTTCACAGTCAACCCTTCTTCTACAGACTCTAGTCTTTATAGACTCTTCTTTATAGACACCTACTATCTTTTTTGTTCTTAAGGATTCCATACAAATTATTTTTTTCTCCTCTTCTGGCATTCAAATTGCCAGATAGATCTTGCCTTTTTGACTTGTCGATCAGATATCTACTACCTTTTTAGACATCGGGTATATGTAGACTGTAGAATCCACTTTAATGGAAAGAGTTGTTAAAGATATGAAGGTGAGTGGAAAAGACATTAAAATGCTGCATGGGATTACTCAAGGTACATTGTACTTCATTAACTCAGTATCTTCATTTGATAAGACTAATTACTGTCTATACAAAAGAAGTGATATTCAATCTATCTGGGCATCCATCACCATGGAAATTACTAATTAAGTGGAAAAAGATGGAGATTAATGCAGAAAGCATAAAGCGAGTATTGAATTGACTAAGTCAAAAATGACAATGGATGGAGCTGAGAGGCTAAGGATCAGCCATGAGGGATTTTACTAGTGGAGTTCTTCAAGGATGATATTTGGGATTGCTTTCTGTAATAACCTGGGCACACAGCATTTGAAATGTAAGACTAAACCCCTTCATGAAGTGTTAGGAAGTCAGCTTCTGCACTTGACAGACACTGGTAAATGAAATGTAACATGCTTTAAAGCAACCTGTAGTCTGGTACAACTTCAAGGTTTCTTGTGCCCTGCAGTGAGCAGACCTCCATATCTAACTTAAAGGGGAATTCATGCACCCTCCACTGCTGGATGTATTTTGATATCCCATACTTAATTCACCTCATTGAGCTTAATACTGATAACACATGAAGAGGCTGCTTGCCCAAGGGGCTTTGGATGAGTTTCTTAGGACATATTTCTCAGCAGCAAAAACTTTTTCCCAACCTTAACTGCTACCACCTCCATTGTACTGATAAAAAAGTTCGTAGTGACACAAGGGGATTTCGATCAGAGCCTATTTCTTCATTCTTTCAAATCCTCTTCCCTGGGTGCTGAAAACTTTCAGCAAATAAAAACTATTGGACATTGAATAATTTTTTTTTTCATTTCTGAATACTGCAGCAAAATATGATTTTTATAATTGGAAAACTCATTTGACCTTTAAAAATAGAGAACCGTTTGGTTCTCTACAAAGGGTGACTGAGGATGAGGGATGTGATTCCCTGATGCAGTCAAAGAAAGATTGGAATTTGGGGTCCCATCCTGAAGTGAAATGAAGGCAAGTAATTGTCACTTGGTAAGTCTTTGGAGGATCAGCTCATCTGGGTATATTCATTATTTTTCTCTTTATCACTATTATGTATACTAATATACATTGGTAGATCCAAGTTACTTAAAATTCTTGGTCTAAGTGAGGACAAACAATGAAATGTTTAATATTTCCATGTGAGCATGGCCTGTTTTTTATGCTCAGTGAGAACAACTACAGAGAGCAATCTCTGCTGACCTATGGCAACGTTATATAAAGCTGACATATTACTCTATTAATTTCCACTCTGCAAATCTCCAGAGAGTGATCCATTATGTTGGTGGCCAGCAGCTGTGTGCCAGCCTTCAGCTGCTCTTTATGCTGTAGCTTTTTTCCCAGAATCATTTCTGGCATCCAAAACTTATGTGACAGTAGGAAATATTGGTGCTATTTTGGTGTGAGACCAGGAAAAAAAAGATTAATGTCCCTCAGTCCTCAAAAGAATGGCACTATATAAGCATCTACATTGTTATTAATTTAATATGTTTTTACATTTCTACAAATACTAGCTTTGGATTTTTTTTTTCACATAGTCTAATATAAATCACAAACGGTTCAGTTATACTTATGCCAGTGTAAAACTGTTGAAAATTGGAAGATTGCATATTCATGATCAAAGCTTTAACAAGATTCACTTCTGTGTTTCACGATACTTTTTGGCCACTTGGATGATGGTTCAGTATTAAAAATGAGTTTGTCAAGTTCAGATGTAGAAATTATATACATATATATAAAAGATCCAACTATAAAAAAGTTATTAGATTCAAAACAATCCAGGGTACATATGTGAAAATTCAGCGGATTGTAATATTACTTTATTAGTAATTATTTCAACACCAAAAATAATTACTTGACACAATCTAAGTAGTAGAAGCTGGAAATAGTAACAAAGAACATACAAAGAATAAGGCCTAGAAATTACATCAAAGGAACATAGGAAGAGGAAAATCTTTTCATTTTCCTTTTAAGAATTTTCACAGACAGAAAACTCCTGTGGCATGATTCAGAACATAAATTCTCTAAGTCCTTTCTGATCACTTTTCCAGGTGGTAACAAAAAATTCTTTCCGGAAGCCAGCAACTTGCATGAATATACCCAGCAGAGCCACGCTCTAGGCAGCATCCAGATGCAGATATAAACTCTTCTTGGCATTTGGTGCCTGATGGGCTTCACATCACTGGTGGATTTACTTGCATGAGGAGTGATACGATAACTTAAAACAGTGCTGATTTTGCAGCAGTTCCATTGATTCTGAACATATTCAGCATTACACAGCAGGGACATAGGCCTCAATTATCCTTTCAGATCTACTGGGGTGTGTTGAGAGTAATCACACAGTGTGTTTAGTGTGCAACTTCTTACCCACTATGTGTATGAAAAAAGCTTCATTCTGTGTTCGTATCTGCTGTCCCCTGACACCTGAAAGCAGGAGGGAACACTGGCACAGCTTACATGACTCGTCTAGCTCACTGAAGCCTGAGAGAGTGCAAAGGAAACCTGTTATCTTTAGTCAGTGAGAAATGAACCAGTGCCATTTCCCTGCAATGGGGATTAATCCCTAGTGGAAAAAAGTCATAGACTAATAGTGACACAGTTCTTGAACTAGTAAACACACGAACAAGCAGAGTAAGAACCAGTGTCCTTGTTAATCAAGAATTTAAAGAGCTTGGAAGACTATAAAATATTTTAACAACTTTTTATCAAGGAAGCTGTTGTGCTCTGAAGGAAATTATTGTCATGTGATTTTAGGAATAGATAAATAATTTTGAAAACAGTTTGGATTTGCACGGAAATGAGAACAGAGGCTGTTTCACAAATTGTCCAAAGTGGCCTTCTCTTTTTCTAATGCACTTCTTGGAGTGTAGGCTTGCTATACTGAAGAGATGCCCCAGAAACCCTTTTCCTTGTTAATTTGGATTATGTTGACAAGACTGCTGAGAACTGTTTATCTTAAAGCAAAACATACAATCTGCAAACCTCATCCTTCTTTTCAAGCTAAAGCCTATAAATCTATCATGAAAGACATTTCTCCTGTAAGCCACTAAACATGCCCTCTTTCCATGATACCTGTAATATTTTTCCCATGGTAAGCAGTATGAAAAAGTCTACAGAATTCCAAAGAATCCTTTTGTTTTTCAATACATTCAGATTATTTCCTAGACTCTACAAGCTGAGATCTACACTGTTGATGCAGACATAATTACAGAAATCTGAATTAAAGAGTGGGAGGCAGTAGAGTTTGAAGTCAGATAGGACTCAGCTAAATGTTCAGTCATGAGGTATGGAAAAGCTCTGTCCAAGCTCGGGCCAAATAGAGAGAGCAGAAGCCTACACTAAAATTGCTGGCAGCAAAAAGCATTCAGCATATTTATGCCTAACAATGAATTTAAGTGTTTTGCAGGGATCTCCTGTCTTTCAGAGGAGAGAGATACATTCAAAGTATTAGTGAAGACCTTTTTCACTGCTCAATATTATTATTGATTGTGCTGCAGAAATAAAAAGCAGCTTGTCCCCAGGCAATGGAATTCCTTATGAACGTATTGGTTACATACTTTCTGTCTTCTTAACTTCGATCTATACCTCTCAAATATACATACACACAGCCTTGAGGATGTAAATCTTGGCCCTGAGAGCTCTGAAAGGTGGCAAGAATCAGGACCTTCCCAGTTTTGCCAGTGCTTTAGTCATCTCACCTCTTTGGACTTCAATTTTCCTGGTTATAACTTATTTCCTGAAGGTCTGTGAGGATTTATGTATTTGTCTCAGTGCTTTAAGATCTTCAGCTGAGAAAATATTGTAGGCTGTTGTTTTATTACTGTTATTAACTCATCTCAGCTGGAAATTACTTACTTCATATTTTACAACACTTTCAAAATATTCTACACTAAAAGCTGCCTTTAGTATCTCGAGAATGAGATTTTGGATATAAGATAGGAAAAAAGATGCAAAAGAAGAAACGTGGAAATATCTAGGAACTTAATTTAATTTAGCCTATGATTTTCTATGAGCTCATATTTCATATTCAGAATTTTTGGTGTAAATAACTGACAGGAAAAATAATATATTCATTCATATATTATATGTGGAAGAAGTTGTTTGTGTCTGTTGGATATTAAAAAGCCATAAAGCCAGAGCATTTCTACCTTAAAGTGCTGTTCCATTACAGGTACTCCATTTTGATGTGTCTCAGCTTATTGACCGCATACCTCAGATGTTTATTCATTATTTGAATAAGAAGAAGGTTGGTTAAATCTTGTCTGTACTTAACTTATTTGTCTCAACTGAATTAGATAAGCAAATCTGAAGTAGTAAAATTCCTTCACTAAATGCTAAATGCTAAATGCTAAATCTCCCTGTAAAATCATTTTATAGCAGAGAAGTAACACCTACAGCAAAACAATATAGGCTCTAGGGGGATGTCCATTCAGCAAGAAGCTTTATTGACTGGTGATGTGCCTGTCCTTCTGATAAAGGTTATGGCCCCTATGGCTCTTCCTGAAGAGTTATTGCAGTGCCCTGCAATTTGCTCTAAGCAAAACTTTTAAAAAGAGTTAGATAAAGGATTTGCATAATTCTGACTGAATAGACAGGGGAGCATTCACCTGAGCCATTGAGGTATGTAAGCTGTAGGGATGGTTACCTTCAGCGGACAGAGGATGACCATGACCAGGACACAGCCAAACTTTCAGTGTTACAGCTGGAGCTGGTAGAGCTATGCAAAGTTTGGTGACTGTGCTGCCCTCTTTATCTCACACCAACACAAAAGTTTCTGACAGCTCACGTGCAATTGACACAAGGATGAGAACAAACGTGCAGAAATGCTTTGAGTTGCTATTTATCGTTATTGTCACCTCACTTGTTAGCTGCTTCAGCTACTAGACTGACTCTCTGAAGTCAGCATTACTGTTGCTGTGCATCTCGAAGCCCGAAGACTAAAACCTTCCCTTCTGCTGTAGGCTCTTATCATTTGTATTCATCTACATCTTTTAACACTAACAGAAAGTGAATTGGCAGTTGCATGAACTGGAGATCGGTTTGAAGTAAATCTGTAGCCTTGAATAAAATAGCAAACAACAAATGTAATCACGATTAACTTTATTTAAAATAACAAGTCTGAAATAAAGCCTTGACTTTACCAGCTGCTATTTCCTCTAAGCTAATTTAACATACCAAACCTGTTATCAGGCAGTCATTCCAAAGAGTGTTAGCTACAATAATGGTTACAAGCACACACATATTTGCTTGCTATTTACTGTCAGTATGTCTAATGGGTCTCGCAGGGAGTATGCATGAATCTCATTGTGGCTAATGAGCATGGTAATGCTATGTTGGGTTTTGGTGTCCCCAGAGCGTAGTGATTTTCTAGGCTAGAAGTGGCATTGTAGGGGTAGTGCCATAGCATTACTGCCAGTACTAGGTGTATTAGCAAACACATTGTATCTGCTTTGTGGTCTTGACTTTTATTTTTCTGATAAGGAACTGAGAACAGCCTCCGCGGATGTAAATTAAGATAATTTTCATTGCTTTTGATGAGAACTAGCCTTTAGCAACTGCATTCATACGTGCATGCATCTAGCATATATTGCTAGGTTTGGCAGTAAAAAGGGATGTCAGTGGGCAGCTGGAATGTTTCTGCTTTATGTCATGTTAGCATTGCTGATGTGAGATCTTGGCACCAGAGACAAGGAAAGATTCCGGAGGTCCAGTGTCAAAGTTGAGATGGTGACAACATGTAGCAGTGTACTGTAACAAATTCAGGCAGTATTCTCTCTTTATTCTCTCAAACAAATGTCTAAGATAAATTGCCTTATGCAGTTGCATATCTTCTGCCTCCTGATGAGTGTGCATGCATGAGGGGAGTGCTGAGACATGACCTGAGTGCATTGCAGCTCAGCAGCTCCCACCATAGAAAAGGACACTTGTAGCCACTAGAGTGACTACAGTGTGAACTTTGCCTGGAGATGATCTTCATCTGTGCCCCTCAGGCTGGAGAGGACTGAGGGGTATGTGCATCAGCGAGTGCAGGCCAGGGCTGCTGCAGGCTTTCTCTGCTGCCAGGTAATAGGCAGAGATGGCTTAGCATGAGCTGGTACAGATCAGGTGTACTGTAGCCACAACTATGCAGCATTAGCTCAATATTGCAACCGAACTGGACACATACGCCAAGAGCCTGTATTAATAGCAGTAACCCATGGGTAAATCAAGGCTATAGCTATATCTTAACATAGTCATCCTGGCAGTACTGGGCTATTTGAAGAGGAGGTACCACAGACTGCTGCTGTGGAGAAAATAGACTTCTATCCTTCTCCTTCACCCTCTCTGATGATGTCATTTCCAGTACTCAGCTCCTTGTGTTTTCTTTTAGAGAAAAGTCATTATATAGATTTTAAAAAGGATTTTCATTTTCAGGTATCCGAGACTAAAACTATCTGACATCTTTTTAATTAAGCATTTGCGGCTCCCAGTTGACAGCCAGCAGCTGAAATATGCAAGACATAGCGCCCTGCTTTCTCTGGAAATTAATTTAGTTCATTTGATAGTACAATAAGAAAGTGAAAGCCAACTTTTCTGGGAGGCTGAGTTGTCAGAGGAGAATTTAATTCTAAATGGTAGTAGCAAGTGGTGGCCTTCATTACCAAGCAGTGCTTGGAAACTGGCTTCCACAGTAGAGGTAGCACAGGAGAGGAAAAGAAAGCAGGACACCTTAGTTTCAAACACTTACTGGCTGCACAGTGATGATGAACAATAAAAGCTTTTGATAACCACGTAGATGAGTTATTTTTGTTGTTATCATCTTGTTTCTGCCAAATGGTCTGTGCCTGGCCTATGAAGAATATAATATACTGTTTCTCAGTGTGTAAGTTCAGGAGGAATCACTATGACTAGCTAGTGTTATAATCTAAAAAAATAAGCCAAGTGATTTTGATTAAAGCATATCTGTTCTGTGACCAAAGGCAGCTCATTCTTGATAAACTTCTGTGAGCTCACTATTATCAAATTTCTGATCCCCGCATATGACTAATTTTATGCTGATTATCTCTGTCTTTGAATTAATAATGTTATATTAGGCACCAAACCTCCAATGCAGAGGTGTGAGGCACCTTAGGGTGATTCTACTCTAGCATCCTAGCTGAGATTGGGGGTGCACTTCAGAAGGGAATCGTGGTCATCACCATTTACTGTGCTTCAGTTTGCTTTTTGCTTTGGCCTCAGAGCACACAAACTCAATTCCTCCTGGAGAAATTAAACTGGAAGGTGGGCTCCAAGATCTCACCTGATGCCCTGTACCCAATAAGAGTTATTCAGTTCCCAGGGCCAGACTACTGCCAATCTAGAGTTAGACCTCCCAGTGTGCAGTTAGTGCTGTGTCCTCAGCACCAGATGTTCGTGCCTACTGACCCACTTCCATTGCACTGCAGTGCTTTTTAATATTGGTGAACTCAACATAGGATACAGAATAACTGGATCCCAAAACAATTCCTGGTCCCCACGCCCACCAGGGAGAAGCACATGGCTTAATGAAGAAATAATATTTCATTATCTCAAAGTAGGTATGGAACTGTACTCATCCCAAGAGCCTCTGTCTGCTTGAGAACTGCAGACCAAGACCTCCTCCAGAAAGAAGTACCTGCATCTTTTATTTAAAAAATGAGAGAAAGGGTCAGTCTTCAAAAAAGAAAATAAAACATAAACTGAGTTATGAGGTCCTTCCTGTTGCCCTCTTTCTTCAGTAGTCAGGAGGTAAGAAAATGTGCTAGTCATTCAACAGTTTGTTTAGGTAGGATCTGAAGTTTTTCTTTTTGGTCCTCTTGCATTTAGAAGTCAGACTTTTTATGTATACTTTTATATTAAAGCTCAGCAGACAACTCACCTGCTTTTCTGACTTTTTTTTCTGACTGTGCTCAAATCACATATTTTTTGTGTTTGCTGAAACATTCAGTAGAGATATCAGACATATTAAATGTATTAAAATTAATAATGTGCCACAAATTGATTTTATATTATTACTAATAATTTCTTACTTTAACACTGCAACTTCTATTACTTGAAAATATACTTTGAGGACACCTTTGTTTTGATAAAAGCCTAAAATAAAATTTGAACAGCTAGATAAGAACATAGCTTTTTCTTCCCATGACCCATCTCCATATTGCATTGAACTTGTAGGGTCTCCCTCCAAAATTGCTAATTATTTTTCTGGAAGCCCCATTATAGAAACTGCAAATAATCCACCAACTTTGGTCTTATCCCCCCAAAATGCTGGAGAATTATTCTGAAAATGAAAAAGCACTTTTGAATTTGCAGAATAACAGGGAGCACAGAGAAGGGCACAGTTGCATGTCGCTTCATGCTCTGTTTATGAGATTGTTTATCCTGCAGTAACCCAGGCACAGGGTTTGAAATGTAATTTCAAAAGCTTTTGAATAAAAAGGCTTTTTGCCGTTTCAAGGCAAAAAGAAACCTCTTTACAAGGTACAGAATCTTAAAGCAATAACAGGCTTATGTACCAAGTTGGTATTCTTCTGGTCAGATTTTCTTCTTACACACAGTAATTATACACTAGAGCATTGAAGACAATTGAGTTAGAATTATATTATATTGCTCTACGTAGAAAGTGAGTGTGACATTTTTCTTTTTTTTTTTTTTCTATCTGAAGAATAGGACAAAACTCCCTCTCCAGATAGGTTCTACAATAAGACTCAAAATCCAGAATGGAGTTTCTCATGTCAGTCTAATCCTTAATTCAACTGTATGAAATAAAAATATATCAGAGGCATCACAAGTGGCCCCAAGGTTTTATGGTTCTTCCACAGAGATGGAACTTTGAAAGTCCTTGAGCTAGCTTGAACTCAAATTCAACTGTGAACTTAAACTGTGAACTGTGAGAGAGTCCTGCACAGGGCTGCAAGGATGATCAGGGGCCTGGAACATCTGCCCTATGAGGAGAGACTGAGGGAGCTGGGCCTGTTCAGCCTGGAGAAGAGAAGGCTGAGAGGGGATCTAATCAGTGTCTATAAGTACCTCAAGGGAGGGAGTGCAGAGGATGGTGCTGGCTTCTTTTCAGTGGTGGCCACTGACAGAACTAGAGGTAATGGCCACAAACTGAAACAGCAAAAGTTCCGGATGAACTTAAGGAAAAATTTCTTACCAGTAAGAGTGACAGAGCACTGGAACAGGCTGCCCAGAGAGGTTTTGGAATCTCCTTCTCTGGAGATCTTCAAAATCTGCTTGGACGCAGTCCTGTGCCACGTGCTCTAGGTGACCCTGCATGTGCAGGGGAGTTGGACCAGATGACCTCTAGAGGTTCCTTCCAATCTTAATGATTCTATGGTTCTATGATTCACTTAAGGAGAATTTTCATATGGAAAAAAAGGATATTGTGACAATTTTGAAACAATTAGGAGACAGAAGCACATTTTTTCCATCACTGTAAGATTTCCGTCTATAAGATTCATACCTAACATAAAGGGAGTCCTTTTTTTTTTTTTTTTGCCAGAAAGCAATCATCAAAAAATTCCAGATAAATTCTGTTACTTTTATACTACTTCCAGAATATTATTCATTTAGTGAGTCAGTTTGCATCATAGAAACAGTTATTTTCCAGAATCTCTTTTCAGATTCTGGATTTTTCTCATGTGCTTCTACTCTTCTGAAATTTTTAACTTGTATGATACATATTATTGATTGTTCTAAAGACATAAGCATCTGCTGTGAATTACCATATCAATGTACTCTTCATGCAAAGGCAACAGTGTTGGGAGAGCAGAAACATAGCCTGTCAAAGCATTTTGTCCTCTGTTAAAAGGGACCGGCAGCAATGAGTAAGTAAGTCCACAGTATGTTTTGTTGTTTTAAAATTGAAATCAAGTGTTGACATTTAGCTGATTTAATATTTTTTGTGCCTCTTAGTGTTATTTGGCCTACTTGATCTCAGGTGCTAGCTGTGAAGTGTTCAGTGTAAAGATGCAGAGCAATCACCCTACATAGATGTTGCGAGTAGGTGAGTATTGTTCACTTGTATTAATAATACTGCTTGTACATGTGGAAACTCTTAACTTTTCCTCAGTAAAATATTGCATATCCAAGTCCTACAGTTTTGGGGGTTGCTGTGTCAAATAGATATTACAGTGCTTATTTGTCTCTGGACTTAAGTGATCAATCATATCAGTATTGACAGGCTATGTCTGGAGATCCCTGTAATTAATAATAAAACTCCTGAAGGTTTGGTAAGACTGGGATGTTGCTCAGCAAGAATCGATACTATCCCTGAAACACTGAAAAAAGAGATCGTTGCCTTTAGGGGCAAGGGCCTGTAAAACTGAAATGTCTTCTTTATGTAATGTAAGAGCCAAAAACAGATCAGGATAAAAGTATAAAAAGCATAAAAACATTTTATAAATAAACATTTCCTCTGACCCGTCATCCTGTTTCTGATGTAAATTCTGACTGAATCATGAAATCTCCCACTGTTTCTACTCTACAACTACATGTGAAGACAAGCACGGTGTTCCCACCACTCAATCCATGTTTATTTTTTCAAATGCAGAATTTTGGTTTGTCATGTTCCCTTTAAGTGAATGAGGTTCTTTCCTCTGATTTCATTCCAGCTTGACTTCTTAGGGGAAATGATAATCCATGGTATGATATAATGGATTCTCATGTAACAGAAAATAGATGCTACTGCCTCTCTGTGAAAACATCACTGCTTTGGGAAAAGGTCAGAGAAGGGCTTCTGTCAGAAACAAGTTCTTACCAGCCTTTAGAGACTAGAGCAATAGCAGACTAGTGAGCAGGATGGACATAAACCCTGCATCTTTTTAGATATATCACAGTGCCATCTGTTTGCTTTTAACGACTTCTATGTAATGTGTTAAGTGATGACTTGTCTATTAATCAATGTGTCATCTTGATTATCCATCCTAGACACCCTCATAAATAGCAAAGAGAAGGTGTTTTAATTCAAAGGCAAATTTTTGGCCTGCTAAATGTCCTAAAATTTCCATAATGTGAAATCAGTGGAATCAGGAATTAGCCTTCCACATTAAGGCAAGGTTGGCAAGCCTTACCTCATGGCCCGTGATGTGACTTGCTTAGCTTGTTCCATTGCTTAGCTTGGTACATTTTAGCTTAGAAGAGCTTTGACTACCTTTCATTTGATCACAAAGTTAACATCATTTGGTCACTTTAGTCATTCTTTGCCCTTTTAGTTAGTATAACTTGGCTTGTTAGTTGCGAAGTGTCCAGTGTTGTGGAGCAATGACACTACACAAATGTTGAAAGTTGGAGGGGCATAAAACTTGTTAACTTGTACTAATAATGCTGTCTGTAAATGTGGATACTCTTAGCAGTTCCTCAGCCAATAAATAAATAAATAAATACATACATACACACACACACGCAAGTGTTAGAGTTTTTGCAGTTTGGATGTTGCATAGAAATTGCAGTTCTTTTTAATTTATCTTTTATATTATCATGTGTTTTAGCAAGATGGTGAGAATAAAAATCATTCAGGACTGTGACTCAACTGATGGAGAGAAATCTATGAAACTGCAGAAATCATTTCTGTATCCAGATCTGAGATAGAAGGCAACTAGTGCTGAGGGATCTTCAAGGTGAGGTGTCAAACCAATGCTCTCTGCCCTTCCTCCCATATTTTGGATTAAAAGATGGGAATATAAGCTCATCCTGAGGGAGAGGATTTAACTTATTTCAATGCCGAGTTTTACTGAGCATGCTGAAGAGATATTTAGGAGTTTTCTTGCTCTTCAAGTTGTCAGCACGATGGTATCTTTGGGACAGTGGTCTGTTCCATGACCACCTAAACTTCTGATTTAAAAGTAGCTATGGGCGAAGAAGACACAGTGAAAGGCAGAAATATTCTGTAGAAGAAATTCAGGGTTTAAAAGTAGACAAGTGCAAATCCTGCTTGGTACAGTTTATCCAAAAACAAGTGTTGTCTTAGTTAAGAAGGTGCTACACCCTGTTTAACAGTTATTGTGTATCTTAGTCCCTGGATAATATGGAGCACCATTATCTGGGCCATTTTTTAAACTTTAAGTAAACATAAAAAGGTCAGGAAATCTTTTTGAACTTATACTGGATGTTCTCTGGAAGTGACTTGTTCAAATAAGTCCCTTTCAGAATCATTAACTCTATGCCGTGGAACAGAAAATTTCAAGGAAATCTGAGCAAACCTCTGAATTTTAAATCCTCAGGCAAGTCACTCTTTGATAGTGACATTTTTAATCACTTTATGAATTAGAAATAGTAATATTTTGCATAGAAAGGAAATGTACAGTACACTTAAAAAGTATTACCATAGTTCGTGGAAACAGCTTGTATTACCCAAGGGAACAATTCTTCTCTGGCTTACAGTCTCCATTTATAAACGCCGTGTGGCCTGGATATCAAAACACTTGGCATATCTGCTTTAAATGATTTGTCATGATTGCTTCTAAAGCTCAGAGCAATTGTTCACGGCCTCCCTTGAAAACTGACGATAAATATTATCAGTGCAGATAAACTTGATGGTCTTTGAAGCTGTTTTGATTCTAAAAAGGGTAATAGAGCCCATGCACTATATTTCATTTTCAAAAATTATCTTGTATACTTACAGCACAAAAAAATGTACATTTTTTTTTTCATGTGAGATTCATTTTTCAAGAAGTACTGCAGTAGGCTGCACTCTGCCATCACTTTGTATTCCAGTGTGATTTTGAAGAGTGAACAAGACCAATAACCGAACTGTATCTTATAGCTAGGCTTACTAGGAGAAGTATTACAGATTAAGACTGGATGGTCCTTTGGACAGGACCATTAAGACAGAATTATCCCCTTCATGTCTAGTTTAAAGCACCCTCAGTGCCCACCAACTCCTGGGCAAGGATTCTTTTCCCCCTAAAAGACAAGAGAACCCTGTCTGTTGCCAGGAGGTCCGATGCAGCAAAGACTACCCCATGGCCAAAAAACCCCAAATTCAATGGCTGACACTAGCCTCATTCTCACTAGTGGTGGCATGTGCCAGTGGGGCTCTGTGCCACTCTGGCTGCAATAGCGTTGCCATAGAAGGGGCCCTGTATTACCGTGGCAGTAGTGACATGTCAAAGTGGAGGTGGGTGACACAGGTGGCCCAGCAGCTACACAAAGGGCTGCAAGGCACAGGCAGTGTGAGAGCACGAGAGAGGTGAGGGCAGGGAAGACAGGGCAGGTAAGGCTGCCCTGTGCAGGGCTAAGCACGGAGTGCTGCTCCAGCCCCACTGAGTTCTAGGCAGTGGCTACTCTGCCCAGTGCCTGCTCCAGGGCGCCCAGGGCCCTCTGCACCATGTCCTCCCCAGCCCACAGCACAGCCTCCCACCTCATCATGTGTGGAGCAAAGCGAATGCCTCAGAATGCTGCAGATTGCCCAGTGTCCGGGAACTGAGCATGGCCTGCCCCAGCCGCCTCATCAGGGACTCAGGGCCATCCTCCAGAACCACTCCCTGCCTCCCCCACCTGCTGAGCTCTGTGGCTTTTCTGTGTTTCAGTATCTGGCTGGGGCCCCTGAGTGACCTCCTCACGGGGGTCCATGCCATGCTGAGGCATGTTCCCACTTCTCTGTCTTCTCCATCTGCTTGACCTAAGCCCACTTCTCTTCTTCCGTTCCATGGCAGAAGAACAGGCAAAGAGCACAAAATGTCATGGAAGAAGTTCTTTCTGAGTTAAAGGAAGTGGTGGAACACTGGAAGAGGCTGCTCTGAGAGACTGTGGCATTTCATGATGCTTAAGGATTGATGGGGACTGGGAGAGGCTATGCAGAGGCCTCAATGCTGGTGATGGTGGTTTGTCATGTTGGTGATCTGTGTCATCTCCGCAGTGGCTGTATTTAATAGTGGCACAGTTTTGGAGCAGTACCTCTGTGTTGGGACTCAGTTTTTTGCCAGTGTGTAAGGTTGAGTTACATGAGGAATACCAGGAGTGTTTTCACTAAGAAAACAGTTTACATTAATTTATGTGTACTACATTTAATGTTTTCTTCTTTGTGAAAAGCAGTTAGTTATAGTGAATATATTACTCTGGATCATCAAACAATTGAAAAGCTGGTTGAAACTGAACTATGCTCTGAAGAACTGTTGAATTACATTTTATGAATTTTGGGGAGATGGGGAATATATATATAACTTATTACTCAGACCCCGGGATATATTTAATAATTCCATTTGTTGTTCTATTTTGAAGATTTCTTGTTGATCTTCTCTTGCAATATTTAGTGTCTTTTAAATGTACTTTCTTGGAAGTTATAAGACTTTTATTTCAATATGTTTTTGAATTGTCCTGTAATGCTGCCAGAACAGACCTGGAAAGTGTTGTGACTACATGACTCTGGGAGCAACAGTTCATGTGTACTAGGGCATGAGCACCCTGGTAGTATTCTGATCAATTCAGCTGGTGACAGGAAATGTCTTGAGGTGGACTGCACAGATCCTGTGAGTCAACAGCTGGTTATGCAGTTGGTGTGAGAAATAGTATTTTGGTATCTATGACTGCAGAAACCCACTTGGAAGAGATGGGATCCATCCGAGGAAGTGGGGTAAAAACATCTTTGTCAATAGGCTTGCCAACCTGCTATGGAGGCCTTTAAAGGAGGAATAGAGGGGAAAAGACAGAATGACTAACGATCAAGTGAGGAAGTAGTGGATGGGTTTAGCAAGAGACCTCCTAATCAACAAAACAGTATCATCATGGAACCCTCTCTGAGGACTCTGTGGAAGAGATGGGATCCACCTGATTAGGTTGGGTAAGAGCATCTTTGCCAACACACTGCCCAGACTGGTTGGAAGAGCTTTAAAATAGGCATGGCAGGGGAGAAAGATGACATTCTACTATCAAGTGAGAAAGGGTGGATTGGGCGGTGAGCAAAGGGTGCAAGGTCTAGTGTACAAGAAAGACCTCATAATCAACAAAATAGGGCTCCACAGGGCCCACCTTAAGCATATGCACACAAATAAGGAAGTGATGAGAGGACAACATGATGAGGAAAGTTGCCAAGTTTTTTCTTAAAAATCAGCTCAGTGCCTCTTCAAAGTGCCTGTGCACTAGTGTATGTAGCATGGAGAAAAAAAATGATCTCACTGGGGTCATGGAGACATGGCGGGAGAGCTCACGTCTGGAGTACTGCAATGGATGGATACAGGCTCTTGAGGAAGGACAGGCTGGAGAGATGAGGAGGGAAAATTGCCCTTCATGTTAGAGAGGTATGGAGCTCTGCCTAGTGACAGCTAAGGGGTCAGCTGAGAGTTGGTGGATAGCCCAGGGTGGAAGATGTTGTAGTGGGTGTCTGCTGTAGACTGCTTCATCAGGAAGAAGTAGATGAGGCCTTCCTTAAACAAACGGAAGAAGATGCATGTTCCTAGACTCTGGTTCTCATGGGGGATTTTAAGCATCTTGCTATCTACTACTGGAGGGATAACATAGCAAGGTACATGAAATCCAGGAGGTTTCTGGAGTGCATTGATGACAGTTTGCTAACACAAGTGATCAAGGAGTCGATGAAGGCTCTCTTATTTGAAAGTGCTATTAGTTAAAACCCCATTCAGCAAAGTATTCAGGCATATGTAACTGCACTTATGGGCTTGATTCATGCTTTTAGTTATAATAGTAACTTATTTTCCAATTCAAATCACACATTTTGGGTTCCTTTATCCAGTATGAAACCCTCTGTAAAAGGCAGGGTAAAAGTTTGTGTGTCATAGCAAGGCAATTCAGAAATATCTCTTTGTGAGTATGAACAAAATAATCCCAGATATCTCCAAAATATGACTACTGTGGGTCAAGGTCACTTCAATCGTATCTCCTCAAGAGACACATTTTAAATATTTGACACTAGGCACCTCACAGATGTTAAGCTTATTATACATCCCTCCTTTTTGGCATTATCATTTATTTCTTTGTAACAATAATAATAATAAAAAAGTCATAATTTCTGGCAGTAGTTGGAAATCTATGCAGCTAAACACTTATTACCAGATTGTCCTGCAATTCATCATGCCTAAAGTTATACATAGTTTCTCCCCACCCCATTTTGCAGCAATGCAATTCAGAATTGAAGTGCGTTAACAGATTTATGTGTGGGAGTTTTCACAATGCTTTTGCTGTGTGCCTATATTAAACCAAGTCTATTAATAGGGTGGAAATGTATTGGATAACTCCCATGAACTTTCACATCAAACTCAAACTGAAACTGTTACAAGCTTACAAAAACTTTCTGTGTACTTTCTGAGATTTGTTTTGCTTACCTTTGTGCTTCTTGCTTATTAAATGAGAAATGGGAGCTTCAAAAGCTTGAGAAGCTCCTCTCATGGTGTGCCTGACCTACCTGGCAGCCAGAACCGATAGAAATAGCCAAGGGACTTACTTAGTTCTGCTTTCTAGAAGAAAGGGCTCAGCATGTTCTTCATTAGAATTGGTAATCACAACAAATCATTAATGCAGCAAATATGGTGCTATTTTTGTTGGTAATGTTCTGAGATGTGTTGATTGCTTGAAATCCAGTGAATATTTCATCCAAATTGTTTCTATCAGGTGTTTGGCTTCTGCCAATGATTCATTGGTTATGATTGCTTCAAGACACTGTAATGTTAAATTGAATAGGAAGATTTTGATAAGTGGTGAAGTCCTTTCTGTGAAAAAATATAATTTTAAACCAGAAATTTGCTTTATGTCATGATGATCTATCAGTTCTTTGTGCTGAGCCACTATCATGAAATATTCTACAGGTAATAAGGTATGTTTGAGGTGTAAATTTAGTGCTAAACATTTATTCAGAGAAGTTCTTCATTCACAAAGAATTCTTCACCCAGAAGTTCAAAAAGTCCATTAATGCTTGGACTGTATTTTGTTGGCATTTGGGTCCCTGGTGTCATCCAGGAAGTTACTAATAGATTTTCTAAAATTAGTGAATTTTCTGAAAATAAAAACTGCCTGTTGCTGTGATCATTATGTAAAGTAATCAGCAGTAATCACAATATTGATTCAAATCTTGATTCAAAAATCTTAACTCTTTAGTTTTGGAGCATATTTCACATATGTCTTGAGGCATAATTAGCAGAAAACATAGCACAAAGTCACGTAGTATCTTTTTTTCAAATACAGTATCCTAGAATCCTACTCTCAGCTGTGCTATAAATATAATGTTAGCTGTCTCTCCAAGAAGTAGTATAATCTTGGAAACAAAACGCCCTCAACTCGATACTGTGCCTAGCTTTGGGAGCTGGCATAATTGTCCATATCCCCACAGAGAATTCAGGTTACCAAATGCTTCTGAAAGAATGCCTGGAGGCCTGCACATCCAGTTTGACAATTTATAGATGGGATTGAATAGACAATAATAATTTCATCCATGACTTCCAGAAGATGGTTTTTTAAGGAATGCTAATGGATGTTTGGCGTAGACATTATGCTTTAGCTTGCCTGTCAGTAAGTAGGAAACAGGAAATTAATCATTAAACACACTGTCCTTAGTTCAGGGCCCAAATAGCAATGAAGCTACATACAGTAACTCTCATAAGTTACTAAGTTCCCTGAAATATGGCTATGTGCTGGATGACTCTTGCCTTTGTAACAATTTTCTTGTTTGGTGATATTAAAATCCTCTTGTAGGTTCCCAGGAAGATAAAAAACATACATTTCAGAATGGCATGTACTAAATAGATATTCATGCTAAGTATTGAAGAATGTTCAACACCGCAGTGATAGTTCAAAATGTTATTTTTATTTTTATTTTTATTTATTTATTTTTTTACGTAGAATTACATTGTTATAAACATGGGAGAAGCATTTACTAAACAAAGCCTCTCCTATCTCAGTCTTAAGTACTATTCCATGCAGTTCAAAAGTCATCTGTAAAAACTTTTAATTACTAAAGACTACATCTCTGGAAATCAATGTAGTGTCTGAATAATATGTTGTGCAAACTCATACTGTTAAGGCATGTCTTAACAGAAGTGTACAGTGTTTAAAGGACTGGGTGCCTGACTGGGTTTTTGTTAGAAGTGATGACACTTTTCAATGTAGATAATTTTGCATGTGTTTTGCCTGTCAGTCCCCATAACTACATATTTCAGCAGTTACGATTTTCTTAAACTTAGATTACAAACTGGAGAGCTTCAGCCTTTTCTTCCTTTATGGGTCTATGTGATTCCTATAATAGAATCCCAAGAAAGAATTTGAAGCCCCTGTGGCATACTGTGGCACAAACAGTGAAATTAAGTGATTCAGGATAGTTGGAAATTTTTGGAGGCTGCTAGCTGTAAAAAGAGGAATCATTAGAATTTCAGTAAGTATAATGTAATCAGGACACTACAATCAGGACACAAATACACCAGAGCGCTGTGAAGTGTCTCATTTACAAGCTGGATGAAGTATCCTGTGATTAGAAGCAGCCCCATATTGGCATGGAGAGCTCACAATGCCAGACTTCTGGGATTGGTTTGTTCATGTTTCCTGTTCAAAATCTAAGCAGCCAAAACTAGAGCATTTTTTTCAATATATCTGGATTTCCTGCATGTCCAACCGCAAGGTCCTTCACAATCACAGCACTAGTCAATGGGCAGGAATATCAGGAGATAAACCCATTCTGCACTGCTAACTTCTAGACAGAGTTTCCAGATCACCATGACAGACATGATGACTCATTTCCCTCTGGTCAACGTATTTAAAACTATGGGAGATATTTGTCCATTGCCTAAACAGAAGAACAAAATGTTCCATGATTACCCCAACACCTTGTTCTCCTGTACAAATCCAATACAGGCATCCGCTGTGCATGAATCACACTATATTTCTCCTCCAGGTTATTTACTGACATACACACTGTGTAAATTCATTAACTTTTTACTGAGACACCTCTAAAAATATAACCTGCATCAGATGTAAATACATAATAAATAAATAAAATATATGATTCCTTAATTGCTTTGGGAAAATGCTAAGAAAGACCACAAGAGAACAAAACTCATTTGTTTAAGAGGCTCGTGCTCAGTGCAGAGTTAGGTATCACTGCTTGATCAGTCCTTCTAGGACATTCACTGTTCTGATGTCGTAGGTACTTTCTCAGTACATAGGTCATGTGAACATGACTTACAAAGCAGTATTTTTAGCCTGAATGAATACATATTTTATGAGAGGAAGAGCTTCCTTCACAGAAAGAGCTTGCAAATGATGTGAGATTTACTTTTTTTCCCACAGACTGTTACACATATGTTGCAGACATCAAGAGTAGCAAAAGCTTTTAATCTGGTTAGCCAGGACAGCTATATGAGTAAAAGTGTAGCTTTAAGTTCATTGATACTTGTCTCTGCTACCAGATGTTCAACTTGTTTGCTTTGAAACTCACTCAGAACTCTGTAAATTAAAAAATAATCTGTGATTACATTGCGCTATATACTCTATTACGCCAAAGATTGTAGCAATTCCCTCTCAAAAAAGTGTACAACAGTTGAGGACTAATTGTAGTTCAACATATGCTCTGTAAACCTTCTTTTCTCATGCAGAAGATGATTCAATTAAAACTAGCCAGATGTTATATCTACTGTCTCACTGTTTCCACATGAACACAATATCCAGCCTAACGCTCTATGTGCACGTGCGTTTTGATTTGCAAATAGAGGAGAGTCAGGTCCACAGATCTGAAAGTGCTTATATTAACTTCACACCATATGTCTCTTTTCTCCCACAAGGGAAATATAAATTGCCCCAGACACTCCCAATGGAAATATAAATTAGAAATTATTTTTAACATTCTAGTCTTTCCTGCTTTCTCTCTCTCTCTCTCTTTTTTTTTTTTTTTCACTCTGAAGCTCATGCAGCCCTTCTCTCTGGGAGTGGACAGGGTCATTAAGTAGGAGAAAAGACTTCCTATGCTTCCATCTTCTACTAATGCAGAAATGGTACCCTGTGATCTCATTTGAGAGTTACACAACATTTAATGTGAGAAATCCAGAAAACAAGCCAGTCTGCAAAGATGCGCTCATTTGACAAACCCTACCCTAAGACACTGATCATAGTACATGGTACTCAGTAATGTTAATTTAGTCCTGACTTAATATGCTGGGTAGCAATGCCTCAAACATACTAAAACACTGCAAAATGTCTCATGCTTTGACCCAATATGAATCAGGAAAGTTGAATCTTAACATTGAAATTGCTGTTTGGATGTAACACCTGCAGGTGTCCAAAGAGAAGCTGTGTTCTGTGGTATATTGGGTGGCCTAAGGAACCCTGGTGCCTTCAGTGCCATGGCGTGTGGGTTAACTTCATCCACCATTGCAAACAAGGAACAACTGCTTAAACTGCTGCTATTAAGCTCTGCAGAACAGCCACACCTCCAGGTGAACTTGAGAGGGGAAAACTATGGGCTAAAGAGATGTGAGGGAATTCAATACGCCTGGGAAAAATGCTAAGCTCTGTCATTGGGAGCGCCTCTCTGGTGGCATGTACTTTGCTTTGTTGTGCCTCAGATTAGGACCAAGCACAAAACTGGATGACCCTTTACATATAGTGACTGTGCTCCACATGCCCTCTCTGAAATTCTTAAATGTATTGGAGTGAATGAGTGTGGTGGTAGTGAGGATGATAAGGGAAGTGTTAGGATGTTTTGACTCCAAAGATAGTTATAGGATATTTTAACTCCAAAGTATTACAGATATGTCCTTTACAGATGAATACTGAATCATTCAGAAAATTACTACCCCCATGTTGCAAAAAGATGAAGGGACAGTGGTTGGCCATTATTAGTTAGGGTGCAATTCCTCCTTCACTTACTGTATTATATTTAGTGCTTGAAAAAGCGAATGAAAAATAAACTCTCTCTTTCTAAAAACTTGCAACCTCATTTTAGATGTGAAATGACAGTGAAACAAAGTCAGTCAAAGAAGGGAAAAAGTGGGGCTAAGGCAGTAACATTTTGTCCCCATGCAACATGTGCATTTTCAGGTAATTTGGGGGCTTTTGAAGTGTGTAAGATAGTATCTCCCTTCTTCCTGACTCATCCTCTGATGGACAGCTGCTGACAGTCAATCATTTCAAATGATTACTTATATCTTAGGGAGACACCTAAAGCTGTAAACATTATATGGCAACCCAGAGTACAGTGGCAGTTCAGAGTACAATGTTACGTGGGTCAGGACCCACAGTGTAACATTTGATTGCTCATATTCCGTGGAGGATTAGAATGTCTAAATATAATACAGCATGAAATGCTAATGTTAAATAAATTCAGATATAGTTGAAACACTTAATATTGTGAGTCTTTTTACGGCAGAATTCTATTTTAATGCAATAGTACTAAGAACAAGGAAAGTAACTTGGAAACACTATATCTATGGAAATGTAGTATTTCTGACTTGCTCTTTATTTGCAGATCTACTTTAGTATACTTTATGAATCACGAGTTCATAACACAAAATTGTTTAAATTTTAAAATATGAGGATTTTTTTTTTAGATCAAATTACCTTAATTAGTGGTAAGTCTGAGTGAGCGAGCAATACCAGAGGTCCCATTGGCTGGTTTATTTTCTTTACAAACAGTTTTACAGGCAAAAAAATGTCAGTTTATTTTTCTGTTATAATCAAATAGATACTGTCTGCATTCTACAATTGTGTATAAGATACTAAATGGAAAGATGCTTTATAAGAGTCATTTAAAGGAAGAGCATGTTCTGTCTATACGTTTCACTGCAAGAAGTTAAACCTTGCTTTCTAATGTGTGAATAATACACTACACACAGAGAGAAACAGGAAGGAAGGGAGGAAGGAAGGGAGGCATAATATCTATTTGTGTTTTTCCTTTTTAACCAATGTTTTACATGCATTCCTCTCAATCAGCAATGAAGCAAACTTTTTTTTTTCCCTCATCAAAGTCTGTGTCTTCTGCTTTGGCACTGAAGAGAGAACTTAGGTGAGGAACCTTAATCTCCTCTATTTTTCCAGTGGAGTATTGAGGTTCATGGGCACAAATCAGAAAATTTTGATTTGCATTTAACTTTATCTTTTACGTATTCTTTAGTGTTGGAGGAAAGAACTACAGAACATTTACTGCTCTGGATTTTTGTTTTCTGGGTTTTTTTTTTCATCAGGGAGAAATGGATTTACTGTAAGATACAAGTTCTTGCCCTCCCAGACTGATTAGGGACATATTCTAAATCCCAGAAAATTTCCAGTTTCAGCAGTTCCATTTTTTAAATGACTTATATTCTCCAGTGAGATTATCCTAGTTGGGAGGTCACATCAGTAAAATGGTTATTTTGTATTCATCCTGTTATACGTAGTCTTCTCTTCCACAGTTGGTCTTCACTGCTGGAGATAGATATCATGCTTACTCTACCTTTGGCCTGACCAAGCTTCTTTTCAGAACTTCACTTGAACGTGTGGAATGAATCCTAAGGCTTCTAGTCTTCACATATTCTCTTGTCATCCTGGTTATCTACATTTACTGTCTTTCAGGAAGTGTTTATCAGAAGGGCAAAAGCCTTCCAGGATTTTTTTTTTTTTTTGTCTTGGTAACCTTCTCTAGTGACAGCAGTAATCTTCTTTAGAAAGAGTAGGGAAAAGAAGGAAGGAAGGAAGAAATGTACAGATGAAGGAGTATGGTCTTTTGTTTGCAATGTGACAACACTGTTTCAGATCAACTTTACAACTAAAATTTTTAAAGCATATTGGAAGGTTGGTACTTCTTTGGAGGTATATATATTGGGCTTGATCTTCAAAAATTCAAAAAGCATGTAGTAACTGTCATTAACAACCACAGTTGTCCCACATTTTGTAATGTAATAACTGTAATGATGAGTATTATATTACAGTCATGTATTTATTATTCAAATATGTTATATTTAAACATTTATACTTGAATATATTTACAACTATAGTTTAGGTTAAATGTCCACACAAATCTGAAGGCTCCGCATTCTAAATAAAAAGCCTAATAGAAGAAAAACATTATTAACAAACAATTAACAAATAATAATTAACATCTGCATGTAAAGCAAAGTCTTTGCTGTGTTCTGGTATTGTACAGTTTGCTGTATAATGGGAATCTTACTCTTCCATCAGAAGTGCTTTGGCTATACTGCAAATGCACCCCCTACAGTCAAGTTAGCTGAGATAGTATCTGTTGCCATTTAACATCTATTGGGATATTCGATCATTTTCTCCCCGTCATTGCAAGACAATAAAATCAGCAAAGTTTGGCAGAAACTGCTGAAAAGCATATTGCTAAGCATATGGTGCATTTTCTTCATGAGGTCTGTGTTTGACTTATCCATAATGGCTCACTCTTCTTTAGTCAGTTCACTGGAGTCAATTGCCTCCAGTCTTTCAACTAATTATATGTTTTTCAACAGTTTTTATATCTGGAACTTTAAGTAAATAAACAGGGAAATCTATGGACTCTGAGTATCACATTTAGGTCTTAGGAAAATAGATTAATTTTCCTTATGATATAGTTGCATGGATTTTTTTTCCGACAGGAAAAGTGTTTAAGGAAGCCATGACTACTTGTTTCCATGTTATACCACAGTTTACTACTCCTCAGCTTTGCCTGTATTCTTGAGTGACAAAAATGACAGGGTTAAAAAAAATAAACCTAGCAGCAGAAAAGCAGTTTCATTTGCTTGTTATCTATCTGTTTGCCCTTGTTATCTCCATGAAATTGTCTTTCTTTCCAGGATGTGCCATCTTAATAACCTTCACAGAGCCTTCTAGAGATATGCCATGGAGACCAAAAGCTTTACGATCACCTTTACATTATCTCCTATGATCTCCTTATCTACTATAATTTGGTTTTGCTCAATGACATGTCATTATTAGCAAGAGTTTATTAACAAGATTGTAGCCTGTATTAGCAAGAATTTAGCCAGCATGTCCAGGGCAGTGGACCTTCCCCTCTATCTAGCCCCTGCGAGGCAACACCTGAAGAGTTGTGTCCACTCCTGGGCTCCACAGCCAAAGAGAGACATGGACTTCCCAGGGAGAGCCCAGTAGAGGCCACCAAACTGGGTAGTGTCTGGAGCACAGGATGCACAAGAAGAGGCTGAGAGATCTGGGTGTGTTCAGCCTGAAGAAGAGAAGGCAAAGGTGAAGACAAAGACAACTCCATCATCAGAAAGTACAGAAAAGACAAAGCCATAGTCTTCTTGCATGTATATGGCTGTAGGATGAGAGGCAAGACACAGATTGGAAAATGATGAATTCTGATTAGATATTAGATTTTTTTTAACCACAAGGGTCACCAACTACTGGAACAGAGGCACAGAGAAGTTGTGGTACCTGAATTCTTGCAGGTGTTCAAAACTCAACTGGGCATGGCCTTGAGCAACCTGATATAATTAGATCAGCTTTGAGTAGAGGGTTAGACTAAACGGCCTCCAGAGGTCCCTTCTAACCTAATCTCAATTCTATGATTCTATGATTCCATTTAAAAAACTGTTTAGAAAATATTTCTCTTAATGAAAAAAGATTATCTTTGAAAAATAGTTCAAAGGGTGAGATTTGTTTCACCTAACACCACCTGTCTAAACCTTGTATTGGGTCCAAGCCCTAGACCCCACCATGGTCTCTGATGATAAAGAGACACCCCTTAATCCCATCCTAATTTAGAAGTCTAAGACATATGAGGCCAAATAACTTTGGGGACTGTCGGTCTTTCTCCGTTGTCATTGATGAACCTAGAAGGCTAGCTTAAACTGAACTCCTGATTTTCATATGGCTCAGAAGGTTCCTACCAAGAAATGAAAGGATATTAGATCTTTGCTGGATATGAAGAGCAGTTTTTTGTGATTGGTATTAGAGATCTTGCAGAATACAAGAGGAGTGCTTTCAAGGAATGAAATCGCAGATAGTCATTTAGGAAGATTTTGTAGAATGAGGGATGAATAAGGGACAGTGCTCATTACTGCTTACTCTGAGTGTTGGACATTTAACATTTATAAGATGAGAAAATCTGATTCCATCACTCATTGTAACAATTGCTTTCTGTTTAAGATGTGCATTTTTGTTGACTGGAAAAACATTATTTTCCACTCCTGAATTCTTCTCTCAGAAAGAATCTTTCTATAGCTGTAAGAAAAACCCTAGGAATTCTGGAGTAGAAGTTTTATGTTACCACAATAATTAAGATGTCAGTAAGCCATGGGCTGAATCTTTGCCTTGCACCATTATTTGGAGGAACACCAGATAAGGACAGGTACCAACTTTATATCAGTCACCTGTAGGAAATTGAGAGATCCCTGGCTGTGTCAGATTTATCTAAATCTACTTTAAACAATGACGTTCCAAGTGAAAAGAACATTTGTTTTAGTGAAAGTTCTTGTAGATTAAAAACAAGGTTACTGAAAAAAGTAAAACAAGAAAACAGTTAAAAATGTACTTATCATCTGTGTCTCTTCATAGTCATTTCCCCACTTACCCCAAAGTTTGTTGGTTGTAGACACTTAAGTCTTGATTCTGAATCAAATTCAGTTGTATTCAGACTGCTGTTTGTGGCCTTTCAGTTGTTTTTGCCACAGTTAAGATTTTTGCTTAAAATTAGACACAAATGAAACTACAAACTATGTCTCAAGAATAACAATTTTCTTTACATTTTTGTGCTATAGTTTTGTTTTGCTACTTGGCATCTAGGAGAATGTGGAACCAGAGGAGTTGAGATATCTTTTCTTTTGGGTCCCTGCTGCTGATTCATCAACCAGCATTTTTTTTTTTTTCTCTCAGGAAGATTAAAATTGAATTCCAAGGATAAACTTTCATTGAAACATTTTGCAAATACAGCATTATATGAGTTTCCTTGGGCAGCAGGTTTGACTTTTTTTTTGTTTGCTTGGTAGCTTTTAAAGGGTCCCAAGATGATGTATTAGTAGGGAAGGTGAGGGAGCTTCCTCCACCTTATTCTCCTATCTCCTGCAAACATAAGCAGACATGCTATTAAAGTTAGAGGTCATGCAAAAAATCTTCTGTGTTTTCTCTTTGCTTCTCTCACCACAATGATCACAAAACAGATTTCCTAGTAAGCTGTACTGGAAGGAAAGGTGAATCTCTTTTAAAACATTTTATATGAATTAGTATAACATCATCCTGAAAAAAAATGATAACTAGACAAATATCCCTAGTTTCCTTTCTATAATACCATAAATTATCTTGCTGGTAATACATATAATTGGAATAGATCTGGAAAAAAGTCCCATCCAGCCCTTGGATGCTCAACCATTAGATATGGATGTGCCAGTCACACAAAAATAACATCACACAACTTCTGAGCACTAGCAGCAGAGCAGATATAACACAGCACTACTTATATGTTCTTTTCCAGCATTTTTACTTGTACTATAAGGCAATTGAGTCATATTTTTTGCTGTTCTTGAAAACACGAGTTTGAAAATAGAACATTGAAGTGACTGGTCTAATAGCATTCAAAACGCAGCCACTCTGAAGAACAAGAAGAAACTGTCAAAGTTGTAAGATTGATATTTGAGGTCGATTGCCCACATTTCTTGAGCAATGTGTGCCAGAGCCCTGGCTTGCTAAAATAGGTGATTCAGACATGTTTTATCCAAAATAATATTTGTAACTTAGTTAATCCGCATGCAAAGAAAGATTCCAGTTTATTGTGGGTGTTGCTAATCATTTACGAGTACCCAATAAATCTATAGTGTTCCAAAATAACTGATGTTTGCCAGCTGCTGCTCTTCAAATAATTGCTGTGTTAATGTATTCCTGGCTGAGCAAAAGGGTTATTGATCAGGCAGTCAGTGGTGGTTCGGGCAGGAAAGGAGTGGAGAGGTAGGCAGGGTTTCGGCCAGCCTTTCTCAGCAATCAGTAGCGTACTTGCCATCACTGACAGCGGTAGGCACAGTTCAACTCTCTGTTACCAGCTAAAAGGTCATTTAAACACCTACAGACACTTTTCCTTTTTTTAGGGTTTGCTTAGCCACTTGCCAAGTTATGAGAGGGCGGAGGGTGACCGCAAAAGTAGGAGAAAAGGTGCCTGTGTAGACAACAAGTGGCTCCGTGTCGACACGAGCATTTGTTTGTCAGAACCAAACCAGGGAATGAACCTAACTAACCAGAGCAGGGAATTAGCCTGGCGTCATTCCTTTCCTTTCCCCCTCCGCCCCCTATGTTTTCCAAAGTATTATTTAAAGCAGAAGGTGATAATAAGCAACCAAGAGGGAGAGAGGAAAGCACTGGGAAAATTAATTACTGGGAAATGAGGGAAAATGAAGTAGTCCATACTTTTCTCACCATGAAGATAAGTTATTAGCACCAGGAGAACAGAGGGTTTTAAAGCACAGGATTAGAAGAGCCAGGGCAGAGGCTTGGAACTTTAGCAGTTTAAATGCTAATTAATTTGAGTTAAAATCCATTAAAATTCTGATTCAGTGAACATATCCAGAGCTGTTTGTTACATTTTTTTTCTTATTCCTTTTTCACTGAAAAAAAGAATTGGTAAGGATATCGGAAATCTAGGGGGAGATGGATGACCATACTAAAATATGGGATTTACTGAGCTATCTCTGAATGGTGCCACCTGTTGTATTCTGCTACAACTTTTAGGACTCGCTGTATTTCACTTGATGCGTAGGAATAAGTAGTATTAACAGTAATGAAAATTACATGTTCATGTCAGATGGAGTCTAAATCTTGAAAAGCAGAAACAATAGCTTTAGTATTTCCTGCAGAGAGATCTGGTGAGAAGAGTTTTCATTCTACTAGCTGCTGCTTCCCTCCCTGAACATTATATACATACATCTACCTCTTAATATAAATTATTGTTTTCAGAGCCACAGTATCCTTGGGCAGAGGGAAAATTCAGAAGGACTAACCAGCAGTGATATTCATAAAGTTTATAAAATATGAAACAATGTATATACTGTTTTGGGAAGTCTTCAAAATGTAATTTAGGGGAGAGAGATCCAGAATAATTCTGTAAGCACTTACAGACATGGATTTCTTGGAAGGAATTACAAGGCCTGACCTATAACTGGGCAAATGCAAGTCTTGTGATACAGTCATGGGTCTCATTACTCCTTTTTTATTCATGGCTGAAACTGCTCCTGAATACACAGATGCCAAAAATGAAGGATTATTAAGAAAATGCATTGCAATTTATTTATGATTTACCTACCTATTTTTGTTTAATATTTTAGGCTTAGATAAAAATGCAGGAAAGTTTGCTTGCAAGGTATTGCAGAAAGTGTGTATTGACAAAATTTTTAATACCAACAGGTGACAAAATTGTTTTTCACATTCTTTCTGCAGGTTGCCCAAATCCCATGCAATTTGGTATGAAGATATCTAATTCAAAAGTGTGTGCATTCCTTCTAGACATCAACTTAGACTTGGTATTTTCAAATATCGCTCAGGTAGACACCTATCTACTTTGACTACAAGCATTTGGGTGTTCAGCTTCTGCCATTCAAACATGCTCTGAAGTGCTTGCTCTGGGAAGATGAGCACATATCCTCTCAGTACATTTCCATTATAGTCCAAGTTTAGTTACGCAGCCGTCTACAATCTGTGCAGCTCCTGGAAAAAACACCCTACTACATGTGGTTTCGCATGAAACTGCTAGTGGATAAAGCATTTAATGGCACATTAAGCTTTCTCCAGTCTTTGGAGGTTTTATTCCCTCTCTCACCTTCAGTTTTTATGAGCAACCAGAGGAGGTCTCAGGGGGTATAGCATCACCTATCTAGCCTTTCAGTAGTGATCAGCTGTAGGCAGGAGTTGAGAGTCAAGAAAGCAAGTCTGAAGTTTGAGTTGAGGTGGAACAAAAGTTCAGAGCCCCTAAAGCCAGCAAGAGGCATCCAGCAACATTTGGCGCTTCCAGGATTAATGCGGCACTTACTTAGCAAACCTTTTCTGAATCACACTTCTGGCCTTTGGATTCAAAAGTTCATCTAGTTGTTCTTCTAGAGTTCCCTTTCCTTGGTTTTCCTTTACTTAGTACTATCTTAGACAGAGCTCCAACCATAGGAGTGCAAAGTACGTTGGCCTAGGACTCTACTCATGCTTGGTCATTAATAGTCATCCTCTGTTCACTCCACAGCAATAGCATGTTAATCCTGACTTGGAAGACTTTTAGTTTTCTATATGAGTACTGCAAAGCAGTTTAAAGAAATGAGACCTGTTTAGAAGGTGTGATCTGGTCTATTTTGGGAAAATCATTTCAGGTAGCCACAGGCTGGCTATTATCTTCCACTGTTCGAGCAATAGGAAACGTTCTTAAAAAAGCCTGGTAATGCTGGGGAGGAAAACTAAGTAGCTGTAGCAACAATTTAAAGAGAAGCAGCTCAGCAGAAATTAAAAAAGAATTAATAGGCCCTACCCACTGCCCAATTTTAAATCAAAGATGTGTGTACTTGCTGCTGAGATTCGTGGGTTTGAAAGCTAAATTCTGGAAGAAAAATGTTTGCCAAGTTGAGTGAAAGTAATCACTCCTTTGCAATTAAAGACATACTCAACTCTAAACCCATGAGTGAACGAATCCATGAGTGCCTGACAGCCTGGGAATGTTTCAGCGCAAGGAAAAAGCTCTTCGTTCCCTGAAATGAACTGCAGATTTTGCCAGGGACTTGCCTTGCACAACA
This sequence comes from Tinamus guttatus, assembly GCF_059628265.1. NCBI lineage: Eukaryota > Metazoa > Chordata > Aves > Tinamiformes > Tinamidae > Tinamus > Tinamus guttatus. The sequence goes on from NW_028288684.1 coordinate 13,729,751, forward strand.
GGCTGCCTGGCTACACACTTCAGGTAAACTCTAGAACAAAGTGTTTAAATTAAATTCCAGCTACTTGGTTCATTGAAGACTCTTACATCCTCTCTATTATTTTCAGATAAACAAGATTTACAAAACACTCAGCTTTGGCTTATGCTCTGTGGCTGCTTATTGCGGATGAAGCTTCACCAGTGCAGCACAGTGCAGCGCAGTCAGGCAAACTTCAGCTTGTAAAACCTGCATAAACTTTAGTGAGGAAATATCTAGGCCAAACAGGACTGCTGCCAAAAAAAGAGACCCTTTAGACAAACAAAACAAAACAAAACAAAAACAAAAGTAACCCTGCATCTCAAGCAAATAGCATTTACATTGCGAGCCTGAGGCAGCTCGTGGCCAGAGATATAGGCAGAAGAGACTTAAAATTTGCCTAAAAACCAATCAAAATGTCTTTTCTCACATAAACTGTCTTTTCAAATCAATTCATTTTGTCAAATCAAATCAATCAATTTTGTCAAATCTCTGACTTCCCTTCCCTTCCCTTCCCTTCCCTTCCCTTCCCTTCCCTTCCCTTCCCTTCCCTTCCCTTCCCTTCCCTTCCCTTCGTTCTTCCCTTCCCTTCCCTTCCCTTCCCTTCCCTTCCCTTCCCTTCCCTTCCCTTCCCTTCCCTTCCCTTCCCTTCCCTTCCCTTCCCTTCCCTTCCCTTCCTCTCTTTTATCATAATCAAAAGAGATTACTTGAAGATTTTTTAAATTACTCTTTACCTTTCAAGCATTTTGGCCTAACTGTTAGTGGTATTTGATCATAGAGATAATGGGAAATTTGTGTTCCTGAAATCAGATGAGGTGAACTTGACCTTCGTCTGAAGGTACAGAATTTAGTTTGCCTCCTCATTCTTTTCTCATTTGTCCTTCTGTTAGTCACGGCCAATAAATTAAGCCTCAAGCTAAAGCAAACAAATTGCTTATAGCATAAAAGAGAAGATGACAAGAATGTAGAGAAATACTTTCTAGTTACATTGCTTTATTGATCCTTTTGTTTCATCTCATGTAGAAATATTTAAGTAGTTTACTCAAGACCTTTGAAAATTGATTCCTAATCATTTGAATTGTCTACTATTAAATTTTACTGAAACTAACAAACTAATTTCAAACAGTTAAACAGCTCAAAAGTGTGCTTTGACAAAATTTTGGAGAATATTGTTTGCATTCTCATTTTGACCTATGGTAATTCTTATTTCAGGATTTAACTCAAGATATGTAGGCAACCTCCTAACTTCTGTCTAATGGCCTCAACAAGAACTGATTCCAAATGAACTCTCAAAAAAAGTCTTGAATCTATTATTTTAAAGTGAGCTGATGGCTGAATAAAATCATGATATTTATAAAATAATTACATTTCTGTTCTGGACTAATGGATTTTTAAAAAGTGCACAAATAACATCTTTGTCAAACATGGATTCAGTTAAAACCACTTAGAGATTTAATAACACATAAAACAAAAACAAAATAGTAATGGTTTATACAAACTATCGTCGCTTATTTTGTTCCCCGCATATTTTTGGGAGTTGGCAGTGACAGTTTATAGATAACTCCTTCCTAAATTTATATAATTCCTGATCGTCAAGTGAAACATGTCTATACAAGGTCACTGCCTCTCATAAATGAGGAGTTGTCATTAAAAAGCCTGGCAGGAATAAGCAAGCAAGTAATCTGATCTCTCCAAAGTTAATGCATTTAGAGTCTGATAACTAACATTTGTTTGCAAAATTGTTACAACAGGAGATTACAAAATTCCACCATGAGAAACTGAACCTTTCACCAGCAGAGGTTTTAATTTCGTGTGACTATAAGTAGACCTTAAAGACTGCAGTGAGATTCTGCATTTCCCCCTTTTTTGCCTGACATATAAGCAGACTTCACTTGCTGACCTTGCAATTCCATCCTGCTGTCGCTGCCTCTCAAGAAGGCCAGAACCAAAATGTCTAGGTACCAAAGTGCAGTTTCACCAGCTATTAAAAACATATCATTGTTTGCTGTCAGCAGAACTAGTTGAAAAATGAGGAAATTTCCACTGCATTTAGACAAAATATAAAAGAGTTCAGCCAATTTGGGCTGTGACAATAGTCCAATAACATTTGGCATCACCAGCCATCTGCGTAAACTTTAAGGTGTGGGTTGAGACTGTCAGTGTGACTAGAATGTATCTTCTTGTCCTTTCCGCCCAACTCTGATACTGCTTCTCCAGAGACAGTGGGAGACCTGTAATGGGCTCCTTTGAGATGGGAGAGGAAACTCTTAGGATAATATTTATATCAGGTTCTTTCTGCTTGTGTGCCTGAGGTGTATATTTCCAAGTCTTATGTTTTTTGAGGAGTGTATGAAAATTTCATTCATGATGAAAGGGGACAAATTTGTGGTAGCAGGTGAAAAACATGTTTTGGAGAGTATTTTGGAGGGGGTAAGGAAGGAATAAGCTTTTATGCGATGACTGTGTGTTTTGAGGTAATGTGTTTGTGACCCTACTTTAGCAGGAGGATTGGACTAAATGATCTCTAGAAGTCCCATCCAGTCTCAACCATTCTGTGATTCTGTTGCCCATTGCATCATCCTCAGGTCATATAGAGGCTGTTTCCACAACATAAGAAGTTTACTTCCATTAAATCTTGCTGCATTTCTTCAACTGATTTCCTTCATTCAGCAAGTTGTATAGCTCTACATAGACCACTCAGGGAAGTTCTGCACAGCTCTAAGATGTCAGATCTGCAGTCTTCCACATAGTTTTTATTTACCTTTGGTTTAAGAAATAAATAAAATGATAGTTTAAAATTCCCATTCTCTAGGATCCACCAAGGACCATTAGTACTAGAGCTGAAAGTTTCACATGTAGCTCTCTTCATGGGCACTATTTATATATCTCTAAGACTTTGAGACATGTGGCTTAAGAGGAAGATGATTCACTGTCAGCCATTTAAAGAACAGAGAACAAAGAGCATGTCAAGGATGGTGTGAGAACCTTTCCAGCTCTTCCTTTGAATGGAAACTTTTACAGGCTCTATAAAGAACGGCTTGTCTTCTGGCAAGGTCACTCATTAATTTTTATGAATTGTCACCAGTTCCTTGAATCTCATGAACTATGTAGGCAAAGGAAAGCGATAAGCCTCACTGTTTCAGTGTTGCAACGTGTAATAATATCCACAGCTTTTATGGGCTCAACTCCATTTTAATTAAAGTTTATTGAAAATAATGCATAACAAACCCTAGAGAACATGGGTCAATAAGTAAGTCTTTAATGGACAAAATAATACGGGATGAGCAGACAGAACACTGGATCTATATCTGGTTGTCCTCTGTGCCAGAAAAAAAAAAAAGTATTATTTTTGAATTGCATCATTGAGAATTCCACAGGCTCAGGCTCTCTCATTAGGAAACTTTAGGAAATTGCTAGATCGCTGCATTTTCTCTTTAGGTTATTTTGATCCTCTTTTTCCTGTGTCTCCATCCTTCTCTTTGTGATTGCAGTATATGCAGACATATCTGACCTAGCTTTAAATTTGCCGACGAAATCTCAGCAGTGTGGGGCTGCAGCACATAGCCAGGTAGCTGCCAGGAGTGTGGAGCAGTTAGCCTGAGCTATTCGTTGCTGCAGCCGTAGGACCAACACTACCAAGCCAGCCTGTTTTAATCCAGTTTAGGTATGTCTGCATGCACAGTGGTGATGGTTTGATATAGGGAGTGTAATGCATTTGCATAAACATAGACATCTCGTGCTGTTTGAGAGAGTTTTCTACTTAACCTGCGTTCCTGAAGGGCTTGGGGCTCTCATGGGCCCTGGGCAATATCAGCCTACAGTGTAATGGTGTCTCTGAAGACTGTGGTGTCTCCAACAGCACCTGCAAATTGAGCACATATCAGTCACCGGTAACTGAATTGGACTCAGAGTGTCATGATAGCTTTTGCTGAGGAATATACAAAGAATTAGATCTCCATCCTGTAAATAGATGTGCTCAGGAAAGCCTCTGTGAACATTTGGAGCTTTCATGAAAATAATAAGAGTGGATGACACTGATATTAGGAAATTCTAACTTATGGTTTTAATAGTGCTGTTTCATCTGCCACTTTTGAGGATCAAAAAATCACAGTCATTTAATGTTAACCTAATTTCTGCACTCCTCATATCTAATAGAAGCAAAACTTCTGAATTACAATTTTAGGAGGCTAATAGATAAAGTAATATACTAATTCTAGCAATACTTTGTCCTGTCTTACAGCTTATTCAATATAAACATGATATTCAGCCAACTTTAAATTTTTAATTCTGAATCTGTTTAAAGCCATAGTCTTAGCTAGAAGTATTTCCTACGGTTCAGGATAAGTTCAGGATAAAATTTCATGTTTTTTTTTTCAGTGTGAAAAATAATCTGTCAATTTTCACATGATCTCTTACTCAATTTGAAAACGTGAAGTCACCTCAAAATCTTGTTATTTCCTTAACAATAATAAAGGCAATTCTTATCAATTATCTTCAGAGTTGGCATAATTAAGATCTACGGTTATTATGTTAGCCTACATTGGTGTTTGAAATGATAGCTCTAAAAGCTATGAAACATCTCCTTGAAATGTGACTTTTTAAAACAGCAGCTAGAATTAAATTTTGTAAATTACTGAGGAGTAATAAAGAGCGTAGAAGATTAACATTTTTTTGGTGTGAGTAAACACTAAAATGATTTGATTAAACAATAACTGTTCATTTAACTGCAAGAAAAGATAGCAATTATTTTCATGGAAGATATTTTTTCTCACAATTTTTATACCATGCGATGTTGAAGCAACTTCCCTGAGAACACCATAATTTTATAAAATTTGCTGTTGAGAGTCCAAAAACCAAATCTTTGTTTCGTATAGGCTTTCAGAAGATTCTTACTGGTATTTGGAAATGTCTGATTAGATTATAGGAGAAAGACAATACAATGCACATTTCATGATCTCAAGGACTTTACATAAAATATGATTTTGCCATTTCCCCTTGCGAATTGTTTATACAAAAACTTCAATATGATTTCCTATTTACTTAGGGGAACTTTGATTGTAAAATAATGAATTTGGATCACTAGCATGGTCCAAATCAATGACTGCTTTGGACAGAGCAGAAGTTTTATCTCCTGTTTCCCAGTTTCTCTCTTCCCTTATATTGCCTTTGCTGTGTGCCATTTTGCGTACAGACGTAGGAAAAACAGCAGTATGAAGCTGTGTGATTGCTAATAGGAAAAGTACCGAGGCTTGTATGTTGGACAAAGCTGAACAGGATCACACAGGGAAGTGGATGTGGCCTCCTTGAAAGCCCAACTGCTGAAGCTCCTGACCTTACCCAAACCTACAACTGTGTTGACCAGGGTGGCAGTGTCTTTTCTTTTCTGAAGTTGAATTTTATTTGTATTGTCACAGCAGACTCAGCAAAGTACTTACAGAACTATAAGCCTTTTCACTTAAGGCCTGTAAAACAGTGGACAAGGCACTTAAGATAACGAGTCTCCTAATAAATATTGCCAGGCTTTGAGGTACACACACATAAACACACATATATATTTTCTATTTATTTGTTTATATTTTATATATATAAGGAAGAAAGAAAGAATCCGTGATCATACTCCCTTTCCACTCCTTGATACCTAGCAATATATAGAGGGTCCAGCGTAGAGTGACAAAGATGATTAAGGGACTCGAACATCTATCGTATGAGGAAAGACTAAGTGAGCTGGGTCTGTTTAGCCTGGAGAAGAGAAGACTGAGAGGGCATCTTATCAACATCGACCCCGTGCCATGCGCTCTAGGTGTCCCTGCTCGAGCAGGGAGGTTGGACTAGATGATCTTTAGAGGTCCCTTCCAATCTCAACCATTCTGTGATTCTGTAATTCTGTGATACATATGTGTGTGTGTGTGTATAAAGGGATTTAAGTGTGATTCACAGATGATAAGAGTAGCTTTAAAATAAAAAAGAACAATTAGCTAATATCAGTTATCTATTTTTTTTTGCTGCTTATGCAGTGATGCTGTTGCTTTAAGTGACAGATAATTATTGTATACCTCTAATCATAGCTCATCACCATGTGACAATGATGATTTTCTGTACTTACGTGAAGTTAGGGTTGGTCCTTATGAGATATTTACTCTCTTACAAGGAGAGCTAAGAGAGCTAAGCCATACAATATGACCTTGTTATTTCATCCAATATTACCTAGAGATATATAAAAGATAGGTTTTCCACTAACTCTAGCCCTAAAAGGCCCTTAAGCACCAACCTTGGTTAAATTATTGCACAATGTTTTGCTGCTGGGAACTTCAGTAGAGGTGAAAAATGACAGTCTGCCTGTGTTTGGAGACCTGCTGTTATTTGCTTATGAAGTAATTGCTGACATTACAACTGGGAGCAATGATGGTCTAGTGATGATGGATGGCCCAAAACCCAAACTTCTCCTCTGCCACTGACTTACCTCAAGTAAGTCATTTAAAGGCAAGGAGCAATCTCACAGCCCAACAACCTGCACCTGTCCAACGGGACTGTCCTGTTGCTCTTCCTCCTCTGGGCCAGCTCCCCTTGCCTGGCACTGGCACTTGTCAGATCCTGTGACAAGCTGATTCAGTCCTTTAAACTATCAGAAAACTGTTCACTTGTTTTGGCTGGGTTAGCTGTCTGCTGATGTAGTGAGCTGGAGCAGTCCCTCAGTGGATCAGATGGTGACCAGAGTGGTGGCCAGAGAGGGGCTGAGACATGAAATCCAAGGAGGTACTGGTCTGGGGAGGGAGGAGGAGGAAGGAGAAGCAGACTGTCATCTGCTCAGCTCTCCTGTGAACCTTGGAGCTCGGCATGTTGTCGCTGATGTGAATGATACAACTTCCATACTTCACCCACTCCAGGACTCGTGATTGCTTAGGCACAAAGAAGGCCAAACATACTATACAAGACAAATGTGATTCTGCCTAAAGTAGCTAAAATGTTTGGTATATTTCAGTTATCCGTGGAAAAAAATAGAAAGGCACAGCTAAGAAGCACAGAAACAAAAACCAGAGGCAACATTTTTTACCTGGAATGGGGGCAAATAATTCATTAGTGTCTGATAGCTCCTAGAAAAAGGTGTCTTTACAGGGACACATATGAAGGCAGAAAAGCAGTTAAAATGAGATAGCTTAGTATGTCTAGGCAAGATAGCTAGACAAGAAAAAAAATGGATGGAAGAGCAGAGCAGTGCCTGCAATGGAGTGCCCCAGAGATGGAGCAGATATCAGCTTACAGCGTGTGTCTGTTTAGTGGGAGATAGGGTAAGGATGAATAAGTTGAGACCTTTTTCTTTTCTCATAGGTACATTATTCTTCATTTTAAAACTGCCTCTATCTCCAGCTAATCAATTGAATTGCATTTAATGGTAAAATGTTTTGGGGAGAACATACAGACAAGATTTTAATCCCCTGATGTTTATACCTGTAAATGCAATGGACTTCCTATAGTTTGTCAGTATTAGTTGAATGAAGATTTCCAAGATCAAGTCTAATAGCTGCGTTGTGTCAGTCCTGCTATATCAGTTTGTTGAAAAGATATATTTCCATTTAGAAACTCACAATTTACATCACAAGACTAAACAATTTACATTTCACAAGACTAAATATTATAAAATACAGGCAGGCTAGAATGAGAATTCTGAAACACTCTTGCACTTATTGAAAGGAAATAGTCCTATTTCTGCTAGTAACACTAGTGCATTCTAGTGTAGCTGTGTATTCTACAAAATATTGCATGTAAACACAGTACCTACATCTCTACTGAGACAGTAACAGATATCCTGGACACCTAGCACTTAAAAAGAGGAACTTTAACGAAACAAAATTTTTAACTGCCAAAGGCTTTTACTTGTAATGGGAAAATGAGTTGTTAGGCTCCAGGAGGGCTGTTTTCAAATACCAGTACAAAAAGGGCTATTCATCACTCCTCAGAAACACGGTGTTGAAAGTGCACTGCAATGATGTTGTTTATCATAAGTTCAGCCTGAGCTTTTATCATAAATATTTCAAGGGATATTCAAAATAATAATAAACTTACTCCTTGGGACTGTGAATTTCACAAATGACTAGATATAGGTATTCTGGTGTGTCTATGCTTACCAAAAAATAGATAAAAGAAAATCATAGTTCAATTCAAATTTTTGACTTAATTAAGCATGGTGACTATTGTTAATGGTTCTTCCCAAACAGCAGCAGAGTTTCAGTGGTCTTCCCCAGTCTGAAAACCTTTGAGGAATACTGATAACATAGCTGTGAACATCTGTGTACTTGCCTCTTAAAACATAGATACAGATGTACTTTTAGAATACTACCGTGACATATGACTCTCGTGGTTAGTTTTTGGTGTAAAAGAGTGAACTACTAAGCAGTACCTCCATAAGCAGTATACAGTTCCTAATACTTGTCCTGACTCATATAACAGCTTACACATGGACTGTAGTCATGTCAGGAGCTCCACTGCAGGGTGGAGCATTCAGGATGTGGGTTTTCACACCAAGTTCTGTCTGAACTTCACTGCCTGGACTTTATTGTCTGAACTTTATATGCGTCTGCATGCTATGCATGATTCTCCAAGAGAAAACTAGTGGAGAGCTACAGAAAAGGATTTCTACTGTTTTCACAGCTCTAGATTGTATGTATATTTACAATTTCTTCAAGAATTACGCAGAAAAAGAGTGTCTTCAGATCAGGATACAGAAACAGAAATGGTGGAAAATTCCATCTGCGTAAAATGAAGTGTTAAGCATTTCTCAACAATTTAACATAGTAAACGCGGAACTCTGATTTCTTTGCATACTCTTTCTCCTTAATTATGTTTAAAATCACTTCTGAGCTGAGATCATCAGGGTTTCCACTTTTTCCTGCTTCACTCCTATTTGCAGTTGTATGGGGTTGACTGATGCTTATAAGCACAGGAGAGGATGTTGCAGTCTTCCCCGGTCCAGTTGTGCTCCTAACTGTATACATAGCTGCAGAGGATAAGGAATGACTCAGATGTATCTCCTTAAAGGAGATTTTAGCAGTTGCTAATGGCTCTGTAAAGCAGTCAATGTAATCCTAATTGATTTGCAATGACTATTCTTCAGTAAAATGACTAAGCTTAGCACTGAACAAAAGAAAGTATTGAAAATGTTGCTATAATGTTAGTGAAATTTATTTTGCATTGACAGAAAAATAAACTGTCGCTAGAAATAAGTTGCTTGTTGATTAAACTTCAGTGTCTCCAAGCAAACATAGGAAAAAATCAGCTTCTGATCAGCCTAAAGTAAATTACCATAAATTATAGTTAACAGTAAATAAACCTAATGATAAAGTGGCTAATTTTAAACCGTTTTTGCACAAAAGGGTAAACAAATACAACCCCAGGCATATCGGAAAGGATTTGCTCTCAGATTTCGGAACATCTGGAATTGCTCAGTTTTCTCATATAACATAAAGTATAGATTTGGAGAAAGAGGAGGAGGGAATATGCCTAGTCTCAGTCAGGAAAAGAGATTGTCAAGGTAGACTCAAGCTTTCTTTTGCTTCTCAGATAGCGGTAGGCATAACATTCGTACTAACAATAAAATCTAAAAATATTTTAGTACTTTGAAGCGACTATAAGCTGTTTTTGTAGCAATACTTTTCTTGCATTCTACTTGCGTGGTCTGAGGATAAATACAAGAAGAATAATCTGTAGGTTTTTATTCCTGGGTAGACTAGTCTAATTTTGGTGCAGAGGCTTTCTTAACTACAGCATGTAAAATTGTTATACCAAGTTGTAGTTACTATACATCCACTATAGAAAAGATATCAAAAACAATTTGATAAGGCACAAGCCTCATGTACATCTAGGTAATTCTAGGTAACATAATCAGATGATTTTCTCTGATGAATTTCCCCAAAACCTAAAATGTTTTAATGAAGCTATTATTGTGCTACTCACAGACTTCTGTGTGCTCATAAAATGCACTTGAAAAAATAACATACTGAAATTATAGTCTGCATTTCTGTAACTATTAATACTTTTCATCACAGGAAATCATCTGCCAAAATCTTGACAGATTTCTGGAATTCAATAGGAGAAGTCTGTTATCCAAGAGTTGAAAGATAAAGGTGATGTGGTTTTCCCTTGTTTAAACCTTGGGATCCTGAGGAGGAACTAAGGACACTTTGAATTTACCTTTTTATCTTCCTATTTCTGTCTTGTAGCAGAGACACACTGAAATCTTGAATTTAACTCAAACAGGCCTGGGTGGCTGTATAAATTATGGTGGCTTACTTCTAGTTTCCAACAATGAACAATCATGTCTGGACTAGGATTTGTCGTAGGAACCTTGTAAATCATCATGATAAATTGCAGAGAGGAAAGGTGTGAGGAAACGTCATCCCTAGATCATGTGTGTAAGAAAAAAATATAAAATCAATATATACTGTATATTTTTTTTATGGAAATAAATGAAGATGTATGTCTTATTATGTTCTGTTATGTTGTTATATAGCACTAGACTTCATAATACCAGTTTAACTAGCTTGTGGAGTTAAAATAGCTTGGTTATTTTAGTCTCAAATTTGTTTCCTTTTAGAAACTTGATCTTGTTGTAAGTGTACTTTTAACTGCTGATTTTCTATATGGTGTTTGTTTACTTTTAAAGAAAGTCTTTATTCTTAAAAGACTATGTGCAAAAAAGAGAGATACGTTAAGAATACCAGCCTCACTTCAGAAATAATTTACTTTGCCTATCTCTGACGATTTCCAATGTTCTTACTGTGTTTCTCTCTCAAAAAATGGTTAAAATTCTGGCTGTGATATTTCAATTCTTGTCAGCCTTATATCATATAAGGCTGCATATGATGATATAAAGCTTTCTGTGATCTATATAGGAAAGAATCTGTAGGAGCACATGAATTTACAAAATATGTGTAAGAAATTAAGTGTTTTATGGTTTTAACATAGGAAAAAAAAAAGCAAAAGTGTTTTAATGAAAGGACTTGTAAATTTATCATTTCCCAAATTTCTCTTCGGGCATCAAGTTAATAAATCCTTTTAGACATCTATTTATTTGCTCAATAGGTAACGGTCTAGGTATCTCTTGGGACAAAAGGCGCAAGCTCCTGACTTGCAGATGAATTTCTTCATTTCTGGCAGCGTTATTCATGGCATTTGTAATGAGCACCTCTCAGCATTCTGTTCTGGCAGGAATTTCTTGGGATTTGAGAAAGTCAAACAGCTCAATTTCCAAGATTACTTTGAAATGGCTGGCCAGTTTGGTACTCCAGGTAATGTCTTTCCCCTCACATTACCTGCATGGTTACACTGGAAGTGTTTGACTGTGTGCTCAGAGGATCTGACCAGCAAGAAGCTCAGCTTGCCCTGCCTCTTGTATGGGATACATGGATAGAGATGACCGTGGGATCTCACTGCTCAGTTTAGTAAAACAACACAAGACCACCTCTTCCTGACTACCACTCTCTTCCTGTTCCTAGAATAGGAATTTTCAAATTAAAAAAAAAAAAAATCTATTTCTCACCCTATATTATAGCTTTTTTTTCAGCAAATTTCTTTGTGGGATTTGGTTCAAGAAGGCTTTGTAAACACTTGCACCATCACACTATTAGCACTCCTATGCACATTGTGCTACTTAACAGATACCTTGATCAGGATGATGCCAAACATTTCTGAGCCCTGGGCTAGTCACACTGCATTCCACAAGCACCCCTTGCAATCGGTATAGGTGGCTTCCAGAAGGCAAGAGCATTTGCCTAAAAAATAGTTCATAAAGGTGACTGAAGTCAGAGAGCATGGGACAGGCTAAGAGCTGTCATCCTAGAGACACCAGCCCGAACCTTGCAGCATTTTTCATTATGCTTCTATGGACATAATTATCCATTTCCCAATGCAGACTGTGGACATTTAAGGCAATTCTTCAAACACTTATTTGGTGAATGAAAGGGAGCATTGGAGTTTTCTGGAAATACCAAGGATAATATCAGCCTCTAACAAGAAAGAAAATACCTTTAAAATTTGGAGTGCTGAGAACTTAAATTTCTATTCACTGCTCTGGCTCATAGTGTAGTTGAATCCAGCAGAGCTTGCACAGTTAAAGCTGGTAGTAGTCCCACAAGACCACGGATCTGTCTATGTGAAATATCTACTTAAATAGATTAACATGAATCATGGTTTCATGAGGTTGAAATACAGTAACATCTTGGTTAGCCCTATTAACAAGCTATGCTGAGTTATTTTTTAAATATATTTACTGTTAATCTTTCACTTGGGATGACTCTTCTCTGTGACAGCTGCAGCAAATCAAGATATAATTGCTTGTGAAGTGGCTAAAAAAATAGAGGATGCCCAGGTGCAAGCTGTTTGTGGTTGGGAGGCTGTTTTCCAAATAGATTCCAGGCCAGATGATGCCTGTAGACAACACTGAAGCAAGACAGAGTGAAATGGAGTAACCTGAAGAAGAATGAATTGGACCAGTTAAAAAAAAAAAAAAAAAGAAGGTGCTGATGTTGTAGGGTTTCTGTAAGCTATAAGGGGGGATAGAGGGAGGATGAGAGAATTTGTCCAGATATTTTAATGCACTTGGTTTAATACTGATAGCTGGGAAACAGCTCTGTTTCTCTGAGAAGTTTCTCTTTGTAAAATACTTGTTACTGGTGCAGCAGGGGAAAATACATGCTACATGAGCTGATTGGATGAAACTTAATCATCAGTCACTGCAGTGGGTAAGGAAAAATTCAGCTCCTATTTGCCATCTCTGCTTATGAAATGGACTATAATTGCAGTGACTAATACTTCTTTCACTATTGCTCTGGATCTGTGTTTTATCCAGAGGTGTTTCAAGGACTTATATAGTGTTGACAAAGTAAAGCTGTTTTCATACAACAGAAAGACACTCTTCCTGAATCCTGGTAAGAAGTACAGATTTAATACTCCTATACTGGTGTCCCAAGTTTGTTTCCAACATTATTCCTTGAAACGATGTGGAATAAAACATTTGCAAAATCTGTCTGCCACATGGTAATGCTTTATTAAAAAATGACTGCTGGATGAACAAGCAGGTGTGTTTGAAGCTGGAGATTCTGGGGAAAACCAGAGCAAGATAGAAGCTTAATGAACGTGTTTAATCATGAAAGGCACTGATTGTTATACCATGTGCAAACTTTCTGCTAACACCTAACTGGAAGCATAAGGGGTCTATTTTAGATTAGAGGGGTCACTTCTAATATCCTGATTTATTAGTATTATAGTATTGTTAATATTTATTAGTATGATTCTCATACTAAAGGGAAAAAGGGGTGTCTAAAGAAGTGGATAAATGAAGTAACTCACATTACCTTATTCTATTAAGAGTCTAACAACTGTACATTTTTCTAGAGAAGCAGTTGCCAGGCTAGCTGGCTCCTTCCTCCCCTCCTGTAGCAACAGTTAAAGGCAGGTTGTGGTGTGCAGCAGAGGATGCTCATAGAGCAAGAGGAAGAACCTGGAACATGAGAGAAGTCAACAAAGGAGCATTGGCTGCTTATGGAGTTTTTAAGAAACTGGTGTGGGTTTTTTTGTTTGTTTTTGTTGTTGTTATTTTATTTTATTTTTTTTTGAGAATCAGTAACAAACTAAGTATGTGTTTCATGTATGTCTATAAACCAGCGTGTATGCAAGTAGGTGGACACTCTCCATCTCTAATCTACAGGACAGATAGACTCTCCTTTGGTGAGAGTCAGGTAAAGGGATATCTATAATACCAGGCAAGAATAAACTGGCAATGACTGAACTGAAAAAAAAATCTGAATGCTTTTCCTAAGCATGAGATGAGAGAAGTTCTGGAACAGTTAGAACTCTGAAAATAGGAATAAAAATGAACTTACTTTTAGGTGAAATTCCATAATAAATCTATGAAGGGGAGTATATGATATGATATGACATTCAATATCCAGGAGGTCTTGTGGTGAAATGACTTGTAGTAAAGGATTTGAAGTAAAGGTATTCCCTAGAAATGGTTTATTGAACATCTCCACAGTATGCCATACATCATTTTTATTGACAAGAAATGTCATCTGTGCAGCATCTGCATCCAGTTACTTATAAAGAAATTGATTTTTAAAAATGTTTTTTTAAAGAAAATACTCCATTCCAAATTGGAAGATTTCAGTCATAACAGAAATGGCAAATGTTTTTTAGGTTATTTTGAAAACAAAATAGAAAATAATAAGAAGGAAATATTCATTATTTCCTTCAGAAAAGAAGTGAAGAATTATGGCTAAATGTCTGCAGGTCTTCTTGTCTTTGCACCATTAAAGATATTCAGTACTGAATGGAGCAAGAACTGTATGATCATGTTCTCTAGGCTGAAGTCATTGTCTATATGCAGGTACATAGAGAAACCGGGAAGTGGCCTTGAATGTGTGGATACTTAGACATAGAGAAAAGGGGTCACCTCAGGACAGACAGGCGTGCTTTAAGCTCTTCCGCCAAGTTCTGGAATCAAACTTGGATGCTGAATAGAACTGTAATATATATATATATGTATATATATATATATATGTATGTATATACACACACACACATATATATATTTTTCTTCACAGTTGGCTAAATTGTTTTTTGAATGGCTTATACAGATGCAAAGCACTGTTTCTTCAGCACTTCTGTCTGCAGGTCTGAGATGTTGCTCCCGCTATATGAAGCAGAGAATAATCTTTAAGAACCAACTCTTGAAAAGCCTGAGAGAAAGATCCGAGGCCTTTTAATCCTGTTCTGACGGGCTGCCACCCCTAAGGATGCCGTTTGCACGTCAGGTATCTCAGCTGGAAGAAGCACCTGTGGCTGGACCAGAAAAAAATGAATTCCTGGAGTAAAGATAGAGGGAGGGGTAAAAGAAAACAAAGGAAATCAACACTGGGCTTAAAGCAGGGGGATTTGTGCAAACTACTAGAAATACAGCAGGAGCACAACTTTCTACAACTATCGTGTTAATCAGGGAAGCTTCTTTTTCTGTGTAGTTTGTTCCCAGAAGAAAACAGAAAACTTACCAGCAGATAGAAAGTAATGGAAATCATGTTTTGGGGAAGCAGTTACAGTGGCAGGAAGCAGTACACAGTATGAAGCAGTAAATTGATGAGTGCAGTTTTCTGGGACTGGAAAACCTAGAGGGCCTCTCATCTTGCCAAAGGATGTCAGTGGCAGAAGAGCCAGTGAGGACTGTCCCATCATCTTTTCAATCAGAAGGTCTTTAAAAATCTTCTTCAAATATTATTTTTTTAGTTCTGACTCTGCAAGTAATACTCAAATATTTACATTTATTGTTTTAATTGCACTGGTACTGGCTACTGAAATGCTTACTCTATGTCTAGAGGTTTTTTTTTTTTGTCATATTTGGAAAATGTAACGTTAAATAGCTTTCTGGAGGCACCACTCCTAATACCTTGCACTAGTAAAACCGTTGATATTGAACAAACTTTTAGTTTAGGAAAGCTGCCTTGTGACGTTATAAAGCAATCTGAAAAATATTGTCAAGGCATAAAGATCTGCCCACAAGAAAAGGAGATAAGGAGAAATGGAAATAAATGAAAATGTAAATTCTTGATTTCAGTCTTAGAAAATGATAATATTAATTCTCCTGGTATACTGTATTACTTCTCTTTTTTTGCTTTTATTCCTGGTGTAAGATGTTATTAAGAAAACGAAGCATATCTCAATTGCTTTGCTGCCAGTGGGGCTAACTGAACAGGTAACAGTCCAATAAACTGAACTGAGACCACTGGCTGAATTAAAAATGTGGTTAACTCCTGTTTCATAAGGTGTTATTTGAGTCAGGAATACATGGACTCATGTTCACATCCATCTAGGCTGGTGGACACCATCAGGTAAAAAATATGCATTTCAAACACTCTTTCTGAAACCCCTTACTGATTTTTCTGGTTCAGTTTGGATTAAACTCTGCAAAAATGTCAAATGTTATATATAATAGCATAGGAAGAAAGAAGCAGCTGATTTTGCCTGTGGCAATTTACTTCTAATTTACTACTACACTTATAACTAATATAGTTATCTTGGATCTAGATAACTGTTCTAGAATGAATAAAATATCCTAGGGGGATGAAAACATATTTTTTTAATCTTTGTCATTGTATCATGTGATAAATACAAGAAGCCCATGCCAGTGTGACTTCGCTGGGCCTCCTCTTGTGGTAAATATCTGGCTCCCTGTACTCGCTGCACCAACTCTCTGGCAACACGATGCCTCGGCACAGAGATGCTCTGTGCAAACAGAGGCTGTTTGGTGACCAGGGCTGGCAGAGTAAACGGGAGATGCTGCATCATCTACGCTATATTGACGTCAGACAATTAAAAATAGGAGTCCAAGTTCCACGGGTAGTCATGGGAGAGAGGTAAGTGCCTCTGCAGAGGTTAACCAGGACACGTTAATTAGAAGGTTACCTGCTTTCATGGAGCTATTAATTGAGAGGTAGTCTCTGGCAGGTGAAATCTATCTCTTACAGCTGTACCAGTTTGAAAGAAATGTAAGCAGGATGCTTTATTTCAGAAGGTGTGCAGCCCTGCACTGTATAAATGTTAAAACAGTTCTGTCTGTACCTTTCGTAACCAACAACCTGGAAATTTTTTTGCAACATAATACCTTGAGATGGAAATGAATCATACCCCTGCAATGAAATGCCTTTCTAAAATTACATAATAAGAAATAACAGGGAGTAAGTTTTATGGTGATGAAAACAATGCTGAGAGTAAGACTGGTGAGGGTAAAAACTGCTCTAGCTTTGACATCTTTGAGATGCAGGGAAGATTTACTCACACATCACTCTGAACCTGAAAGCTGTGGGTTACAGCGTGAAAACAAGTAGTCTGAGAGTAACTACTTCTGGTGGTGACTTGCTAAACTGTCTTTCCAACAGCTCTCAGTCATCAGGACAGTGCTGTGGTTAAGAAATTAGATTTGTTTTGGATGCCAGTAGGAGAGGCAGATGTGAAGACTTGCACTCCAGGAAAACAGAATTAACTCTTCAGAATCCATTGTAGCATAATCCAAGACCCTCCTTCAGGCTGAGGCCAATGAGATGTGGTGGGTGCTCTGACACTGCAGATATGGCAGGCAATGTAAAACAGATAAAAATGATGGAAGGTAGAGGAGTCAGCATGTGTGTGCTGTGTATATCTCCAAGATTAGCCTTTTATGGGTGAGGAGGAGAAAAGATAATAGCAGCAACAGATAATCTTGTTTGGCTGGCATTTGCAAATGACAGCAGTATGCACAGCATGGGCTGGGGGATTGGAAGCAGTGCCTTTAATTCAAAAGAATTAGGCCTACAGGCAAAGGATCATGCTGCAGAGGAGAGGTGAAAGAAAGAAGAAAAACAAACAAACAGAAACAGTAAAAATAACTAGAGGCCGGAACACATACAGGATGCTTGCTAGTTGCAAGTTGCCCTCTTCAGTGAGATATGGGTTTCATACAGGTCATATTTCACAGTTGCAAACTCCATGTGAATGTTTCCAGTATCCCTGGACAGGATTCTTCTCCGGGACTTCTAGAAACCCATATTTTCCTCCTATGAGTTTCTGTGTCTCCTCTGCTAGTTCTTTGTGGAGGTTTTCGGGTACAGCTAGAGCACATCAAATGCTGCATGCAAAAACTAGGTGCCCAAGTTTAGGAAGCTGAATCCTGCCCCTAGTAGCTGGGCAGGGTATTGCACAAAGACCCTCAGACAAAATGTGTTTCTGATTCCCTATACCGGTTCATAGAGACTTCATAGGATAAAATCCAGACATTTAGCTTAGCATAATAAAGTGTTTTATCTCTGTATCTCCATGCAAACAGAGGAGTCAATACTGATATTCTATTTAATAGTAAATGCCAAAAATAAATTGTAAAAATGTTTCTGGGAGGAAACTCTGTTTTTTAGTCTTGCCTCAGATAAACCACAATGTTAAATAAGTCCATTAAATATTTCAGTAATTGGGGCAGCAGAAGCAGCCAAGCTGTGTCTGTGAGCATCCTGACATGGGGCCTACCCTAGTGCCCATGAATCCCTGCTCCCACCTGGCGTGTCAGGATTTCTTCTGCATTACAAACTTGTTCTCGTGAAGCCACGGCAGCACTTGAAATGCTACTCACCTGGTGAAAAAGCAATTTCTTTGGGATAATTAAGTAATGAGGCAAGCGATATTTAATGTATCAAAAGAAGTAATTTCATGTGTTCTAAAAGCCCTTTATATTCTTTATGTGGCATACCTGCAATTTATTTTAATGAAAAATCCAGGTGCTTCAAATTATATGCTTAGAGAAGTTTGCATAGTGAAGAAACCATATTCAGTCCTCAATTAAACTAACTCTAATGAGGAGTTGATATTGGCTTGTTAGACTACAGATAAATATTAGTTGGAATTTATAAACCACTGGCCATTCTGTGTTAATGTTACTAGGAGACAATCTTAATAACTACGTACCAGAAAAGAAATAGTCTGAGAACAAAAAGTTAGTGTCTTGATCAAAAAAAAAAAAAAAAAAAAAAAAGAAAAAAAGAAACAAAACAGAAATGCTTCTATACATGTGTATACTTCAATGATTTAAGTGAGTACTCAAGAGATAAGGCCCTGGCAATAAGGATGTAACAAGAAAAAATGAGAGAGCTAATTCTTCAATAAAATACTACAAATATTTCCAATCCATCAGGCTTCAGTATCATCTAAGCACAGGCCTTTCTGTTTTCCTGACTGTATTGGTTTAAATAAAGAATCTTTTCATCTCACTTAAAGTAAGGCATCAGGGACATGAGTTCACAACTGAGCAAACTGTCGATGTTTTCATTCTCAACAGTGAAGATTACCTACATTCCAGTATTACAACAAGTGTGCTCCTGGACCAGTTGTTTAATTCAAGTGTTTTAATGGAGAGAGAAGGGCTTTCACAATGTTCTATTTCTACGTTTTCACTTCCGTAAGACAAGCCACTGCTGTTTGTTTCTTATATGTTTATCTTTTCTTTCCTACTCTGAGTGCCACTTAGGTCTTTGATAGGAAGTGGCACAGTGAGCTAGCGCAGCTGAACATTTGACCTTTCTCGGCTGTTATTATATTGTGGATTATTTGGACCATAGGGAGGTATTTTTAACTTGTATTTTTGCTTCCTATGATTTTTTTTTTCTTTTTTTCAGGTGCAACTTACCGTCTGCCTACTCTGAGTGATCACCATTGTGTTCTCGCAGTGATGCTAGAATTCACCTTTCCATTAAACTTCTGCAGCAGAGAGCAAAATTGATGCAGACAAATTTAAAGATTTCTAAAGTTTTTTAATTTTTGTTCTGACATAGACCCACCGTGATTCATGAGAATAATCTAATTTCCTTGGTCTGTCAGTTTGAAGGCTTATTTTATTTGTTAGCAGCTTGTAGCACAGCTGCAGGCAGAACTAGTCAGCCTGTGGTTTAACCCTGATTAATCTTGACCAAAGAGAACTATAGCCTTATGTTATAGCAGTACAGAAAGTCTTTTCACATTTTGAAGTGATAAATCAATATGTGAAGAATTGCTTGCCGTGAAATTATTCTATTTAGCTCACCTCTGCCTCTGATAACTCTTATTCCTCATATGTAGCTGATTATAAGAGGAGTAGCAGATGGCTACTAAGAAAAAATGGGTTCTGAATTTTAAAGCAGCTGAGAGTAACCCTGTAACTACTTCACAAGGAATTCTGAAGAACTTTGTATTTCCCCTGATTTACATCAACATTTACCTCTGTGTCCACAGAAGTTTTGGAAGAGTATGATAGCACTGTTTGCTTTCTTCCAACTGCAGAAGGATGAGCAATTCTCCTTTTGTAAAATTTGGATATTGTCCTCTGGGGCTTCCCAATTTATTCTAAAACACGAAAATTGCTATTTCTTCCAAAAAAAGGCACCATTTCTAGACCTTAATATGTTTCTTACACTTATTGGGACTGTGTGTGAATCTGTCTGACATGTCACTTCACTCACTTTGAGCTCCCTGAAAATAAGGTGTTTTCTATGATTTTTCTCTTCAGAGAGCTGAAATGAACAGCTCTTACCTGATTCAAGTAATTCAGCCTATAAACTATTCTTTGTTACAAATTATTATAAATAATGACCAAGGGAATGAACTAGATTTGCAAGTTATGTTAAATTTTAGGGCAGGGTAGAAATGAAGCACAGATAAGAAGTGCTCTATTTTAAAAGCCTGAAAAAGCTTTCATAAATCAGGTTTATTATGAAAGGGCATGAACTCTCAGTACAAACATATACTTATTACACTATCAAGTATACTAAGGCACAAACTTTTGCAACTCTTGATGCTCATCTCATAAATAGCTGCTGAAGAAGCTGCAATGTGATGCTTTTCATGGCTGTGTGCAAGCATGGAGGAGGTGTTTACAAACACCCTCCTTTCACAAACCATTTTGTTTTCCTCTCTGAACTATCCTTAATATTCATTTTGATTAAAGTGCAATTTTTAAAACAGGCACAGTACTAGAGCAAAGGCTTTACCAGTGGAGTGTAGAGAGGAAGAACTACATCTCATGGCCATATTTTAATGCAAGAGTGTGATGTCCCTATATACTTTTCAGCTTGTGACCTTCTACAAGCATGTTCTAATAGACTATTTCTGAACTGTTTCTAATGCTTCCTTTTTTCCCTAGCTGGGTTTGTAGTGGCACTACAGGAATAAATACCTTGAACTTATCACTGCAGAGTTTCAGACTTGTTTCTCAGCCCCCTTCGCAACGGGTTCAGGTCATTTTATGTTCTCATTGTGTCCTCCAAGGCAGGCATTATTTTCCTTGCGTTCTTGTCATCTATAAATTTAATAGCATGTACTTTCTGTCCAGATACTGAAACCATAAGGTAAATGAGGTTATTGAATAGTATCCAGGACATATCCCTACTGAATACTACATCCTTCCACTTAGAAAATGAACAAAAGATAACTACAATTTGCATGAAGTTTTCTAGCTAGATTTTTAACAGAATTTTCCTGACAAATTAAGTTTATTAGTCTATAAGACCCTAGTTCTTCCTGTTAATGACAGGCACGTGTGTGCCCTCTTGCTCTGTCCTCCACAACTTCTCCAATAAAACAGCTGCTTCTCCTGAGACTTTTTTAGCAGGATCTATCCAAGTCTCCTAGAACAGCATCAATCAAGAACAACCTTGTACTACTTCACTGAGACTCAGCTGTAATTGCAGAGCAAAAAGTGACTATGTGCAAAAATCACCTGCATTTTATCATTTTCTGCCCGTATAAGTTTTCTATTAGGGCAGGGAGCTATGATGATGACTGGCGGTGTGCAAAGAACGGGTTCACTACTCACACAGCTGCTTTTCTGCCACATACAATCTGCCCTAAGGGGCCTCCTTCCCCACTCTCTTAAAAAAAGTGCATTTTGTATTGAAAAGACAATATTGTCTTGCAAATGAGTTGGGTTCTCTTCTGCATTGGGAAGCAGTTGAATGAACCACCATGATCTAACTGTGAACTCCTTATTGACTTTGTTAAAAAGCAGTTTTTAACAAAGTAGTTTGATTCTATTTATTTAGTTGGCTATATTTTCTATGCACTGTTGATTGATCATGCAATAAGATATCTCCAATTTAAATATAATTTCTTTTAGACATTTTCAGATAAGTAACTGCACAAATGAGACCTCTTCATTCTTGGGGAAACCCGTTCTCTTTTTCTCTCGTCTGACAGAATGTGATGGGGTCAGGGATTTTGTTTGTTTGTTTTTCTAAATGAAGATAAATCAGTGAGCAATGTCAGCTGGTCAGCTAAACTTTCCTTTCTGCCTTGGCATCTGTGTCATCAGTCCCCTCCTGTACAGCATCCTGATGTTAGTATACTTCCTCAGTCCCTGCTCCAAGTTTCTGTCACATTTTCTCTACAACAACACTACCTTCTTTTTATTTTAAACTAGATGCATCACCAGAAAATCTTCTCCTCCTCACTCTTCTGCTTTTTCCCAAATTGTGAAATTAATATGTCAGTATCGTATGTCAATATGTCATATTGTTCTTTCTGTACACGTGTGCTGTTTCTAATCCTGCATCCTGATTCATCATTCTCCTGAATCTTTTAGCAAAAAGGTTTTTCTGCTGCTCTTTTTGTACAGTCTTCACTTGCAGCAGGCTTTGGTTTTGGTTGTTTAGAGTGACCATTAATAATAAGTAAAAACACTTATGGCAGACCAAACTAGATTAGTCTGATGCAAGAGTTGGGCTATCTGTAGTTATCATGGGAATAGTGTTAGTGCTTTTTCTTTCACTTACTTTTGTCTTTCCTTTTCTGGAACCTAAAGCCCCAGATTACGAAAGCAAGGAAAATCTGGTCACCACAATTCTATAGTGATGCCACAAATCTCTGTTAAATTTTGTAGTGAGCAGTTTTCAATGCTTTCGTAATTCGAGGCTTCAGGTTCATATTTCAAACAGTAAATTTTCAGTCTTTTTACTTGTATTCCATACTTTCTATTTTCAACACCTTAATTCTAAATCTATCTTTAGGATGAGGAATGTTTTCTCCAGGGACAGCAGGAGTCTGGAGGGAGCTCATCAACTCATATTCAGGTTTGGGCTATCTTTGGCCAAAGTGAGATTAGGGGGAAGAATGATTTATACGATGAAACAAGGAATTGCATTTTCACAGGCCTGTAGTCATTTGTAGTCACTATCAGGATGATACACTTTTACTTCTGAGCAATGGGAGAAAGTAAAACAGCTGCTCCAAAGCAAAGTCTCAAATATACAACATGATTTATTCACCAAATATGGGAATTGTCTGTCTTTTCCTTCAACATTGCTGACCTTACAGATAACAAGTGGGAGATTCTTTGGCAGTGAAAAATGTTTGTGACCTTAGGAGATACATCACCAAGGGCATAGAATAGCCAGCAAGGGGCTGACCTTCCTTTATAAAACTGATTCTGAATGCCAAACATCAGTGTATTTCTAAGTGAAAAACAGGCTATCCTGTGTACATTCTTTCTTTCATCTCCTTCCAGGAAATGATATTAGAAGGATAAAAATATAAATGCACTGAATTTCATATTCTATATCTGAAAAGAACTGACAAAGAAACATATCCTGATGACAGTAGTATTCATTTGGGTCTGCAAATGAACAGCCTGTTTGTGGTGTTTGTCTGAGTATGAGCATGAACAGTGGACATTACTGTCATTTGGAAGGTTATATCTTGGGAAAGCTTAAGAGGAGATTTAATTTCCCTTTCCCATGCCACTGCAAAAGTCTTTGTGAAGCTTCCAGTGCAGCTCTAACCAATTCACAAAGCACAATAAGCTATATTTCTGTTCATCTTGGCGTATCTCTATTTATTAAAATTAACTTCAAAGGAGCATTCAAGTGCTTTAGATGCCTTAGTTTCCTAATGGGATGGGAAGTGGCCATGGAAAGATGTAGTTACATTTAAGCACAGCCAGCAAAATATTTTGACAGGACACATTAAATATTGTTTCTTTGCATTTGGATGAAAGCTTTGCTGTAAGGAAAGAAAAAATGGGAATTAAATGAACTGTTTAAAAATTGCAGGCCTAGAGAAATAGTTTCACTATCTCTCCTGAAGGATCAAGTTGAAGATGTATTCCTCTGTTGGAGTCCATTTGCTTCTTTTTCACTGTTATAGTCAATTCAACTAAACGTATACAAATTCTAGGGCACATTTCAGCTGTCTAAACATATGTGGCAATTGCAATATGAAGTGTCTTGTTTAGCTTCCCATTAGATAGATGCCCTGTAGGTGTAACATGTTTTGTTGTCAAATATGCCATCTCCATGAAGATCTCAGATGCTCTAGAGCATTGCAAATGGCAAATTGAGTTAAGGTGACTAAGCTGAGCCCCTGATGACTCGGCTACCAGTACTTCTCTTTCTCTATAGAAAACATTTTGACTAATATATGCTAGAACTGCATTTCTTCTGTTACGGTTATAGACTAGTGACTGAGTAGCCCTCATGCCAAGATTGATTTATACAGCTAGATCTCTCTCCTGGCTGTCAAAATCCATATGAACTCCATTGTTGCAGTAAAAATGACATTTAATAATCCTTCTGTTCATGATTTGGATGTTATAGCCTATTCCTAATGCTCTGATCTTCAAAGTATCTAGTTTTCTTACATGTCTGTCTTTTTTTCCCTTAACAATTCCAAGCAGTTTTCTTATCAGGAAATTTCACTTGCATAGTTTTTAAGCCAAGATGTAAATATAAGACATTATTCCTAAGACATTTTTTAAGGAAACTCATCAGTAATGTCTCCAGATTGATACCTCTCTTGCTGTTTCATGTTCCTCTCTTTTAGTCTTTTATCCACTTTTCATTTCTTTCAGTATAATTTTTCTTTTTTTTTTTCCAAACTTAAATAATTTTTCTCATTCATTATCTATCAAATACTTATTGAAATTCAGGCTAAATCAGTACTAAAATGTTTCCTTTGTCTAGGAAAGAAAATATATCTAATTAAAAGAGATGTCAGGGCTGTCTAGTGTGTTCTTCTGGTATATACTTCTAGTAATATTATATGATATCTCATGCCATATTGTATGGTATCTTGTGCCATAAAATTAATGGTATTTTGCCTGACAGAGTACTGTTTCCTTAGAAATCCCTCCCTCTCCTTCTCACCAATGTTTTCACACAACTGAGTTGCAACAATTTGTCTTTTTCCAGCACTTTTCCCTTGAAAAAGACTATTTGTCTCGCGCACAGGTGCTACATTGCTAGTCTCTCTTAATTTACTACTAGTTTGGACTTCATCTAAACTTTTAACAGATTTTTGATTACAATATTTATTTTTCTTGCCTAGGTAGCATAGCTCATTGCAGTAGAAAGAAAGAAAGAAAGAAAGAAAGAAAGAAAGAAAGAAAGAAAGAAAGAAAGAAAGAAAGAAAGAAAGAAGGAAGGAAGGAAGGAAGGAAGGAAGGAAGGAAGGAAGGAAGGAAGGAAGGAAGGAAGGAAGGAAGGAAGGAAGGAAGGAAGGAAGGAAGGAAGGAAGGAAGGAAGGAAGGAAGGAAGGAAGGAAGGAAGGAAGGAAGGAAAGGAAAGAAAGAAAGAAAGAAAGAAAGAAAGAAAGAAAGAAAAAGAAAGAAAGAAAGAAAGAAAGAAAGAAAGAAAGAAAGAAAGAAAGAAAGAAAGAAAGAAAGAAAGAAAGAAAGAAAGAAAGAAAGAAAGAAAGAAAGAAAAAAATAATAAAAAAAAGGTTATTTCATCACATGGCAGTTTGGTCAGTCAAAATATGTGTTGATGAAATTGTGTGAACATATTTTCTTTAGCAAGCAGACTATTTTGCTATTTTTAGCTATTAAAGTAGAAGTACACATACCCTCATCCTCAATTCAGGAGAACCTATGCTGCAGTCTTTCTAACAAGTTCATGTAAGCTCACATACGTATTGAACAGCATAATAACTTTCAGTTTCACAGTTTTTGAATGCTTCAGGTTCGAGGAATGAGCTGACATTGATTTTGTATAAAAGTTAATAGAAAATATGCTGTCAGCTGTATAATGCAGAATATGCAAAATCAGTCATGCTTAACTGAAGATAGTCATGAAGTTATGAAATATCTTTCATATGGGTGCACTGTAAGATGAGTTGTCATTAAAAGCAGAAGGCATCTTTCAAAAATTTAAAGTTGTATTCAGACAATGGAACATTTGGCCAATCAGAACCACACAACTAATCAAAAAAGAGCTTTTGAAACAACTCATGAGATATTTCAAAAATGTATCTCCCAATGTTATGTCAGTAAATGATTGGTGTATCAAAAAAAAAAAAAAAAAAAGAAAGCATTCAAAGAAGATAAAATTGTACATAGGAAAGAATTGTTTTTCTTGCATTTGTGTTCTGTTGGAAGAGCTCAAGGAGATTTCTATTCTTTGCAGACAATATGTCAGAAGATCTGTTTTGTATCAAAGTACTGGCAGAACTTATCCAGCAAAATGAACGGTAACTAATCACTGCTGCTACATGTTTTGTGTCCAAGAGGAATGGTAAGATGCAATACCTGAATTATTAAACTATGATCTTCAACTGGTAACTTAAAACTCTTTTCATACCGTAGATCTAGAAAGTGGCTGATAATCCACCAAATTTAAAATACTCCAGGGAGCTATCAAACAAAGAATTAGTGGATGCAGATAAATACGGTATGCAGATAAATACGGAATGAACACAGCTTTTGGAAGGAAAAGTTAGGCCTCATTTTTCTATTAGAGTTCTTTGAAGAAGTTAACAAGTGTGGTGGCAGAATAAATTTATTTATATGGTCTACCTGGATTTCTAGAAGATATTCAACAGATGGCCTAAGCACAGGTTCTTCAAGAAAACAATTTGCTGCAAGAAAACAGACATGTGAGACATTGTGCACACAGCATTTCATTGCTGAAGATAAAATCCAGGGTAAAGGTGGGCTCAGCAGAGTTCTCAGCATATTTTCATGACATTTGTCTGAACAGTTTTGTTACAGAGTTTTACAGATTGATTAACATTTGCACAAAGTGACATTTATTTTGTCATTTATTCTTATGACAAAATAAATATTTCTTCTTTCCACCCAAAACAGTTTCCTCCCACCTCTCAAATCAAAAAATCATTTGATTTTTTTATGCAGCTTGTTTAAGTCAAAACTAAGACATCCTTTAATGTAATGATGTCTCCTTCTGTCTACCTATACCAATAAGTACTTTGTTTGTTTTCATATACACAGCTGAGGTTTTTGAGGTTTTTGAGGTTTTTGAACCTGATAATCTGTACTGGTGGTAAGGTGCTCATGGTCACTCTGGGTGCCAGAAGAACCACATAAAAACATCCCACTCAGGGTGCCAAAATATGTGTGGTAAGACATCTACACCTACTGATGGATCTTAATGGAATCTTATCAGTGTTTATAAATATCTTATTTAGAGGTGGGGGAGAGAATAGAAAAAATGGGTCAGACTCTTCCCAGTGTTGCCCAGTGAGAGGACAGGAGGCAGCAGGTACAAACTGAAGTACAGGAAATTCCATTTAAACATAATATGTTTTTACTGTGAAGGTGGACAAACACTGGAACAGGGTGCCCGGATTGGTGGTATCTCCATCCTTGGAGATATTCAAATCCTGATTGGACATAGCCCTGGGCAACTTGCTCTAGGTGACCCTATCTGGACAGGAGAGTTAGACCAGATGATCTCCACAGGTCCCTTTCCAACCCATCTTTTTGGATTTTCTTAAGTTTTCTAGTACAGAAGAAAGCAGTACAAAGTAGAGCAATTTTCTTATCTATAATCTATTATGGGTTTTCTTATGTTAAATGTAATAAAAAGAGTCTGTATATTGATTCGTTCAATCATAAATGTATAAATACAGAAGATAAAAAGGGCTTTTATTTTCTTCATGTGTGATAAATGCATGGACATTTTAATGTGACTGTTTCTTATTTACCAAAATGTTCATTATCCTTTATTACATCTATTGTCAACTTTTATTGTTATAGGTGGAATTAGTTGATTGTCTAGCTTAGTCAGAAATACCAGAGCAGTGATACTCTGGGAACAGCATCCTTATTTCATCTTTCAAGAGCCTTTGATGTTGATTTGAAGAAGTATTGTTATCAACATGGGAGAAAAGGAAAGAATATTTTCTCAGTGAGCCAGGCCTAATTACTGAGGTCAGAAGTGTTCCATTTCAGATTAGTCGAATTGTTTGTGTTATGATCTTTCATATTTCCCAGTTCAGCAAGACTGTACAATGTTCCATTTCAGATTAGTCGAATTGTTTGTGTTATGATCTTTCATGTTTCCCAGTTCAGCAAGACTGTACTTGTTCCAAGATAACCATACCATAATTTGAAATATTATTGCCTCTGAATTATGTTAATAGTTTATGTACTTAAAAAGTATACATGAAGTTAAAATGCAAAGGGGCGGATTTTTAAAAATGTGTCTAAAAGTTCTTGTATTTCTAGTGTATTTCCATGGATGTTATTTAAGACTATGTCCTGATATACCTCTAAAGGGTAAACCTAAACCTAAACCTTTACCACATAGTATATTCTTTTTCTTTATCCTGTATTTTTATGACATGTCTGATGACTGTCATCATCAAAATCTCATCTCATTAGCTTCCTAAACAACTGGTAAAACTTTTAGCTATTTCCAGCTAATCTTCCTAGAACAAATTAATCAAGAAACCCCAAAGAAAAATACTTGTATAGAAAGCCAAAGCAGAGAGGTAGTCAGTGACTACGTTCATTAAACAGAACAAAGAAAGAAACAGTTGCTCAAAGTACGTATTTCAGATCGTGAATATGTGAAAGCTAAGAATACTGTTTCATTCACATGTGCCGGTTTAAGACCTGAAACTGTAAATTCTCAACAAAAGATATCTCTCTAGTTATCCAGACCTAATACACCAAATAGAAAATTATTTAATTTGATAGTATTTAAACACATTTAGATGAGTTCTAACATTTAAAACATACCCCAACATGGTTGCCTGTCTTATAATCAGCTTGCAATCTAATAGAACAGTATGAACCTGAAAGATTACCATAATGCCCACTTAAAGTACTGTAAATTGATGTATAACTCAAATATAAAAGCGCTATGATGAAAACAATTGGGGTTGCTAAGAGACAAAAATACCACCAAAAGTAAATCGCTACTTTCCTTTATCTGTTTATTCAAACAATAAATTTATAGTGTTCTCGTATTACTATGCCATATACGCACACCAATGTCTGAGATTACACCCTGAGAATTACAATTTAGGCACATATATAAATAATAAAAACATTCCTTCATATAAGCTTTTCACAGTTTGAAAAAAGATTAAGGTTTCAGTCATAGGAATTCATATTCGCCATAGATATCCAATGTTTTCAATTATATATTGAAATGGCTGGCATCTTAACTCCAGTAAGAAAGCTAATACGCCTATGTGCTTTATGCCTCAAAAGTAATTGCTACGTACTACTATTTTTTTTCCCACAAACAGGGAAAAAATTGCTTTCAATCTGTAACACTTACTGAAACATGTTTAGCAGGCTGCAATAAAAACCTGAGAACTAATGGAAAACAGCTGATGAATAAAATAATCACATATAAATTATTGCTTAACGTGCATATTTTTAAAATATTAAAAATCTAGGAAAAGAAAGCTTCCACACTCTTCCACTGCCTGTTCATTTATCTTCTCTCACTTTAATTTGAATTCTCCCATGCTAAATGCTGACACAGGAAAGTACTGCAGGCCTCCAGACCTGCCACCAGCTCAGGCACTTCTGCTTCAAATAAGCTGCAATGGAGAAACCCTTCGTGCTCTTTTACAGACCCTGGTCATGACAGCTCTGAGCACCTCACAGCTTTATAGCTCTGACTATAACAACAGCACTCTACGAGACAGGAAGATACTGGGATTTTTATTTTTTTTCCTAGTGGAGAGCAGAATCTGGCACAATCAAGCTTTCAGGTGCTTCACTGGTGAAATCCCCATACCTGTCTGTGTGCCTTACATCCCAGTTCAGTGCATGGGGAGGAAAAGCGGCATCCCAAAATAGGGAGTGCATGAAGTGGAGAGCTGCTAAAATACATCAGCTGGAAGATGCCTAAGGTCTGCCTGTGGTGAAAACACTGTCAATAGGATGTGTATTAAATGTTACTTCTCCCAGGCTGAGGCACCTTATGCAGGATTTAGGAAAGTGTTTCTCTGCACATGAGACTCTCTTCTCAAAGTCCTTCCTCTTCACTTTTTTTTTCTAAAGCAAAGAGGGAACAGTTATTTATTTACAAAACTAATTCTTTAGCATTTTGCTGCCATTCTTCTGCAATATGTTAACAGTAACTCATGGCCTGGCATGCTCAGGTTTAATTCCCTCTTGTACCCAAGAGGATTCCTATGTCTTTCATCTAAGCGACATCCTTATTTTGAGCTATTCTTTGGCTATGACATTTTCCAGCCTTCCAGATTTTGGTTCTCTGCAGGAAGTGCTTCACTGGACATCACCACTGGACACAGATGGAACATGATTTTCTTACCTATCTCGCTCCAGGGGAGTGGGTAATTTAGTTGCAAATACTTTGTGGCTTTGCCGCTTCTATGTTAAATGGAAGCAAGAATAGACTCTATAATTCTCTAAAATATAATTCCCCTACTGCAGTTCCCAGCTTTGGTTTATCACTAATTACTGCTCTCCACACACAATTATAGGTTGTGATATTTTAACAAGGCAGCAACATTTCCTGCGCGGGAGAAGCTGTATGGAGCTGACGGTGGTAGTGCCCAGCACCTTTCTGTGGAGAAACTCTGTTAACAATGCAGCAAACAACCTCACATCAGGAAATGCAGCAAAAGTTAGGGGCTGAGGGTAATTTTAGACCTTTTGCTTGGATGTCAGGAGCCCGGAATCTCTTTGGAGAGCAATTGAGAGCAGTTGCGTAAGGAGCCTCCCTCACTCCCTTGCTCTGTGCAGCACCTGGTCTCCCAGCTTCAGCACAAAGTTAAATGCTGTAAGTGAGGAGGGCGAATACTCCCATTTTTATTAAATGTAGCAGAAATGGCAAAAAGACCAAATTATCTTATGATGACGCCCCAGTGGCCATTCTGTGCAGTGTCCTTGCTATAACAGAATAGAATTTCATCTGATAAGATTACTTCTACTGTTTGCCAAAAGAATAGCTGGAGATAAATGTGAACTAATGTCCTAAAATAGGGAAATCTTTAGGATTTTGCATGAGTTGATTGCTCTTTAAACAGTGAAAAGCCTCCTGGATGGCTGGAAGCTGAATGTTTCAGCTGTCAAGAGTTGTGTATCCATTTTGCTGGTGGGACTAAAGTCCTTCATGAAGAGAGTATCCCACGATCCAGAACACTTGCAGAGCAATTGTGTGCCTTAGCCACAGAACTTGTCATCCAAGCAGCCCCCTGCCTTCTTCCTGTGACACTGACACTGCCAGGTCCAGAATGGTCAGGGCAAGAAGCTTGATCCATCCAGTGTGTGTTCCCTTGCTGGCCAAAAAAAAACATCCTCTTGCTCCCACCTGGGTCTGGTGACTGTGGGCACAGCCCAGCCCTCATGGATGCCAGAAAAGAGGGGTTGGTTTGTTGTCCCACTCCAGCTGCCGTGAGAATGTACAGGGCTACCAAGGGATTTCTGCTTGCTGCAAGGGCAGGATTATCCTCCTAGCATCTTCACCACGTCCTTTGCTTGTTTTTTGTTCTTTAGCAAGGAGGAGAATAATTTTACTCTTTGTTTCTTGCTGCAGTGAAATGACGTAGCTAAAGAGGTGAACTAATCAGCTGTGATCAGTGACAGACCGCACTGAAACCGAGGTGCAGTTTCCTACTAGTAGGAATATAGTGACATGCTTATACCATGGTACACAAGAATTTATATAAAATAACCCTTTTCTAAAGCTATGTAACTATAGATACTTGCATGAACACACTTGCTCCTCTTTTTATCTCTATTAAACCTGTGGATCCTTCCAAAACTGTTGCAAAGTGTCACAGGATGAGTATGGTGAACAAGAGAATATTATTTTATGATAGACTCGCATTACTGATGACAATATTGGTGTTTAAATAGTCTTCATATCTCAGAACTTTTAATCTGTGTCCAGCTAGACCTTATGAAGTCATAGTTCTCTGTAGAGAACTCTGTAGAGTTCTCTGAA
Source organism: Tinamus guttatus (assembly GCF_059628265.1). Taxonomy (NCBI): domain Eukaryota; kingdom Metazoa; phylum Chordata; class Aves; order Tinamiformes; family Tinamidae; genus Tinamus; species Tinamus guttatus. Next base: position 13,761,466 of record NW_028288684.1, read on the forward strand.
GTCATAGTTCTCTCTTTCTACGTAATGACTGAATCCTACACATTTTTATACTTTTCACCAAAAAAAAAAAAAAAAAAAACCCACTTCCGATTAGGGCATGGAGTAGAAATAAAAAAAGGATAGTCTGAAAAACTCATAATTTTAAATAGCATTTCCCCAGCTGTAATTTTTATGAGGATAAGGTAGAGTGGAGGAAATCATCAATACAGACTAAGTGAACTGTGGAAGACTAAGTGAACTGTGGACACAAAAATGGAGAAAAATTGTTATATTGTGTCTCAGTATAATGTTGGTGCTTCCGAAGTCTTGCACTCAGTATAGCACTCTGCAGCAGGGAGGTTTCAACTGCCTCCATTTGCAATGGGCTTAAACAAAGGTGCAAACAACACTTTTAAATTCTTTTAAATTCTAACAAAAAGTTATGTGAAAGCATTGGAAAGAGTGAAAATTGAGCAGCTCTAGAAGTTAATTTGAAGTTTTCTGATAGAAAATAAGGCCTTGGAAAGGTCATGTGAATCTTCGTAGGCAAATCTTCCATGTATATAAAGAATGTCAGATATTATTATAAGGGCAAGTGCAAGGTCCAGCACCCGGAGAGACACCAGTACAGGCTGGGGAGTGACCTTCTGGAGAGCAGCTCCGCAGAGAAGGACCTGGGCGTCATGGGTGGTGACAAGCTGACCATGAGGCAGCAGTGTGCTCTCATGGCCAAGAACGCCAATGGGATCCTGGGGTGAGTTAAGAAGAGCGTCTCCAGCAGGTGGAGGTAGGTGATCCTGCCCCTCTACTCAGCCCTGGTGAGGCCACATCTGGAGTATTGTGTCTAGTTCTGGGCTCCACAGTACAAGAGGGATGTGGAGCTGCTGGAGAGAGTCCCGCGCAGGGCCACAAGGATGATCAGGGGCCTGGAACATCTGCCCTATGAGGAGAGACTGAGGGAGCTGGGCCTGTTCAGCTCTCTTCAGAAGAGAAGGTTGAGAGGGGATCTGATCAGTGTATATAAGCACCTCAAGGGAGGGAGTGAAGAGGATGGGGCTGGCCTCTTTTCAGTGGTGGCCAGCAATAGGACAAGAGAAACCGCTCAGACATTGAAGCACCAAAATTTCCACAGGAACTTAAGAAAAAAATTCTTAATGGTGCAGGTGACAGAGCCCTGGAACAGGTTGCCAAGAGAGGGTGTGGAGTCTCCTTCTCTGGAGATCTTGAAAACCTGCTTGGATGCCACCTTGTGCCCCGCGCTCTAGGTGACCCTGTGTGTGCAGGGGGGTTGGACTAGATGACCTCTAGAGGTCCCTTCCAACCTTAAAGATTCTATGATTCTATGTTTCCATAATTCTATATCTTACTTCTGATTTAAATTAGCATTTTAATTGCTAATCTCTAATACAGAGAAAGTTTTTCATTCTCATAGAAGTTAAATTTGTTATTTCTGATGTTTTGCTGCTTTATGAATTCAGGAAAAAACACCTTCTCCTCCCTATAATTAAAAACTTTATCTCTGAATGAAAAATACTTGAGTATGCTGGATGACTTTGAGAGGTGTGGTAAAATAACAATATAAATATATACATTTTTTTTCTGTGCGCTTTACAGAGTTAATAATGATCAATGTCATAGAACAGCCCAGTTTTTTAAAAACATCTCAGTGATCCTAGGGTGTTTTCCATGAATTTCTTTCCTTGATAATTTTATTGATTACTAGCTTGGTAATAATGCAAAGGAAAGATACTGGCATATCTATTCACTTATGTTATTTCCAGGGCACTTACTTAAAAATTACAAAAAGCATATAAATTACCCTAAAATAATAACATGTACCACAAGATTAGGCAATTATGTTGCATTTGCAACTACTCTGATTTTCCAAGTGACTCTACAAATTCTCCAAGTGTCATCTCACAGCTCCAACTGCATGTAATGTAATTGCATGTAACTGGAAAGGAATTGGGAAGGGAATAGGTTTCCCTTAGGTATCCACATGTTTTTTTCTTTCCATCCACAAACATATTTAAAGCTCTTCAAGTGTAAGAGCGAAGAGAAAGATTGCAGAAACCTCATTAAAATTTTCCTTCTAAATTAATTATGATTATGCTTCCACTGTTAAAGTATACATAGGACTTATATAGTGTCTTTCAGAAAGCCGCTGCACCTTTAATGTGGAGACCCAGTCCTGTAGTATGTTACTGAGCACTGTATACCAAGAGCAGTCTTTAGGTTGACCTACAGTTTGTTGGAAAATACAAATGCCTTTTGGCCAAACTCTCAGGATTTTAAAATTGATCTTCACTCTGCAACATATTGTAATTACTATAAATATATTTAAAGGAAAACTTAAGGTAAAGCTACTATAACTAAAAATCTTTACTGTTTGCTTTCAGTACAGAAGAAAGAGGTCCAGTGCATGATTTGGAAGGATGATTTGAAGCTAGATTTCTCTATAGTAAGTAAACATTGGATTATTGACTTTTGTGAAACTGAAACATCAATGTATTTCTCTCTTGTTTCTTATTTCCCTACTTTCTTTCTTTTCACCAGAAATTTTATCCAAAATACAATAAACCTTTCCAAAACAGAAAGCCATATGAAGCATTTTGATTTCATTAAAGAAACAGTTCAGCTCCAGTTGAAGTTGCAAGAATATATTCTCCGGATCTTTTCAGCACACCATCTGCTTTTGGAAAATATGTCTCAACGAAGAATTCAACTTGTGTTGTTCGGGACACATCCATTGATTGGGACTTTCAGAGTCTGCTGCTGCTTCTGTTAATGCCAGAGCATCATTCCTTTTAAAAGCCAAAAGTGAGTATTGCTATGGCCCATCGAGGAAAAGGGCTTTAATGAAGTGAGATAAAAATAAAACATTTGAAGACAGTGCAGATCAAAACCAGAGAAAACAGAAAAAAGCTGCAATTCATTTATAAGCCTGAAGTCTACCTGAGCATGCTACTTCAATTTGTACTTTTAATCTAGATAAAGTTTTGATGTTTCAATAGCCTATTATTTTTTTTCCTTTATATATGTTTCACTACCTGCCTACACACATATATATACTACTCTAATTTTTTAAATATTCAGGATGGCATAAATTTTAATGAATAATTTGATTATACCAACAGGATACTCTACTGTATGTTTCTTTAAATCTAATGATTATCTTTCATAACCATATAGGGCATTCCTTCCAGCATGTTAGAATTTAATTTATAATAATTTGATTTTCAATTTTCTCAGAGAATACTGGTCTCTGGTCGAGGAAATTAATGTGAAAAACAGACTGTCAATATTAATAGTGTATTTGTACAGGCATATTAAGTGTGAAAGTCTAAAGAGTAGATGGCTACAGTCAAAACTGACTATGCCCAGGGCATACATAGCCAGCATTTTCCTTACAGGGTAGAAGCATCAAGATGGATGTCTTGACAGAGTAGAACTATAAACTTCTCTTGAAATGACTGAATTTCCATCAGTCCTGCCAAAGTTTTACAGAACGAAAGACAGCTTTTTACAGAAAAGTGTAGAGGACATTACTTGAGCCTTTCCTTAAATCAAGGGCATAGCACTTCCTATGGAAAACAAGAAAAGTATGAAAGATATACATGGAAAGTAATGGTTTTTTTTTTGCTTAGAGCTTTATTTCAACAATTTTTGGCTCAAGGCTTTGATGGGTTTCCATGTTACTGCTATTTATACATGAAAGGCTTGCATGTTATATTTTTACACTCATAAGTACTTAGTATGATTGATTTGAGTCTTTCTTAAGTAACTCGTGTGATGTAAATTCCAGCATTGGCACAGTAACAATCTGTGCAAACTGCAGGAATAACTGAGGAAGTCTTAGGGTGAAAGAGATTTAATGCTTAGAGAAGATTCTTGTCATATCACATGTGAAGTCATATACACTGATGCCATGGAAAGATCATTTTGAAAATCATCTGAAACAAAAGAAACTGTTGTTTGCTGTGCACAAATGTTTTATGCAACTTATTTATGTCTGGAAAAGTATTAGTATTATTAGTAAATGCTGTGAGAGATGTGATTTTTACACTTTAGAAGGATTTGGCAGCAACAGGCAGAGGACATGGGAATTCTTCAGTGCTATTATATTCTCTTAATAAGTGTCTTAAAAAATTGTATGGAATGCATATTTAAATTATTCTGCCAAACTATATTCGGATATAGGGCAGTGGAAGTTGGGAATGTGAGAAGCTGTGAGCTGGATCCTTCATACTTCTTTGTATTAGGAATTTGGTTGGTTTAGGTATGTTACTTGGCTAACACAGCAAATTTTGTGCAGATGACCACAGGAATGGCTTTGCACAATACCAAATTTAGGCTCCAAGCTGTCTCTTGCTTTGTCCTCTTCCTTCATCAATGTTTGCAGTTAGTTTGCAATGGCTGCTTCAGGTGACGGGAATCAGATGATAAGTTTTAGGTGTGTAGTTGTCCATTTGGATTCTGCACATTGGCCAGCCCTATTTTAAAAGCCCAGCAAAGCTAAACAGTGTGTGTGTTTTGAGAAAATAGTCTTCTGATGAAAAAATAAGGTGAAAAAGAAAGAAAACTTTTAAATGGAAGATAGGAATTGTCATGAAAATCTCATTGGGAATTGCTGAAAAACAGTCTTGCTTTGTTGTGGCAATGCTGTGATGTTTCTTTTTTCTTTTAAATAAAGATAAAAATAAATTTTATGATCCTTTCTCACTAAAAAGAAATATTAAACTTAAGTTTTTCTGTGCCGTTCATTTTTTTTCAATTGAAATTTTTATTATGCATTCTGATTTGAAATCTCAGTTGAGTATAATTTTCTTCTCAACCATTTTTTGAATTTTTTTTTTTCTTTAACTAGAAGCTACGGTTGATTTCTTCCTGCTATGACAGAGGTGATATCTGAGAAGTATTAACCCCCAAACCTATAAGCATTTTTAGTAGTCTCCTTTTTCTACAGACTTCAAGGCTAATTTTACTCCCCAGGGCTAAGGCATCTTAGGTTCCTGACTGGTATATGCATGTTGAGGAATTATGATAATCCTCTGACTTCACTCAAAAACTTAAATTACTGAAAATTCCATGACATGCCTATTTTACTCTATTAGTCACACACATACTTTTGAAAGATTTTTAGTAATAATTGTGCAGTTAATAATATAAACACTTCTTTAAGCTCACATTACCCAACATGTGTCTCTAATACTGATACATATAATTTGGCATTTCTATATTTTGTAAATAATATCATTTAGTTAATTTTGTATAAATGCTGTTCAGTAGAGTGATTTGGGTATATTATAGTTTCTTTTTTTGATTTGTTACAGTTTGAGGCTTCAAGTATGCTTTGTTTCTTAGGAGACACACTTAAGAATATTATCCTAATAAAAATAGATGTTCTTTTACATTTTAACATTTTTAAAACCTTTGAGTGTGAAATCTGTTTTTTTCCTGCATTTGGCTGGCAGCAAAATCAACATTCAGAGGCAGAGATTTATTCTCTCTTTTAAAAAATACCAGTTAGAAAAAAAAATGTCATTTTTGAAAGCTTGAAGAGCTATTCTTTTATTGATGACAATAAACATTATACAATAAAAATCAAATGTTTATCTTATCTTGCATGAGCCCTTAAATACTGGCTTAGACTGTGAATGCTCAGTAATCATTTGGGACATATTTCATTTATATTTTTACTCTAAAAATTACAATAAGGAGAATGCATTTTTGTTAAGCCTCCAATATTTTGATATGTCCTTCTCTGACAATGGAATTCTCTGGGATCAGAAATTTTAAGCCGACATAATATTAAAATAGCTTATAGGATGGCATGGGAGTGAAAATCATTGATATTTTGATTCATTCAATACCAGCGGCCTCACTAAAACTGAAGAAAAAAACAAACCAGAACAACAACAAAAAAAATGCCAAAAGTAGATACAGTCCTGTTTGTCTCACTTGCTGATAATAATCAGTCAGGATGTGAGAAATGTAGAATCAATTTTTAAACCAGTTCCCAAAGTATTATTTAAAGTATCTTCCTTCTCCTATGCAAGTGGCCAAAGAAGCAGGTGTTGAGTTATTTGTAGGCTCTTCCACTGTTTACATTATGCTACTATCTGAAAACAGTTAAGCATTTTCTAGAACATCTGGAGGGGCACTGAGATGCAAACGTCTCCCCTTCGAGAGATCTGAACTACTGGGGTAAAGCATGATTCCCTTTTCTTTCCCTCTGGGCCTGTTCAGCCTGAAGAAGAGAAGGCTGAGAGGAGACCTGATCAGTGTATATAAATACCTGAAGGGAGGGAGTGTAGAGGATGGGGCCAACCTCTTTTCAGAGGTGACCACTGATAGAACTAGAGGAAACACCAAAAGTTCGACAGGAACTTAAGTAAAAGTTTTTAACAGTGAGGGTGACAGAGCCCTGGAACAGGCTGCCCAGAGAGGTTGTGGAGTCTCCTTCTCTGGAGATCTTCAAAACCCACTTGGATGCAGTCCTGTGCCATGTGCTCTAGGTGACCCTACGTGTGCAGGGGGGTTGGACTAGATGACCTCTAGAGGTGCCTTCCAACCTTAGCATTCTATGATTCTGTGATTTTGCAAAAAATCTGAACCATGCCAGCAATTAAATTGAAATGTCTCTACAAGGAATGTGTTCTATAACATTGATTTTTATGATTAAAAGGCAGCTTAATTCTGATGATTCAGTCCAAGCCTGATAACTTAACTAGGTGCCATGACCTGTGTGACTAGGCTTGTCTCATGAGATGTCTAGTCAATATAGAGCTACTGGAACTTAGCAAATCACCTGCCTTTACAGAGGGATTTAGTGCCATATCCTTGATATTGACAGGATACTGCAATGGTACAAGGCCATCAGGAAAGCCATATCCTCCCGGAGGGACACCTGGAGATTGGAGTGATACCACAAAATACTTCAGTTGGCATTTGATAGCTGCCCATGAGCAATCAAATCAAACCTTCAATGTGTATCTATCTGAGAATGATCTCGCTGCTCTGTGGCCTCTTGAGCACAATGGCTGTATCAGCTGACTCTAACAGGATCTGAGATACACACATGCATCTAGTTTTAGATGTTTTAAACTAGAACTAGATCCACCTCTCTGTATTTCTGCAGGACCTCTTATCTGATCTCTAATTTTATTTGAGAATCAAAGTTATTTAAGAGAGATGACACAAATTTATATTAGTAATAGAATCCATATTTTGATGGATAGTAAAACCAGCTGCAACATTTTGTCATGTCTATGAAAAGTAAACAAAAGGTTGAAAATACACTGTTATAATAAGTGACTGCTTAAAATTTCTGAGAGGTGCATATGGAGAAGTAAGTATAGTCTGACTCAAGATCCATTCTTAATTAGAAATAGTGATCTATAGCACTTCAGGAAAATTCAGGAAGAATGCTATTCTAAAAAGTGTTACTAACACTAATCAAGGCAGGAAAACAAGCGTAGACAAGGCACTTTAGAGACGAATGTGATGAAAGATCAGGAGACGTCAGAAGGTGGACGACAGGAGAAAGTGAAAGTCACATCTCTTGGATGTAGTAGACGAGCAGCGAGAGTTAGTGGTTGGAGCTCTCTGTCATGCAGGACAGCAGGTGAACCAGAAAGGTCTTCAGCATTCTAAAGTGTCACTTGTGATTCTAATGTTCAGGGAGAACTGAGTATTTTTAGCATTTCTATATTTTTGAAAATAGGGATTTATTTTTATTCTCAGACTTTATGAACCAGTTCTAACAATTAGGGTCATAACAGATTGTTTTACTCAGTTGACTCTTAAGGAAAGGCCTTCTTCATTCTGCTAGAGTAGGATCTGATGTAGGTGGTGTGTATCTGCTGAGGCACATAACAGAAAGATACACTTTCACCCAAGACACAAAATTCAGTTCATTTACAAGCAGAAATCTACCTATAGGTTAGTTTTTTGCCAGGTTAGTGAGTTGAATCAGTTTACCAAGGAATCTGCAAAGATTGCCAAAACCACCAAATGCTGGGAAAGAATGCATGGTCAAAGGGTGCAGGGAGAGTGCTAGAAAAAATGTTACGCATTTGTGCACAACACCCTTTAGTGTTGAGGCCTGAAAAAGTTAGTTTCGCTGTTTAACTCTTTGCTTAGCTCTTTGCCAAGTGTTTTAAAAAATGATTCTCAGTCAAAATGGCCACAGGCATGAGGCAGGCATTTGCAGCCCTGCTCAGTCCATCCTCTCTACGTGGAATGGGATTTAGCATAATGTCTGCAGATAAGGTGACATTTTGCATTATTTAGGCAGGAATCAAGCATTCATGGAAGAATGAAACATTTAGGGTTTTTCTAAAATGAAGCATTTCAGAGTTTCAAAAAACACTTTAACATGATAAAATATTACCATTTGATGTCAACTTTGTTTTAGCTGGTTTCTTTTCTTTTTTCTTTTCTTTTCTTTTCTTTTCTTTTCTTTTCTTTTCTTTTCTTTTCTTTTCTTTTCTTTTCTTTTCTTTTCTTTTCTTTTCTTTTCTTTTCTTTTCTTTTCTTCTCTTCTCTTCTCTTCTCTTCTCTTCTCTTCTCTTCTCTTCTCTTCTCTTCTCTTCATCTGGATACTGAATTAAGGAGACATTATTCATATAGCTGTACTTTTAAAGTCACTTGTTTATTTTATGAAGCACATACCATCACTGAGGAAAAGGCTATTGTCTCTAGGCCTTTCTAAATATTACATCATATTGTGGTTATAAAATCCAAGCCAAGGAAAATAGTCCAGAATTTGAGTATTAGAATATATCCAGGATAGATGAGCATTAACATCTCTGGTTTTGCACGTGGAATGCCTGAAATCCCCAGAGATTATGACATTCACTCTTGGACAGTCTAACAGCCCTAGTCAAATGGGATTTTGCCTTAGTTTTCTGGCTCTTGGCATAATGTTTAATGGTCTGTGCTTCCTCTTCTGTAAGACGTGTCATTACAGGAGTATAAGCTGATAAAATTTCAAGTACACTTTATCAAATGAATTTCCTTTTCTTGAGGCATGGATCTGGGAAATCATCCTAAGCAAACAGCAGATAGGAACTGATTTACACTGAAATTTACTAATGTCTGTCATGTTTTTATATTGTAATTTTTATTTCAATTTTCAGCTGCCTGCAACAAATATGAGTATGTACATAGTTAATTCATCTCTTAAAATACAGAAAGCACCAAACTTCCATCTTGCCCTATGGAAAGATTGTTTATTGCCTGGTTTCCAAGCAAACAAAGGCTTCAGAGAAGCAACCTCTTGTTACATCTGTCACATACATATCTTTACTCTTGTTAGTTTTACCTCTCACTGTAGTATTTCCATGATCAACAATTTGATTTATTTCCCTCAGTTGCCGTTCTTTTCCTTTATAGGCAAAAACATTGTCTACAGTCTCTGTTCCTTTTATGTGTAGTATGGCTTGCTTATTTCTATCTATGGGATGCATTTTAAATTGTCAGATGAAAAAGCATTTCACAAAATTCTTGAAAAACAAATTCAAATGAAATGAAGCTTCTGACAGCTAATGAAATATCTAATTTGGGGAATGTTTGTATAAAAAGGAAATATTGTGTTTGAATTTTCCAAAATACTACATGATTAACTGAAATGTAAGTGTAGTCTTCTCCTCTTTCAAGGCACCGCTACAAACAGAAGGAGGAAGGATAGGTCTGCCAGAGACATTCCTGCTTAATCATGGGTAAGTCACATCACTCTTTGTCTCCATTCTTGGTTATAGACTGTAGATAATTTGGATCCCATAAATACTTGCCATGTTTAGAAATATTTCCTTGTAATCCTTTCTTAAAAGTGGATAAAGACTAAAGCCCAGATAGAGGCAGATGTATTTTTACATTGGCTTTTCTTTAATGATCTTTAAAAAAAAATCAAATTTTTCAAGCTTTATTATTTTTTTCATAGAAAAATCTGCAAGCCTTTACATTAAAAAAATCTATAACTTTATCAGAAACTTTTTTCTCCCAAGATACTGAACTAGAAACAAGTAGAAATGACCAAATACTTGTACACATTGTATATTATGCATATGTATATTATGTATATTATGAAATGATATATAGTGATCTATAAGCCTCAACCAAGAGATTGTTTGTGTAAAATACTATAAATAGTGATGAAGATGAAATTTCTGGGTTTTTTTTTCTCTTCAACGACAAGCTTTAACATCATCAAAAATATTCATGTACATCACAGAACTATGTATATATCAAGGCACTAAAAATCTGAAAAAAACCCAAAATCCAAGAGTGTGAAATAGTTCTGAAGGACAACTGCTATTACAAATCTTGGATTGCTTTTCCTTCACCTAACCGCAGCTCCCCAGTCTAAGGTGTCTAGTTTCCCTCTTATATCAGCTTTTGAGACAGGTACTTCCAAGGGTACTTCAGCTTCCTTGTCTCAGACACCTACCTACCTGTATAAAAGTTTTTTGCTACATATAAGGCTTTTGCTAGATATCCACCTTATTTCTTATCCACCAGCATGTTTATTTCTTCCAAAAACAGTTTGAAAGTGTCATTTCTGTAGCAGCACCAGCAGCAGAATCAATATGCAATAGGTATTGAAAGGACCTCTTAATCCTTGCAATCCTGAATACAACTCTTAGGATCACCAAAGGAGAAAACAGATTTAAAAAACAAAAATGAAAACATGAGGAGAATTCAAGATTTACAATTTAAAGTTTCTTTCTTAGAAGACTCCTTTTTTAAAGTTCATTTAATAAAATATGAAATAACTTACAGCAACCTTTTAAGCTTTGAGGAACTGGCAGTGTGTGTATGTAGGTGCTCATGTGCACAGATCTGCATATAAACATGCAACAAAGTTCAAAGATTCTTCCCAAACCTTTTCACATCCACACCTCAGAAATCTATAAAACACATTTCTTGTGCTTGAAGATCTGCTTACAGTGCTGCAGAGTGTAAAATGTATTTAGGGCACTGCCTTCAAATTACACATAAAATGTGATGGTAAAAGAAACTACTGTTATATACAGGCAACCTGTCTCAAAAAGCTAATTGCTTTTATAAAGGCAGCTTGCTACATATACTTAGTATATTCCTTTTTTTTTTCCCACTTGGAATAAGAAAGGAGTTTTTTTATCAAGAGAACAATCTCATTAAGTGTTAAAAAATATTACTCACATGAGCAGCTGTAATGAGATCAGACCTCAGCTTTTGGGTTTGAAATGATTTTCAATGATGCTCAATGCAGTTTTTGAAGGCTACATTAGTTTACAAAGTGCTCTGTTCAAATTAAGGTAGTCATGACCCATGAAAAATGAGGTTGCCTGTAGCTTTTGTTGAACAAAGTATTACATTAAAAAAAATCAGGCAGATGTTGGCTTTATATCTGTGAGTTCTCCTGCACATTATTTTCAGCAAAGTGCTCATAGCTTGACCAATTTCTGACAGAGATGAAAATCCTTCAAAAAAAAAAAAAAATGGAAAATGGGCAGAGGCAGAAGGATGTGTGCAGACCTCATAGCATTATGTTATTCACCTCAGTGATATTGGCCATTTGCAATCTTCTGCTTTTTAGGCTTATTGACTAAAAATAATTCTCACCAATGTTTGCTTCTCTTTCATCAACTTGTACATACAAGTGTTTCTTGATACCAGTGCTCCAACTCTTCATTCCTACCAAGACTTCATTTTCTGATCTCTGTATGGCATCTCTGTATTGTTTCTCTTAATATTTGGCTTTGGTTTAATAATTTGCAGTAATAACCCTGGCTTCACATTTTGTATATTTTGGGTCTTGTTCATACAGTCGTGCCTTTAGGCTACATAGATCAGATGGGCTGACTTTCAATCTGATCTTAGTGTTTTAGTTATCTTTTTCCATCTTCTATTTTCAATTGCCAGTTGTTCATAAGCAATAAGAGTTTTTGATAATGAATGAGTTTTAGAATTTTCAGAAAGCTTTTTGAATGTTTTTTGAAACTTAGAATACGTAAATGTACTAATAATGTACTACTTAATTTCCCGTACAATAAGTAATTATGAAGTATTGCTTCCTCTAATAAAAAATAGATAATACTAAGGTATTTTCCAATACTTAGTAACTCTTTAATAGAGAAAAAGGAAAGCCTGAAATACCCTTTGTTGTTATTCTCAATAAGATTTTATTTGGTCTTTCCATATGTAATTGTTTAATGTGCATATGTGTTTCAAAAGCTAACTAACTGAATATACTAACATCTATTTTCAATACATTAAAAAAAAATCATGGTTAAAGTCACTTATTTTTCTGCTATTTATTCCTAGGTGGGAGCCCAGAAGAGAAAGAATGAAGCATAGTTTTATTCCAAGTGAATTTTCTAAGAGTTTTCCTCACAGCTCTAGGGCCTGTGATGCAGCAGAATCCCACCTGGCACCAGACACAAGGGGATCAAGGGTCTCTTTATCAGCTTCCAACCAATTCCTGGGGCATTTTGAATATTGGTGCTTTACTGGAAAGTTTTCAGAGGAAACAGAAATCAGATTATCAGAGGAAGTAGAAGGAGCAGATTCACACTGCAGCAGCTCAGCTCTTTTCTTTATGCTCCTAGTAGGAAAGTAGTAGGAGTGATGCATTGGCTTCAGGCTCATTGCAGATTAGTGACTTCAAAACAGAGTCCTGGATTTGTGGTGGGTTTGTGTGTGGAAACAGAAATCCTTGTCTGTGGAAAGGTCAAAAGGGAGCAAAGAGAAAAATGTTGGCTTGTTCTCCCTTAGCTTTCTATAAAATGAGTATTCAAACAGTGGTTGCCTGCTGCAACAGAACACAGAATGACTAAAATAATACAATATGAGACTCAGAATCTGATTCAAGACTTCATGATTTTAGTGGGATTAATTCTGGAGTCCCAACTCCAATAGCCCAAAAATGGCCGTAAAGTGGCCAGAGTCTCACTCCCCAAGGCTACATTTGTGCCATTCCTCTGTACTAGGAAGATGAAGAGATGTCCATGAGTTCGTTGCTAATCGATTTAGTTTTGTGTGTCTCTGGCTTGATTATTGGGTTTCTTCTCAGAACACACTTGTTTTTAGAGGGAAAACAGATAGAATTTAATTTCTAAACCAACATAGGTCTCTTGAATTTAATTAAAACTATTTTATGTAATTAGTTTTATCTAAACATTTTAAAATAATGATACTTGTCTTTGGACATAAGGATTTCAGTGTATCACACTAGCCAAAGGGCTTGAAGTTATACCTGTGCATAATAGCTTTCTTCTCTCCAGGGTCTAAATAATTTTGAAGAGGTAACCCAATCTTCTTTTCCATTTTGCTTTTATCAAGAGACTCCATGTTATTAAAATATAGATCTTTTGCTGTATATATAAGCATGTTTTTTATAGATTCCCTGTCTTTCAAATTTAGCGAAAATTGCTTATATGATTAATTGGCATCATTATAAGACTCTTTACAGGTAAACGTATCTACTGCTTGCAAAATTTGAGTCCACTCAGAAATACATTTTGGTACCATTTTTAGTGAGAGTTTGACTCTCATTTGTCCTACCCAAAAGCTCTTTGGAAATCTAAAGATAGTAGGTGCATTATTTTTTGCAGTCACTTTCATGCAATTTTACATTTACATTGCTGAAGCAGTGCAAAAAGCCCTTTGTGTGAAGGAGAATCAGGCCTGGCATGCTTCTTAATATTTTCTTATGAGTTCCTCATGATAGAGATTGTCCCTGGGATGCTGCTCGTGCTTCAGGAAGCCCAGTAGGAATGGGCTTATGTGCAACTGGGGACTGATGCCTTTGAACATCTTTCCAAACAGGCTCACGTGTCTTTGTATATCCATAATTCATTTCTATCTCCCACAGCTGCTTCAAGCATTCATTCATTAATTGGTGCTCATGTAGTAATTAGTCCTTAGCTGAAGTCATGTGTATGTGCTTTCATGAAAGTAAAAATACGTATTTGGTCCTGTAGAAAATGAGGGGGACTGTTCAGTACTCGTGCATTTTGTCAGATATGAAAATAAGGAACATGTGGCTGTATACAGCCTCCATTTTTGGACATGAGTAAGAATGGGATTGTGAAATACAAAAACAAAGACCTAATCATGCAAATAATTGTATGTGCAATATTTAAAACATAACAGCACAACTGACTTTAAAATTTCGCAAAATTAATTATTTAAGACACCTAGTTGAATAATTCAGATTTAACAACATAAAACAATGTACAACAAAACCCGTCATGTGTTACAAAGAAGGCACTAAATACTGTGGAACAAAATCTGAGATCTTTGTTCAGCCTTGACCAGGGAACCTCTCATTAGAAATATTTAGGTTAAACTGTCTTGAGTGAGGACCACACTGCAACACTCTGAGAATTTGGCAGTAGCTGAAAATGTTAAAATCAAACTTTTTTATTTTAGCTAGGATTTGCTGACTAAGAGAGAAGACACTAATTTTGTTCTCAAAACTTCTCAGATTAGGTTTCCACAGGGAAATTAGAGTTTGGCCAGTCTGCTCTTCTAATATCTTTACAGTAATTAAAATTTTAACGTGACAGCTTTAATGTGTATGCGTAAACTGAAGCAGCACTAAGTCAATGTCATAAAACTTGGGAACAGAGTATTAAAACATTAGACAGGTAGATGCTGAATAATGTTATACAATGTTTTCAGACATAGGTTGCATAATGATGACTTACTAGCTGATTAATCAGGAACTTATATTGCCTTATTTAAAAAACACCATTTAACAAGAACTCATGTTATTGGGACTGTTGTATGGGTACACTCTTTACTTCAGATTAAGAGTAACTTCTAATAGTCTAGTAAAAAGAGTCAGAATGTTTGGAAAAGGGTACAATACAATGAAATATCACCAGTATTTCTAGGCCTTTGTAACAGTCTCAGATTCACAAGAGGTTTCACAGAATCATAGAATCATAGAATGCTTAAGGTTGGAAGGGACCTCTAGAGGTCATCTAGTCTAACCCCCCTGCACACACAGGGTCACCTAGAGCACAGGGCACAGGGTGGCATCCAAGCGGGTTTTGAAGATCTCCAGAGAAGGAGACTCCACAACCTCTCTGGGCAGCCTGTTCCAGTGCTCTGTCACCCTTTTCCTTAAGTTCCTGTGGAACTTTTGGTGCTTCAGTTTCTGGCCATTACCTCTAGTTCTGTCGGTGGCCACCACTGAAAAGAGGCCAGCACCATCCTCCTCATTGCCTCCCTTGAGGTGCTTATAGACACTGATCAGGTCCCCTCTCAGCCTTCTCTTCTCCAGGCTGAACAGGCCCAGCTCCCTCAGCCTCTCCTCGTAGGGCAGATGTTCCAGGCCTCTGATCATTCTCGTAGCCCTGCCTAAATAATACAAAAAAGTAGCTCAAAATATTTTAAATTATTGCAGGTTCTTATTCCCATGAAAAATAAGGATAAATAGGATAGTCCAGACCTATTGACAGATCTCTCTGTAATGACCCAATTGCAATACCTAAAACCAAACCTGAATAATGAAGAGAAGACTCTCTTGTTTTTTATTTTGGGCAGTCATTGATCTGGGCACTGCCTGTCATTCCCAAAATGAGTACATTCTTTATAGTCACAAGAGGAGAAGATGTTGGTGTTCAAATGAACTACATGAAACCAGCACTACCACCAAAATAAACTGGGAGCTATCTAGGGCTGTTGCAGGCATTTCAAGTGGATTTTTGCATTCAAAATTTGGAATTTAGAAAATGTATTTGTTTGCTGAGGGATGAAATCTTTTAAAGTTTTCCATGAAAACCTGAATGACAAAAGTTTTACATCTCCGGGAAAATCTCCCCAAAAAGAAGATCATGAACATAAATGTCACAACACAAGCAGAAGCTAAAGAACAACATGAAAACCTTCCATGGTGCATCCATGACACAGACATTAGTTCACCTGTTGGTGCCACATTAAATATAGGTTTCACAAATTACAGATAAAAAATAATTAAATGCTGGACTGCCCTTTCTGGGGACAGGACACAGAGGGACTGCTCACTAAAGACTGAAAAAATAGTGGATAGAATCAATTGCCAAAGTATATGCTGACAGGTGCCACCATAGCTCAAACTGTTGGATATCACAGGGAGGATGTATGTGAATAATATATTCATGCAAGACTGGACTTTGTCCAGAATGCTGGGTAGAGCTGATCGGATTATTTTTAACAGACTCATTATCTGGTGACTGAATTGTCTTACATCTTTAACATCAAGCCTATTTTCTCTCTCAAGATATATATGTGAGTGGAATAATTTTAAAAACATTTAATTTTTATAATTTAATTCATAGATTTCAGCAATTAATTTATACAAGCAAACTTCATCCTGGAAATCTGTTTATGTATTTTTTCAAATTATTGTCAGCAAATAATCATCTAAATTTTATGACATTATGTCTTTGTCATGACTGCATGATGGAACTTACTAAATGGAAATGTAATAAACATCAAATAAGGAACATAAAGTAATTGTTCTTTCCTGAACAACCTTGACCATGTGAAATTGCAGACATACAATTGCAGACAAGAATTATCTCTCAAAAATAAAACCTTGTTAATCTAGGAATATGTGAATGGCAAATAATGAAGGTCATGAATGCAGAGGAACCAGAGTCATTTAGAATTTGGGGATGTGTCTGCAGAAGAGCAGAGCATTGTTCCCATATCACTGCTGCCAGCAGTAACTATCATATTCTTCAGTTAAACCCAGGATGGTTTAGATGGACAGTATTTTAAACAGCTGATATACTTACTTATAACTGAACTTAAGCAGTTCACTGTGTGGATATTAATTGTTTATTTCTTCAAGGTTACGTATTAAAAAAAAAACCCAGATGCAGTCAATTCATTCATTCATATAATTATTGCTATTTGTTGTTTACTGTTAGTATTTTGCTTTTGCCTTGTTCAAAGACTTATGGTTATGGTGAACAGCATCCAGAGTCTCCAGATAGAATGATGACGCTACTAGGAGAGATATTTTGTCTAAATATGTGGAAACATGAACCTTGCAAGTAGTAGGAACACCTATAAAAATGGTGTAGCTACAAACACTGTGTGGACATGAGTCGCAGAGGTACACTCCCAAATCTCTCACTCTACTACACAGAGCCAGTAGTTCTTCATCAGTAGATTATTATTTTTTTTTCTTGCTCTAAATCTCCCCCTTTGTACTTTTTCTTCAGTTTAGACCAGATAAAAAGATAAAAATCTGGACTGAGGTTTGGCCCATAGAGATGGTTGCATTCTTTCTCGATTTCCTGGTTTGTCTTCCCATGTACTCCTTGCATGAGGCAGCCTTTCTTTCCCTTTTTTATCAAGGAGCTGTAAAAAGTAATGTGATGACAATTTCAGCTCTGAACTACACTGCACAGCGAGAGACTCCAGCTGGGGAATAGCAGAGTATGGATAGATGGGAGCAAAAGCAATTGGATGTTTTCAGTATTTTCCCTTGGATGTTTTCAGTAATTTCCTGCCCTATTAACTAAATGACCTTGATTCTTTCCTTCATGTGGGGATTTATTAGAGTTTGCTGAGTTTTATTTAGTAGAGAATCTTCGGGTCAGCATTTTTACGTAAGTTCTTCTCCAGTGCATGAACCAGCAATGAGTTATCTCACTTGACAGGGGATGGCTGATGGTCCACCACAAAACAGAGGGAAGTTCGTGGACCTAAGGCACGCTTGGAGCATCTTCTGAGGAGAAACAGCTGATTATGGAGCTGCTGTAGGTGGCAACTCCTGCCTGCAACACACAGCTCACTTTTGTTTGGAAATTGGGAAAAAGAGATCAGGCCAGTCATCTGAAGCAAGAACATGGAGGGAGAGAATGGTGATAGCGCTGCACGGCAAATATATGAACCTGCAGGCCTGTTTTCAGGAGACAATTGCAAAACTCTTTTAGATAGTTAAATAATGTTAAAATAATGTCAATGAAATGTTAAAAAACAAACAAAATGACATGTCTGAATTCAAGGGTGTTCTCAGCTTGGTGCCAGTTGAAATTGCATTGTGTTTTCTCTTTAACACTGACCTTCCCAGACCTTAGATTTATCAGAAAAAAAAAAATCAGCCTTTTTCGTTTTGGAAGGTGGAATCCTCTGAAAAACAAACAAACAAACAAACAAACAACAACAACAACAACAACAAATGTTGAGAAGGATTAAAGCCCTACTCTCCCTGAGTATATGGCACTGCTAACACAGGTACAGCTTTTACTGCAAGCAAAAGAAACCGAACTGCAAAATAGAAAAGAACTCCAGACTGGATTATTTTATTTCTTAGAGATTTTCTATCAAGAAGCTTGAGGTGTGAACTGATTTACTATAAAGGAACGAAATGCACATTCATAATTCAGAGAAAACATAAAAAAGAGAACATCTCTCGTTAACTTAGAAAAGATAGGCAGATATCTCTGACAGATAAGGTGTTCTGAGTTATTATTTTTAATACAGCAAGATGAAATCAGAGCAATAACAAAGGTTTTAAGTTCTGTCCTGACAGCAGCATCACAAGATATCCATCATGATAAAATCTTTAAATGACAAAGTTGTGGTGGCAGTCACAGAGACATATTCAAGTGGCACTCACTACAGTTAGTCTAATTCAAAAGATAATAAATCTATTCTACAGATATGTCCTGTAAAAAATAGAAAATGTGACTAATATGCAATCTGTTTCTCAAAAAAGTCAGGAAATTTCTGCAGTGTTCTGCTGCTGGAGATTAAGTCTTATATTAGTATAACTAATAAAAAAGGAGTAAAAATAAACTAAATTCATCGAATAGTCTCTATAGGCATGATAAGGGTTTGGGACTACTCTAGTCTCATACCCATATAGACTATACTAGAGTAACAACTTGTGTCATCATATAAGATCACATAAACTTGAACCTTACTCCAACAGGTATGGTTTTAGTGTTCATGAGATAGAAATGATTGTTCTTTTCTCAATATTAGAAACTTCATATCCATTCAGACCACTGCAACCAAAAAAAAAAAAAAAAAAGGAAACATAAAGTCTTGCAGCCATTATGAACCACCTCATTCTCATGGAAGTATATGATCAGGTCAAACAACTGTTTTGTACAAACACATTTCTTTGCCGGTGTTGCCTGCTAACAATGCTCCTATGAACTTGAAAAATCTCTCTTCTTCAAAGCTCTGTTTGTCACTATTTATGATACTTGTTTATTTTCTTCTTTTCACATTGGTAGGGTTTAATATCAAACCTCCAAGATAAGTAGCACTTACTGGTCACGGCTTCAACATATCATATTCCTAGCTCTTGTGAAAAAATTAGATGACAAACTGAGATGCTTTGCATTGCTTGAGCAGGACAGAAGTTAAGATATTATCTTGAGTGACATGGAGTCTACAGAGAAAAGCTGTCATTTAAGCAAGTCATTAAAAGACCAAGGATTATTGAAAACACTATGTTTCTTTATCTGAATGAGACAGAAGATAGATACAGGAAAAAATCAATAGATCTAATTTTGATCTTACTTATACTGATTGCATAGTGTAATTCTATTGATTTCTGTCACATTACTCTCGCTCACCACAGTGTACACAAGCACAACCACTGATCCAACATTCCTTTACACATACAGTCTTTTTGGAAGATTCCAATTCCTTAGAAACTAGCAAGGTATTTTTCACTTAATTTTATCTAGTCTTGACTTCAAACATCATCCTACTCACTTACAATACAGAAGAAATATCTCATTATCTGTAATGGGAACATGGGTTGATGAAGAGCAGTGTTTTTTATCTTTGAGCAGCATGTCGCAGACTGCTGGGCTGGGAACACAACGTTTGCCTCAAACCCACCAAATAATGCGTAATGTAATGGGACTGCAATTGATTTAATGACAGTATTTCAGTTGTATTGACTTTGATAATGTAGATATAGTACTGGTAGGCGTTGGTGCGTGTTTCAAACTCCTAAAACGAATTGGCAGCAACTAATTATCCTGTGTGAGATAAACCAAACATATCATGACAGACCTTGTGTGAAAATGCATAGAGACTTGTATATTTATGACAGCAAAAATGGCTGTGTGGGATCCTGTGAATTGCATGTATGTTTGTGCAAGTGCACATGGCAGAGGCAGGAGCATCCATAGCAGAGCGGTGAGAAGGGCTCTCCTAGAGCTCCCTCTCTTTCCCCAGAGTGTCTCTATAGATGTCCAGGCAGAAACATATCCTTAGAAAGTTCAATCCTTCTTTCCCTGACCCCCTTTCTTTTCACATTGTCTGTCAGTGGAAAAGTTTTTTGGTGTCTCCTGTTTTTACACACCCCAGAGTCTTCTTAGCCAAGATATTTTGGACAGTTTTTGAAAATCTATCTACTGTTTTGGTGATCTCTCCTTTCCTAGATGCTTTCAGCAGAGTGTTAATACCCTCCAGCTGCCTGGGCCCACCTCCTCATCCAGTTCTCCTTGCGGAAAAAGGCCCAGCTGTCATTTCTCACAAGGATTAAAATTTGTAGATAAAAACATAGTCCTTTAGTCTCATAAATGTTTCCAGGCAGTATTGTGTGGGAAGAGGTACAGGTTTGAAAATACAAGACAAGAGAACCTTAGGTGAAACAGGAGGCTGGATCATGGCTAGAAGAATCTAGACTAGGGGGGGTGTTGGGAATGGAGAAGGTTTCTTGGTGGCAGAACAGGATCCCATCCTCATTCATACTTAGATAAAACCAGAGATTAGTTGTGATTACAATTCGTAGTTGACAGTTATTCCTTTTTTTTTTTTTTTTCTGGAGAGAACTAACAAAACTCGTGAGTGGCAATGGCTGACTGTGCTGGCTTTCAAAAAGCAGCTCTGTGCCAGCCTGTACTTCGCAATATGAGGGTGGGTAACACATTTTACACACCTCTCTCAGAAAGCAGTGTGCTTTTCCTGTGCATCAGTTTTTCCAATAGACGTTCTCACCCATAAAAGTGATGCAGCATCATCCTCCTCCCTGGTGCAGTTCCCCTGGTTGCTCCCCCACCTCTATATCAGCGTATCTCCACACCACTCAGTCTCGAGGCAGGTCCCTCTGGTTGTGGCAAGCGCCGTATTGCTCTTACTGCAGCCTGGCCTGGACACTGAGCAGGGTTTAGGAGAAATGCTAACAACTAGGCATCACTCTTCAAGTCCAAGGACTGGACTGGTTGCAGGCAGATACTGGTGCTGACACATCCTTCTGCTACAGAACAGGATGAGATGAAGCCAGCACAGGTCTGCAGGGAAGTGATATAGCTGCACTCTTGTTTTTGCTGTATGGAGATAACCTTTACATAAATTATTAAGTGAGGCTGAATCACAGCACTGTTCTGCTCTACACCAGTTCCTTTGCAGCTTTTTATTGCCATGACACCCAGGTGACTTCCAGGAGTGCATTAAGCAACGTGCCTGCCACTTGTCATGGGGCTTCATTCTGCCTCTCGGCCTTTCCTCCATACGGCAAGCAGGAGCTTTCGGTTTCTGATTTTGTTTTTTTGAATTTGTGAGTGAAATGTCTCAGTCACTTTATACTGTAGAGTGGATAGTGATGGAATAGCCTGTAACTTGCTATATGAAACATACTAAGCCAGCTCTAAACAAACACTGTTATTTTGCACTGAATACATCAGTGCACTTTATCTGAGAAACCAGATGTATTGTAGATGATGTAACAAAAAGGTGCAAACATTTAAGCAGGGAAATATTGCACTTTTTCTGTAGCATCAATCAGGTTACAGATTTTTATATTAAAAAAAATAGAAGCTAATATGTATATAAGTCAAAGAGGCTCAGGAGAAATACATCTTTTTGCCTTCACTTCTTTTTGTATTCACTGATTTAGAACACATATTGGTATGGGGAACACTGCAGTGAAGATCTGGTAACTTTTTCTAGACTACGTACAGCATTTTCATTATAATCTGTTTTTCAATTTAAATTTCTAATGGAACACTGTATAAATATCAATATTGGGGAATTCATTGAAAAATAGCATATGTTGTTTATCTTTGCAAGAGCAAAATCACATCATTAGCAACAGAAAACCCAGAATAATAAATAAATTTAATTTTCTTGTTGAAAAGACCTACAAACATAATGAACAGTTTGCTGCTTCATCCCAACATCTTGTCACTCCTTATGTATAGATAAAAAAAATCTCTGTAACCTGACTAGTTTTCAGATTGTCATGCAATGCATCATCAACCCTAGACCATTATCCAAATATGGAAACAGATGTAAATTCACACCTCCTATATCTTGAACTTTTCAGACACACGTCAAATGCAACCTAAGACTGCTGTAACAATATTAAACAAACTAAAAGCCCAGCTTCTCAGCCATTCCACAGCAGCCTTCTTCTGCCATGTGCAGCATTTGACTCCATGAGACATAAACTATTTTCCTTTTTCTTGGAAAGAGTACTGTGCCAGCGGTATGAGTTTACTAGTACACAGGCAGATCATTTAAAAATGTGAGACTAGCTTTTCACTGCATCTGAAGGACCACTAAGTGCTACAGGACACATCGCCCTTGGCCAGGGTTTCCATCTTCTTGTTAGTGACCCTTGTAGCACTGGAGGATCTTGAAAGATGTGTGCTTATCAAGCTGTTTCCATCTGGAAAAGTTTCCTTTTGGAAAGCTCCTTCATATTTCTAGAATCATGACAACATATCATTTTGTCCTTCAAACACGAGCATTTGTTGTTCCTAGGACTTGACCTGAAAAATGTATCTGAAAATCAGGAGCTATCTTACTATCAACTCAAAGGTATTCCTACCTTCAAGCTGATATCAATGAAGTGAAATAAAATTGCACACACTGGGGTGGTTGCCTGCGCAAAAATAATGCCTGAAAAGCATGCTGGCTTGCAAGGGTGCTGAAGATTTTACTGATCACCAGAGTGGATACAGAAAAGACAGTGTAACACAAGCATCTTCACTGTTCCCAAGATAATGGGTACTTTTTCAATTTTGGAAAATACATGGTCCAGTGCCAATTCAGTTGTCTCTATAAAGATTCCTTTTTATAGTTCATTTTGATAGCAGTGCTATGAAACAACTGGGCCAAAGTAAGCAACCTATAGCCCAGATGTCACCCCATGACCATCACAGACTGTTAATAAAGACCATCAAAAGGCCTGGACTGAGCTGTCCCAGGACTGGGGAAGTTCACAACACTGTCAAGTTTCTGAGCTGTCAAATGCTTGGCAAAGTCTGCGTGGGATTAACTGCCTGGAAGCAGTCCCCCAAAGCAGTACAAGGTTCCCTGTTAAATTGGCTGATATTCTCACAGTATATCAGTTCTTCTGCACGCATGAATAAGAACATTATACTGTTTTCTTTCATTTTTGAGCAGTGCTGTTGACACGATAAGGCCTGAAAGAAACCATGGAAGTCACCACTGTGACCTACAAGTGTGACTTGAGGATTTGGGATTTGGGTTGTGTGAGAGAAAGTAAAATAGCCTGGAGTGATGCTGGAGCTTATGCGATGGTCCCTGGGGAAACGAGAGTGAAGACCAAGGGAAGTGAGGGACCTGGGAAGCATGAGGAGCAAGGAGCTGAGAAGGACATACATAAAAGCATGAAGGGGAGTTCAGAACCCATCCTGTGACAATCAATAAATGTGAAGGAACCAACTGAAGAAAGCAGAAAAAGAGGCCAAGCAGGCTCTGAAATCAAAGGATCTGATAAACCAAAGAGTCTTAAAAAAAGTAGAATAATATTTCTTTTTAAAAAAGGAGTAAATATGCAAGAGAGTGAACAAGGAAGAGTGAAATAAAAAAGCCTAGAGAACAGAGTCTGAGAGACAGCAGCCTCTTATCAAGTGGAGCAGCTGAAACAAAGGACGGGACAGGAGAAAGGAAAATTTAATGGGCAAGTGCAGTGGCATCTTGAAATCCCCTTCAATTCTTAAAATAAAAGTGTAAAGTATTATCAACAGCATATTTCTTAAGTGGAGAGGTTTACATAGCTCCATAATACCTCTTTTTATAGTAATATGAAATAAGAATTAGCATGAGAACTATATAACCCACTGGTAGCATTGCTACTAAACCTTCAATTTAAAATAAAATGTTCTTTAACAAAAAAGGGGGGAAAATGTTTTCAAAGGAAAATTTGTAAAACTCCTTAGAGTCTAATTTTAAGAACAGGACAAAAAAAATTTCTCAGAAACTTTGAGCAACTGTGCAATTACCTTTAACTACAGGTCCTGCAGACCGTGATCTAAAGGCCACTGCAGCTCCATCACAGCCTCAATAAGCTCTGCATCTTTCCATAAACCTCCTCCTCCTCCTGCAGGACTGTGAATCTCAGGAGCTCGCTCCCCAGCCATTAAAACCATGATCCCGCAACACCAGCAGTGTCAGCCTGCCTGGGCAGTTTGCAAAGGAGCGCGCTGAGTTTTGCCCAGTTTGTTCCTCAGCATATCACCAAATTAGGAAAAGGTGCGTGTGCCTGAGGAGTAGAAGGCCATATGCTATTCAAATACTGGCAATAGCTTTGATATGCCAAGAAGGCGGGGGCGAGGGAGAGATTTTATTAGAATACACTTGTTTTAACTGCACATTTATAACACCCGTTACGAATATTCCCTTATGGAATGGTAAGCCTATTATAATGTGAAAGCTGCCTGTAAATGGGAAGTATACTATTTCTTCAGTACCTGACATTTTTTCAGAAATGATAATTTGCAAAGAGTTTAGTACATTTAAGCTATTATGACCTACGTAAGTAACATAGGAATACCGCCAAAACAGCTGAAGTGCCACCCCTGGAAAAAGAACAGAGCAATATTATGTGGAATGAGGGCTGCTTAAATGTCACTACTGCAAGGATAATTTTTACTAAGTACGGCTATAAACCATCCCCGCTCTAATCTGAAGTTACCAGAGGTGATAAAAACTAGTTTTGCTGTGGAAAAGGTGTGCAGTAGTGTGTGAAAGAAAGAATACAAGCACTACAAGCAGTCCATTTCTATGCAGAAAGAAAGAAAGAAAGAAAGAGAGAGAGAGAGAGAGAGAGAGAAAGAGAGGAAAAGGAGAAAGAAAAGGAGAAAGAAAAAAAATAAAAAAAGACCGCTTATTTTGTAAAGGTTGCAATTAACAAATACACGCATGCTTGCTGTCCTCGGAAATCAAAGAACTTCTAAGTGCAATTTCTCCAGATCACCTTAGAACATCTTTTATAAGAAGTAGCTGGAAATTAAGCACCTTTCGGCTCAGAGTACAACCCCTCTTTTTTTGTTTTTGTTACCATTTTTGTTTGGGCACTTTTCTCTCTCTCTCTCTCTCTCTCTTTATCCCTCTCCCCGGGCGGTTCCCCCTCCCAATGCCCAGTCCTTGCGGATGCGGCGTCTCCTGCAGCGCGGGACTCAGCGCGGGGCAGCGCGGAGCGAGCGGCGCCCAGGGCCCCCCCCCGCCGCGCTCCGCAGCTCCGCGGCGGGGCGGGCAGGGCCGCGTCGCCTCCCGCCCCATCCCATCCCATCCCATCCCATCCCATCGCCCCCGGTGCCGCCCGGTGGAGGCCGCACAAACTTTTCCGCCCCCGCGCAGAGCCGCGTCTCTCCGCGGGCAGGCGCGGGGGGCCGGGCCGCGCGGGCGCCGCTTCCCCGGCGGCCCGGAAGGCGCCGCTGTGCGGCCGCGGCTCCCGGCGCGGAGCGGAGCGGCCGGCCCGGCGCGGAGCAGCGCGCGCGGCGCGGGCCACCATGAGCCAGGCGCAGCCGTACGCGGCGCGCGGGGACAGCGCGCCCGGCGCCCGGCGCAACGAGAGCCGGGACTACCTGCTGCTGGACGCGGAGCCCGGCGAGGAGGGCGCGCTGCCGCCCTGCGCCCTCTACCCCGCGTGAGTGCGCGGGCATGGGATGCGCGGGGATGCGCTGCGCGCGGACGGGATGCGCGGAGCGGGACCCCGCTGTCGCCGGGGCGGCCCTGAGGGCAGCGCTCCTCGGGTTGCGCAGCGGCCGGGGCTCCGCTGCCGCGCAAGGGGCGCGGGAGCCCCTCAGGGTTCCGCGGGGCGCCGTGCGAGCGGCTTCGTTTTCATTTAAAACGGGCGCTGTGGGGTTAAAAGCGCTGTAGATTTTTCAAGCTCTCTAGTCTTTTTTTTTTTTCCTCAGGGAGTGCGCGTTAGACTGTAGTTCATAAACTCGTAATCCCTTCGTTACCACCTTTCGTCAAAGTCGTATAGCTTCATGTGATTTTATTATTTATTTTTTAAGTTCTGCCGACTAGTTATTGGTATTTTAAATCAGTAAGGTGTAAGAATGTTTGCAATTGAAACTAAATGAAACATATAAATTATAAAGGTTCTGGGAAAGGCAGTTTTTGAAAAGCAGGTCAGTTGACATTCAGTGCTTATCGTGTCCCTCTGGATGCGTTTTATCAGCATGGCTTCTGTAATTATCGCTTGTTAATGTTTCGGGGAAAAAGGCATCCCACAGTGAGGAAAAATGGATATTAAGCAAAGCAAGAAGAGTCCTAAAATCCCAGGTGATTGCCATAAGATATGTACTTTCTCCTGTACAAATTGTGTTTTACAGCTTGACTGATAACTCCAGTTATCAACCTCAGTAGTCTGAACTGGTTTACCACTGAGGGGCTTGTTAGCCACATACAGACTAGATGAAAAGGAGTAATAGCAAGGAAATGGGCAATACTCTAGATATTTAGGCATTTGGAACCTCATTTAAGAATAATTGGAGTTTTTGAATTCACTACCTGTACTGCCTGTACTGCCGAATTATGAATTCAGTAAGATTATCTAGCTACAAGAGCATAAATTATTGTGCACTGGAGTTAAACCGTATTTCAAAATACGTGAGTGCATCTGTCCCATGAATGCTTTCTCAAGGAAGATCTAGTACTGATTAGGGCTGGGAGAGCTGCTTAGATGGACGTCAGCTCTTCAGTTCCTAAGTGCTGTATACTTAATTCAGAATAGTTGTGCAACTACAGAAAGATATATCTTGCATAAGTGATGTAAAATGCATCTTTAAATCTACAGGAGCTGTGGGGTGCTAATATTTTCATTTGAATAGTATGACCTGTGCTAGCAGCTCTTGGTCCAGGACACCAGCATGGAGATCGCATCACCTCAGCATGGCAGTAAGGAAAACCCACCTCCAGATCAAAATGCTTTGTAGAACTAGACTAACAGTAAATACAGGAATTTATCTGAAGTCATATCCCACCAATGACTTAGGTGACTGATTCTGTAGTCCAGGTGAGTTCTTCCTCAGGACGCTGGCATCCTTCTGGAAGGGAAGGTGTTTCTGTCAATCAGTTTTCAGACAGGACCAGTTTGAGTGGCAAATGTAAAACTGAGGGATGATCCCTTTCTCAGTTTTTATGTAAACCTACTGAAAGCAGTGCTTTAAGGAACCTAGCTGTTTTTTATTATTATTATTTTTATTTTTATGCAGAATGGGGAGCTGCCAGGTGGGGCTTCTCCACAAAAGGAACCACTTTGCAGGTGTCCTTCACAGAGCCTCAGTGAGATCTGCCCAGCAAGCAGGGGAACATGGTCAGTCTGGGTCACCCCAGGACGTGGCGATCACACATTTTGAATTTTACTGCCTAAAGTCCAACTGCATCACGTTTTAAGTACCTTATGTGGATCTTTCTCTTTAAGCAAGATGCCAGTTTTACTCACAACTTCCATATGTGAATTGGATAGAGTAGCCTCTTCTTAGGAAATGCTGCGTGCAGTTTTGTAATCTACATGTGGAAGGAATGCTTTTCTCCACCTCTTTTGGAAATCCCCAAATGACCAGCATTTCATGAGACTGTTACAGTAGAGAGTGTTATGATTATCATATCTTGCCTGGATCTTTAGATTTCAGCAGGTCTTTGGAGATCCTGAGTATCCCACTGACTGAGGGTCTGCATTCCCTAGACAGATAAATGCAAAATCAGCATTTTATGTGCTGTGAGGCCACTTGGACTCAGTGCGCATGCCTTACCGACTCTCTCCATATATGGTTTATCAGTGCTGAATCTTAAGCGACTTCTGCAGAAACATAACAGCCTAAAGTGCTGGTCACAATGTAAAGTGCCATTTTTTCCATGAAAGTCCTGGTGTGAATCTTTGGCAGTCTTTGGAAATGAAGACTTTGGGGTCTGTGGGCCTGTCCCTTGAGATGAAACTATATTGCCCTGGAGAGAATGCCTGTGTTGAAATGTAAACACAAGAGCATGATTTGAATAAGTTAAATAATTAAAATAACCCTCCAGCTGGTGTATTAAAACATTTTAACTAAAGCTGCTTTAATTTCACTTAGAGCAGTTCTTGACATTTTGTCAAACTAATTGGAAAATGGCATGCATCATTTGCACGTGCAAAAATGCCTTAAGAGCATCTTGTGCGATGGTGATTAATGTTTTAGAACATTATTTTTCATGTGTTGCTTTGTGACTGCTTTAAAGTAGTCTAGTGGCTGGATTATGAGATGAATATTTTGAGAAAACTTCTTGTATTTGTAAATACGCCCCAAATCTTTTGGA
The DNA here is from genome assembly GCF_059628265.1 of Tinamus guttatus. NCBI lineage: Eukaryota > Metazoa > Chordata > Aves > Tinamiformes > Tinamidae > Tinamus > Tinamus guttatus. The sequence goes on from NW_028288684.1 coordinate 13,789,963, forward strand.
CACTACTACTTTAAAACTTCTAATTCAGTGATGTTGCTCCTGAACTTTGATAGATGGTTCCTTTATAGCAGCAAATGATTCGCTGTTTAATAAAAGCCACCCAAGTTTGCCCTCTTCTTTTTCAGATGATTTCCAGATCTTTTGTTAATTGTAAAATAGATTAGTTGAAAATGCAGAAAATGAGAAAAAAAAAGGAAATTCTGACTAATCCAGTGATCAAGCAAACTGGACTGGTTTGGTGTCAATGAGTCACACTCAGTTACATTAAGCTAAGACTAATAAAGCAGTAGTGTGCTTTATTATGAAACTACGTGTGAACTGGAAGAATACTCAGAGCACTGACCTGTCAATATATGTAATGGACTCTGTAGGTATCAAGAGCATCGCCTGCCAAATTTCTACATCTGAGGCTTGCTTTGAGTTTCAGTACTTCAGAGTGTGCATCCTACTGAGCTCTGCGCATCCTACCGCAGCAGTAAGAGTTCCGTAGCACCTTTTTGCGGGAGGAGAGGAAGGAGAACAGCTTTGCTGTGTCTGAGGCAGCTGCTGCTTTACTTGCAAGCGGGATAGTCTGGGCTCGGCTGCCCTGCTAAGTAGGATCATGCAGTTTTTCTGCTAGTGTGCCGGTAGAATAATCTTACCTTTATTTGCAGGATGTGGCAAAACCAAGTTCTAGTGGGATTTCGTGGAAAAATGTCTTGCTTTTCTTTGAATTCATAATCTTCAGAAAATAAAATGTACTTCAAATGATATCCAAAAGCTTTAAATAAAATGTTTTCCAAAAGATGAGGCTGCTTTGATAGGATCTTAATAGTTGTAAATTAAAAATGGTATGTCTATACAACTCTTTCTAGCGGTCCTTTTTTACCTAGTCATTTAGTGTCTCCCTTTATGTACCAAAAATACCTTTCCACCTTTATATCAAAAGATACATTGCCTGCTGAAATACAAACATTTGGGCATATTCTTTCTCTAATGCAAGTATTTCACTGGCAAAAAGCCTGCTTTTATAGTTAAAAGAGAGCATTTAGTGTGTACTCCCAAATAGGAGTGCTTATACACAATGGAAGTGATAGTTCATGTATGTAAACGTCCCTGCTGAAAATCTGTCACTGAAGAACAGATTGTCAGCATACCGACTTAGTGAGAATGCACTAATTCAGACAGACATCTGGTTATATTGCTTATTTATACTTCGAAACAGTTTGCATTGTGAAAAACAATGTACTTTCTCATACATGTGTGGAAGGACAATTGTGCATTAAAATGTCAGTTGTAAAGCAAATGAGGCACACAGTGTCAGAGGAAAACAGGGAGAAAAGGGGCTCTGAGCAGCAGAACTGCCTTGAGGCATCAATTCTCCTCAGCTTCTGCAGTTTTCAAATCACGTGTTCCTCAGCATTATGAAACTGTACATATTTGCAGTCCCTTTCTTTGTTAAATAACATTTAATACCTTTTTTTTTTCCTTCATGCATTATAGCAGTTTCTGCTATTGACATAGCATCATTTTTATCTTCAGCCTCTACTATCTTGCTTGAAATGACCTGTAAAATTATCTTCCAGACTCTTCATTAGACATAATCTCTTCAGGGAGCACTGTGCAATGTGGCAGCTGTGTTTCAGATTGCCAGTCTCTTTACTGAGATGCTATATCCTCTGAAAATATGTTGCAGTGATTTTGTTGACAACAAAAAGGTGGAAGAATTAGTAGAGGGAGGATTTCCTTTTATAGTCTAATGGCTAGAACACTTTCCTACGAATTAGGACTAATGGAACCACTTCCCACTGGGCAGAGGCAAAAATCAGATCTGTAGTTCTCATATTTTGGCTGACTAAATTTAATCCTTAAAGTCTTGGGTAAAAGATCATCATCACTGCTTTTACCAGGTTGCATAATATCTAACATTTAGTTTCCTCTGCATTTCCTTCAAGTATCCATAAGATATTTTTTTTGCTTTGAGCTAAAGCTATGCTTTATGTCAACTTCCATATTTCAACTTGACAGGTTAATTAGTCAAAAAAAAAATCAGTGCCTTGGTTTGATGTTTCCCATGTCACTGGACATGACAAAAAAAAGAACTGTGTTTTGGGCACTGGGCTTTGACCTTCAATATAGGTTTCTTTCTTTTAAAAGAGCAGCAGAACAGACCAGCAGCATTTATTTCCTCCTGGATAGCTGAGGCCCGTTGCTAGTGAACACTGTTAAATCATAGCTGTGCAGCTCAGTCCATAAAGTGAACGATGTTGGTCAGGGCTGGGAGCCAGTTTGTTCTTTTTGGAAACAACCTGTTCCAGTACCTCCCTTGAGCAGCCAGTGTATTGCATAGATCGAGTTTCTGCAAGATCTTTTCATGCTTTTGAAGCTGTTGGAAAAACAGTGAGCTTCGCTGAAACCGATATAAGGCTGCAAATTACATCTCAAAGGTGAGTCAAGCCATGTACATTCATTTATGGTGAAGACTGATGTGATTTGTTGTATTTGGAAGTGCACAAAATGAACCTCACACACACGCACACACTCGTGAACACAGACCCATGTAGATAATCTACTCAACAGCAGGTTTAAAGGATTTGGGATGATAAACTCTATTTAAGTGTAAGTTTTTATAATTAAATAGGGACAGAAAGCTTAGCAATAATTAAATTACATGCAATTTTCTTTGGAATGGATTAGCATTTATATCTTGCATTAGAATAGTTATTATTTATATGTAGAGACAATTTAAATACATAATCAGGTATACTATTTTTAGCATACTGGAAATGATGGAATATAATGTGGAGATGACAAAAAACCTGGATATGTTTTCTATGCCCATTTTTAGATAACCACACTTTCTCATATCAATGAACACAACTAGCGTCACACACACTGAGTGCAGAGCATTCTGCACTCAGACAAATATATCGAAATAGGCATTTGAAAATATCAAAAAATAAGCTTTGGCACTAGGAAGGAGATGTGAGCTTAGGTACAAAAATTCTAAGTGGAAAAATAGAGGAGCTTCAGATCAAGAATTGTCATCTTGGGTGCAGTCTCAAAGCTGTGTGGGAAGTGCAAATAGCTTGCTTTGTACAGCTGTTGAATGCAATTTCCTCTCATAAAAAAAAAAAAAAAAACCACAAATTCAAACAAAATTCCAGAGTTGCAAATACAGATTTGTTGTGTGAAGTCGTTGTTGCGGATGTCCCACTTTCTTTTGCTGTGTAACTGTAGTGATGAAATAAGAAAGACAACAGCAGTATTAGCAACAATAACCTTGAATCATTTCGAGGTGGCTATAACACCCACCTCCCTACTCCAGCAGCCTTCAGTCGTGCCCTCCTCGCACTGCTGCTGCCATTCCCTCTCATGCATCATTGATGAGACATGAACCCAGCCTGAACTTGCCCCCCACCAGCTCAGAAGAATGAGACTGAGGTGCTTGGTTTTGCCCTTGGGGATTAATTACATATTTGTTATGCTGTGAATGTTTACCTCGGTGAAGAAATTAAAGAAGTGAGCCTTCCTACTTTCTTTCTTAAATAGCTGCGAGGCCTTCCCATGTAGGTGGAAGGAAGGACCATGAAATACAGAAACAAAAAATCACATCTGCTACAAGTGGGATTTAAAAAAAGCCAAGAGGTACAAATTGCAAGGTTAGGTGATCCAGGGCTAGCAATTTTGCAGAAGATCCGAATCTTCTGGCAAATTGTGATGTAGTTTGCAGGCTGGTTTATTACCAAATCTTGAAAGAAACAGCCCATTGCTCATTTCAAGTTCAGGTCCTGCTGAAATTAGTGGAAGTTTTGCTGGGTAGCTTGGGGTGTTCAACAGACTCATATGCCTCTGTAGTGCATGAAGAACAGTGGGAACTCCTGACCATATCCATGATGAGCTGTGAGAGCAGATATATGCTCGGCTTTGCTGCAGCACACTTGTATTTTTGCATACCACAGATAAGAGTCCCTCAGCTGTGTAGGACGTCATATATTTCTAGTAAGACCCTCTTTAATCTCTGCTGTTAGGGACAAACTACTCCTGCTGAGCCAGCTGAACCATTTCTTTGAGAAGATCTTTGATTTAGCCATGACATATAGGGACCGACTATGCAGAGGTAGGCAGTGTTAGAATTGGATGGGAACACAAACTACCTGGAGACCCAGGGCTGGAAAGTCTGTTAGTGGCCACACAGCCATCCTGGTTCCTTCTGAACCATTTCTTTTTTCACAACCATTTATTTCTTCACATCCATCCAGCCTAAATTTGGAAATAGCTGTGTGCCTGGGAGATGGTGGTGGTCCTTGGGTGGGTAGCAGGGCTGATTTGGTACCTTCCGACTTCTTTTGCCACCAGAGGTGTTAACACTGATGGACTCGTGGGTCTGATCTTCCTCTTTGGCTCTGTTTGGATTATCAGTGTCAATGAACTGGTTTTTGTCTATATTGTATTTTGATTGAATTTATGAATTAAGACTTGACTGCTTAGATTCCTTTTAAAATACATGATTCTCTCATCTTTGACAAATATATTATTTTACTGGGTAAGATTTCGATTGTGCTGTACATATCTCAGCTGTTTTATACATGTTTTTTCCCTTTCTAAAACAGAAAATGCCACAGCTAGATCAGAGTGCTAAATGTTGTTATCCTATTCGGTGTACATCTGTCTTGGGTCTGCCAAGTGGCAATAATTCAATACTTGGCACTTTTTCTAAACCTCTTGAAGTGCATTGCACACAGATATGTAGCAGACAGGCCAGCTCTCAACGTGCCAGGCTCCAGGCACTTTGCAGAAGAGTGTCCTTCTGTGAACAACAGCATTGTGAATCACTGATTGGGTCAATTTAGTACCTCTGTGGCACCCAGCATCCTGCAGAAGTACAGTAGTAGTAACACTAGTGTGGATCCAGAAGTATTTTTAATCGAGTTGCAATTTGCAGGAGGATGCTTTGGGAAATGACTGATGTCACACTCGGAGCTACTGGGATATGTAATTTGCAAGCCCCTCTACACAGCGACCTTAGTGGTAGGGAGGATTTGGATATTGGTTTTACATAGTCAGTTGTAGGGTCTTTCCCCAATCATTTGCAGGAGTGCCTTATTATTATTTACAGTCACATTCTGGTGGTTTCTGGGCATATTTGGTTATTTATGTGTGATCAGATACATTGTATTGATCTCTGCATTTTGATATCCCTTTAGAAAACACAGTGAACCTCTTTGGATGTTATTCCTAACCAATTATTTTTTTCACGATTAAAGAATATAAATCAATTTTTACTTCCCTTTTGCAATGCAACAATTGATTTTCTGTACTAGCTTAGTTCCACTCTGCTAATCTTTTTTTTAATGTATTATTTCCTTAAGCTGATTTAGAATTACTTTCAATTTTTAAGTTTTATTATTATTGTTAATAATGAAATATCATGAGCACTGTCATTTTCTAGTTCATTATCTCTACTGGCAAAGTTTGGATTATACATGAGTTAAAGCTTCTTTTTTTTTCCTTCTTGCTAGATTTATTACTTTATAACTAATTGCAGTAAACCTAATATGAGTGTGGAATGGAGAAGGATATTGAAATCGTATTTTAAAGGTTGTGACGGTTTTATTCAGGACACACAAGGGAGAACAGGCTTTTTGTAAGTTAATATAAATCTGTATAATACTAATGGTATTTATTAAAAGAGTAATCCAGTACACTGAGAACTCCAAAATTTATCTTAGCTTGGAAATGAGGGACAAATTTATGTGCTTATGGATCTCTCTGCACCGTTTGCTTTTACTTTCCCCTGCGCATTTGGCTATGGATGTAGGCTAGTGCAGTTACTCAGGAGGTTCATACTGTGTAGAGGTTCAACATGCTCTGCTGTATCAACTGGAGAAATTAAATTAACTCAGTTGTGCTAGGAGACATGAGGATATTTGTAGTAGAACTTCAAAACAATTTTTAGCTCTTAGCACAAATTTCCTACTAATTTCTCAAGACAGTTTATGAAAATTTAAGCTTTTGTAGCTTCTCAAGTGAATCTCAGGATCTTGATAGTTCTTCTAAAATGTAAAATTTCTTGTTTCTCTCTGTAAAGGTACTGTTCTCAATTCAGAAATGTAGCAGCTGTTCAGAAAAATGCAGTGATGCCAGTGGAAGTTAGCTGGTATAACTTAGCTTTAATTACAGTAGGGATGAGTTGAAAATTTCCACAGGCAGTAGATATTATGGATGCTCTAACTAGTGTTCTCACTTCAGGGTCTTAAAAACTAAAACCACACAACTTGGAATTGCTGTAGAGTTTGGGCCACAAGTCATGCTGCTGTTCTGTGAGATGCCTTGAAATCAGTGAGGCTGTGACTCTCTTTAACAGTCTCTGGATATCCAGGAAATATTTAGGAATTATGGCAACATGGCAGATACTATGGAGGAAGAATAGTAAGTGCCTTGAGTAGGAATCTGTGTATGAAAACTAAGCATGAGATTCAGTGGAAGAAGCATATAAATATATGAAGAAATGTTTACATTATTTAAAACATCTTGGAGAGTATTGCTACCAAAAAAGTCAGCAATCCCAGTATCACTAGAAAGTCTGCTGAATGAACTGGTGTACTTCTTACTGCAAAGCAGTAGAAATGAATGTTTTCCATTTTTATTCCAAAAGGAATTTTAGCGGATTAGGGCAGAAAGCTATTTAATCATTTAGCAACATCTGATGTGAACACATTGGTGGATAAACAGTGAGTGATGCGATAGTGAATTTTCAATGCTGCTTTGTATGATAAAATAATAATGATCTTACCTAACAAGTTGATTTATAAAATATACCCTGGGATTTCTTACACCACAGCCACCTTCAGCCAAAAATACAGCACTAGTGTAACGTAGTTTAAAAATAACGCATAAAAAAGGGAAATGCAAAGAAGATTCTAAGCAGAAATTAACAGTGTGAGTCTAATGGCTCTAGTCTTACAGCGCCATCAGAGGATCTCTAATAGCCTGAGGTTCCTACTTGTTTTTTCATCAAATCTGAAAAACAGCAGAAGTGTCCTTAATGTTCTCCAGTGAGAACATTCATTAACTGTTCAGAAAGAAAGACCATTTTTTGTGGATTAATCAGGTTCAGGATTTCTGCTCTGTCTCTCTGCATCCATGGAGGTGCAGGGAGAGCAGCACTGTGGTCCTTATGGGTATTTTTCCTGGCATCTGCCCATGATGGGACCTACTTCCTACTCCCAGCAAGCAAACCTTGATAAACCAGAGGGTCAGAAGAGGATTGGGGGTATGTAGTGAGGATGAGGGACAACAGGGGGGCTCTTTGGGCCACAGTGCAATTCCTATTTGAATTTCCTTTTCATGGTGACTGGAATAAGGACTGAGCTGGGTTAATGCCTGCCCGGGTGTCATCCCAAAGGCAGAGGGATTGTGTGCACGAAGGTGGGAAACCTGCTGGCATCTGAATGCTTCGTGGATCTGTGTCTTAGTTCTCCTGGAGGCACTGTTCTTGAATTTCTAGAAAAGGTCCTGGGTGTTATGCTATGGATCATGTATGGTGGGAGTGGGAGTCCCACACCCTGCAGAATTTCCGTTTCCATTTCCATTTCCATTTCCATTTCCATTTCAAAGCTTATATCCTTTAGTTCAGATGTCAGGAAACTTTATCTTTTGCTGTTGATTAAGACAGGGGATTGGAGTTTGAAAGGTGGGAATCCTGCTGGTACCTGCTTGCTGCTCTGTGGTGATCTTCAGGCTTTGCTTTTCCCTTGGGGAGGGGGAGGGACTGCAGGAGCTTGTCTGAAATGAAGCATCAAGCTTGGCCCACTATCTGGTCCCCTTTCCAGTGCATGCAGAGATAGAACCCTTTGAAAGGTAGATCATGAGACCTGTTTCAGGAACTGCATGATTCACATTTCAGAAATTTTCTTCTCTGTTGATTCTGGGAGATTTAATAACCATCATGGTTCAGCTTTAGGCTTGCAATTAATTAAAATCTGCATATATATATGCCATATATTATTGCAAAACTGAATTGCAGGTATGAAAATGCCATTGGCAGTGAGCTTATTGAGACATAAATTTCAGTGTGTAAAGTGAACAGAATGAGATATTAAGTTACACATTTAAATCTATATTCTTATAACTGTTCTGAATTTTATTGTAAATGGGTGTCCTTTTGATTTTTATTGTTTTCTCTGTTGATTTTCATGGTAAGCTGCGTAATTTGAAGAGGATACAGGATACCTGTATCCTGTATGTCAGGATGACAGGATGTCTAAGGTGTCAGCCTTGAAATCTTGCTTGTGCCTGAAACTTTCATACTATGTGATTAACCAGTGTTAATGGAGCTCTGCAGAGACACAGTGGTCTATTGCTAAGTATAACAGCAAGACAGAAGAATAAAATATCAGAGGCAGTTATAGCCCATTTTATTTAACTTCACTGAATTTTAAAAAAGGACAGTCCCAGTAACTAAAGTAGTGGGAATGAGTACATTCGAAAGTAAACTTTGTATTTCACAATGTGCAGATGCACTGCCCTTGACTTCAGTGAGATTTGAATTTCTATGCCTGAGTGAAAAGTATTACCCTCAGTCTTTAAGATCTCTGAATGTATATTTTTGGGGGATTCACTGTATGTTCTATAGTTTATCTTAGTGATTAATAATTTAAATGTGGAAGAAAATAGGGTGTATTTCTGGAACAGACTATAGAAATGAGAAAACCATCATATGCAGTGAGTAGTCTGCCCAGAGAGTTGTGTAGTCTCCATCCATGGAGATACTCAAGAGCCATCAGGACAGAGCACTGGGCAACCCGCTCTAGGTGATCCTGCTTGAGCAGGGTGGTTGGACTACATCATCTCCAGAGGTCCCTTTCAATCCCAACCATTCTGCAATTCTGTGAAATAGTGTATAGATATTTGACTAAGATGAATTGTGATACATATATACATATAGCTATTTATGTGTGCAGCTCTTGGCTACTGAAGTATTCAGCATTGAGACTGACTTACTGTTCCTGGTGAGAAGAAAATCAAGATGGCTATTCTACATGTTAATGATATGCCCTACATTAGAGAAAGAGAGGCAGGAAGAAGAATACATTGAAGGTAGATATTAATGGCTTTATCTTATAACAAAAGTAATTTTGTTTGTAATCTTAAATTCAAACTTGAGCCAAAATTTAGAGTGATTTTTTTTGTTTCAATTAAAAATACCACTTATTATATGCAAGTGTATTCAATCTGATTAATTTTTAAATAAATTGAATAGAGGATTCCTTAGAAGTGATATGAAAGCTTTCACAGAATTCCAGTTCTTCTCATTACTGCCTTTATGAGTTGATCAGCATGGACAAAGTAGAATTGTTGGTGGTTATGTCACTTAGTTTTAAAACATGTTTTCTTACAATTATGGTTGTGTTTGCTGTGACATTCCATGATGTTAGATGGTATTCTCCCCACTGAATTATCCACATGGCTTGCTGACGCTACCTTTAATTAATTTAAAGCTACTGCATACCACATGCAGGCTGATACACACTCAGGTTCAGAATGCACCTTAGGTGTAACCAAGGTTTTTCCTCTGTATTTTTTTCAGTTGTAAAAAAGTTAATTGCCTAAAGTTTGCATGACATCTGCACAGAAAACATGCACATTTTCTGTTCAAGAATAAATGCAGATGTGTATTTGTATTATCTCCGTAACTGCAGCATTCATCTAAAATAAATTTTCTCCATCCACAAATTATTTAAATGTGTGGATTTTGTTTCAAGCGACTAGCACTAGAATTCAAGAAAGTATCCTGCCCGTCATTAATAGTAGGATAGCATGTCATTTTATTCTGAAAGGTGCAAAAGATAAAAGCCTAATTTAGCAACAGCAGGATTGTTTTGGAGACTCGGAACTGCATTGGAGAGACAGCAGCAAAGCATCTTTTTTGAGCAAATGATCATTTCTGGATGCTTGTTATTTTACCTGAAATATTTCTTTTAAAGCTATCAGTATTCTACTGGGAGAGGCAGGGACTGTTGTCTTAAATAAGAATTGCCAACCAGGCAGCGCCCAGACTGACCCATCTGGACACATGACGGCTGGCTGCCTTTTTACTGCAGGAAGTACGGAATAGAGTTTGGGCAGTAGCTGCCACGTGAAAATTCAGATGTGTCCCTCATCGGCAGCCTGGTGCTGGGGACAGAGCGGAGGTAGCCTCAGTGCCTGCTGAGTTTGTGCTGCCCTGCTACATGGCAATAGAGAGTACTCAAGGGTGTTGCAACTTTTTCAGTGAAATATACCCCACTGGTTTTATTAGGTAAGTATATTTTTGATGGGATATTTCTTAGGCATATTCATTCATAGCAGTAGTAATAGTGCTTCTCTTGAGCAGAGTCAGTGGGTCATTGAGAGAGTGCACTTAAGTGAAAACCACTGGAGTATCTGCAGCAATGTGATAATACATTTTAGCAGTATAGCTGAGCAGGCTTTACCCTTGAGAATGCTTTGAGGCCTTCAGTTGGAGTATGTTTTTTTACTTCTAAAGTGCCAGCATAAATGTAGAAAGCTGTTATTTTATCATTTATTATCCTATACAAAATGGAGAATTAGAGATGCCACTAAAGTTTGAATGGAGCAATATAATCCCTTTTGTCACAACCTGGAAATCTTCATGGACGTAGCAGAAGGGTCAGTGACTGGTATGATCACATTGCCTCTTGCTGTGTTGGGTAACCCCTTGAGGTACAAGCTGGAAGCAAACAAGAAAGCATCAGCTGCTGCTCTGTATACTAAAAAAAATCAGTTTTGCGAACATATAGGTAATAAATCCTAGAGGATGAAACTGTGACTACTAAGTACCTTACAGGGAAAAAAACACACAAGGTGCTAAAAATGATATAATTTGAAGGAACGTTTCAAAGGGATATAGAAAGTCTGGGTTGTAGATTATAATAATAATAAAACCTTTTATTGCCATTTGTCTGCAATCATCAACATCTCCCTATAAATTCAAGATGGATGCCAGAAAACAGCAAAGCTGGTTGAAGATACTCAATGGTCTTTGCTTTGGATTTTGACTTCACAGTGGGGAAAATAGACAGTGGAACAATTTTCATCAGTTCCCATGTGTAGCATCCAGAGAAGTGGTATGTCAAGTAGGCTAGCTTCGCATCACAGAGGTTATTTCTGCATGAAAGACAGACTGAATTCCCCACTATTCTATGTTGACTGCTGCTCTGGAGAGTATGTATATCACTTCCAGGAGTATCTGGGGAGGAATAAACTTGTAAGTGAACAAAAATCATAAGTGAAGCTCTGCAAGTCCCTTTTTTTTCCATCGCATTCTGGGATGCTATCTTGGAGACTTGGCAGAACAAAGCGATTTACTTTTTTTTTCCAGTACAAAAGTTATCTATGAACTATCTGTTTTCCCATTTCCCTAAATTTTCTGTAAAGGTGAAAAGCTGAGTGAAATTTGGAATTTTTGTTCCTGAAATTTGGTTCTATTAACAGATATTGGTTAGAATAGTTAAAAAGAAAATCAAGTTTCAACCTTTTTCCTCTAACTGGAGCCTTAACATTATTTTCAGAAAGTTACACTATTTGCTTTTCCATCATGACTTTCAAGTTGCCTGAAATAACAATGTTTGATTTTTGTTAGTTGAAACCAGCTGCAGATTATGACTGTTTTGAGTCAGCTCAAAATTACCTGTTCCCCCCACCTCCCATGGCTCTCTATGTATGGAGCTGTGTATCCCAATCGTGCATGTGTGATGTCTCCCTGGATGGACTGCAGGGCTCAGGCTGGGGGGTGTCAGTGGGTTTGTGGTGGAGATTCCCAGGCATGCCAGCCGGAGAGATGGTAGTGACCAAAAATTCACTTTTGTCTGCTCCTTTAGAAAAATGTAGTTAAGTCATCAATGCAACTGATGCTTCACTTCAGTTATAAAGCAATGGTAAGAATGTCTTCTTCTCCACAAAACTAGGGTTTGGATCCAAGCTGCACATCTTCCCTCCTGATCTCCTTCATTTAATATATCTGGGTAAAATCTCGTAAACCTGGTTAGGCAGCTAGACATGCAAGAAGAAAATCCTGTTGAAATTTTTTGCTTTGGGGAACCTATATTTGCCACTGGCCAGAGAAAAAGTCCCCTTAGTTCTTACTTTTCCTGGCTCGATTCCTCCTGCAGAAGTTTCCTTCCATCCCACAGATGGCTCTTCCAGGGTACATGGATTTTCAGACCAAAAAAAAAAAAAAAAAAAGCCTTAAGTGCTTATCCTGCTTTGGTTCACCACAGATTCTCTGTCTGTTAGCATTGTGATAAAGGATGGTGTTTCTATGTAATTAAAAGTTTAATTACGTTATGATTCTTCTCAAGAGTGCATTGAGAAAGCAGGAACATAATTTCTCTTGAGAGCAACAAGGAGAAGTAATCATGAGATGTTCTCCGTGGGTATTTACCACAACGTCACTGCTTGGGCAGAAGAGAATCTCAATCCAAAATTACCACCTCCCAGACAACAAGCAAAAAACCCCCCAAAACCAGAAAAACAAAAAAGCCCAAAACCCAACCAACCAACCCCCCCCCCCCAAAAAAAAAAGGCTTTCCTGTCACGTTCCTGTCTGTTTTAACCTGTTAAAAATAATAGGTGAAGGTCTGGGGGTTTTTGTGTGTGTTTTGAAACTTTTTTTTTCCACTGTGAAATTTGGAATGATTTAGTAAAAGTCTTCATCAATAGGCTATAAATACCTACCTTTGTTAGTATATTATCATTATCTAACTAGTATGTTATTATCTAACTAGTATATTATTATTATCTAACTATTATTATTATCTATTATGATTATCTATTATTATTATCTAACTATTATTATTATCTATCACACTTCCTTGTATGACTTATTATAATTGTTTTCATTGAAGTTGTTGCTGAGGTCAGGATAGTGAAGTACTTTATTTATACACAGCAGAGAACAATAAACATCAGTAATGTTTCTTTATTCTTATAAAATAATTACTTTTAAATCCCAGTATTTATAGTAATTAAACTTAAATAAAAATGCTCTTTTACATTATATTTTCCTCCCTTCGTAAACACACATTGAAATGCAAAATATTTCTGCAATGATTTTTCTTTATCCTAAATTTATACTACACTACACTCATTTTTGGCAGCATTCTCATTATTTTTTTGTACAGAATGGGTGTTTCTTCACCTTACTTTGCAGCAGCTAACTGGTAATATCTGCAGAAATAACCAATCTTTTTATATTTTCATGGATTTTAGTTTCATCTTTATTATTATTTTTATTTTTCTTTGCGGTAAGACCAGTCAATTTTTCTTTCCACTGAATACCATTTTGTTTTTAAGCATTTATGAACTAGACTTTATCGTAATGCCTTGCTACTATTTCTATGCATCACATTTGCATAATGAAAATGACTGTTTCCTAACACAGATTCAGGAAGGATATAGATAGGATGCGTATAATTCTTTTATCAAAAGTGAGAGAGAGAGAGAGAGAAAGCTGTACTGGAACTTGAATAATTGTGGAGAACTTTTTTTATCCAATAAAGAATTGGTTTATATTATTTTTTTCCTCTGAACTTGTGCAGTAATTCTTATATATATTTTTAAAGAAAGATCTGCATTGAAATATGATTCCAGTTTGCTTCAGTGTTTCATCATTTATTTTTTTTCTGGGGGATTTTCATTTTGTCGAAATACTGTGTTAAACAGAGGTAATCCTGTCAGCTGATGGACATATTCAATTGTGTTTTAGATCATAATGAATGAATAAGATTCTTAATCAAACAGTCAAATGTGACTACTAGAATAATCATGCCTGCCACTTTCGGGGTGCGCATCTGTTTTATGGGAAACAAAAGCAGTGCTATGCTATCTGTAAGCTATGCTGATGTTCTTCCATCTCCATGTTCAGGGATCGCAATTTTGTGTTACACACCACAGTTTATGGGTAAAACCACATGACCATGGATTTCCCCTTGTTCAGTTCATCACCTCTTGATTTTCTTCTATCTCCTATCTTCACCTCTATTGTGGCTGGACATATTGGACCATTTTAGTCCTCATGCTGTTCCCTGGGTAGGATTCAGACTCTGCAACTTTCTGTTTTATCATTAGCTCTGTGCTTTGGAAGGTAAGAATTGTTCTACTGAAGGTCTTGGTTTTTACGCATGTGTCTTAAAAAATGTGCCCCAGTTTGGGATGAGCTTTAAGAAAATGTTAACAGCTGAAATTAAAAAAGATGTACAAAAATAGAACAAAAGTATCTTATTTATACAGCTTATCTGTGGCCTGATTTCTCTGACCAAGTGGCACACGAAGCAGCTAGCTGAAGTGCTGTGCAGATCACACTCCTTTTTATGGCATTTTCAGTTATTTTTATCACCCTCTTTCTAACGCTCTCCAGCCCTTCTGGTTGAGATGATTTTCCGTGTTTGCCTAACCTTTCTGTTGATAGCATAGCCCAGTACCCGTGACGACAGCTCTGTATAACAAACCGTGCCACAGCTTTGACTGTGCAAATTGGGCCTGATTCATACAGGAGGAAATGGAGCTTCGGAGCAGAGGGAGAGCTGCTGGGAGGCCCTGCCACAGGTCCAGGCACGAGCAGGAGTTGGAGGCTGGAGGTTGAGAGGCGATGTCAGCCAGCGCAAACCAATTCTCCTCTTTTAAGATCCATTTCACCACTTCTGAAAGTTTGATCAGTCTCAGCATGACGCGGGGAGGGTCCCCGCGTTGCGCCAGCCCACAGAAGGCCCCATCACAGGTCTTCTCCTGGCAGAGGTCCCCGGCACTGCGATGCTGTGGCCGGGTGCCATGCTCTGACATTTGGCACATGGCTGCAAACATAAGCAAAGTGTCCGAGCATGGCGTCTGCACATCAGGCCGTTCAGAGATGTAGGCACAAATATTTACTTCAGCAGCTTAAGCATGTTGTTTGGAGAGAGGAGATGGCCCCCGATGCTTTCTTGGTGACCAGGCCTAATGCTGGGAAAGGAAAAGCTTGAGCAAGTGTTGGTGACAGATGGCTCTTGTTTGAAAGCCTGAAAGCAGTTTTACTTCCACTGATTTGGTGTATGTTACCTGGCTAATATTTTTATACTTTTTTTTTTCCCATTGCTTGAGACAAGATGTGGTCTATGTAACTCTCCATGTTACTATGACTAGAGAGACTAGGCTTTGTAGAGACCTACCGTCAGTAGGTCGTGATGTTAATGAGGAA
The DNA here is from genome assembly GCF_059628265.1 of Tinamus guttatus. NCBI lineage: Eukaryota > Metazoa > Chordata > Aves > Tinamiformes > Tinamidae > Tinamus > Tinamus guttatus. The sequence goes on from NW_028288684.1 coordinate 13,805,180, forward strand.
AGCAAAGTAAAATACTGTTTAAATATTGGCAAATAAACATGAATAGGCTGACAAACACAAGAGATACAGCTTGTGAATTTATTGGGAGAAAACTTACTAAATATGGAAGTGCAGTGTTGAAGGTGCAAATCCAGAAGCATGTGATAAAATCTAGTTTGACAAAAGCAAAAGCTACTTTCTGATGATAAAAAAAAGAGTGCCGTAGATACCCGTTTGGCCATCCCAGAGCAAGGGAGCTCAGTTCAAAGAAAATAATTGATTTCTACCTTGGAAAACATAAAAATGTTTGTTGTCAGTAGCTTAAAAATATGAAGACTGTGTATATTTATTAAAATATCTATCTAAAATGTAAAACAACTATTAGTGTGTTTTGATAAATGTGATTATACATTCTTAAATCACAGAGTTTTGTAGAACCTCCTTTACTTTTGAATTTATCCATGCTCAGAGAGGACAGGGAGCAACAAGAGAACTAGTATGAAAATGTAAATCTCAAAGGGAAATGTAAATGTAGATCTCGAAGGGAAGGGAGTGGACGCTCGTGCCGGAGCGCTGTCATCCAGAGGGACCTGGACAGACTGGACAACTGGGCGGTGAAAAACCTCATGCAATTCAACAAGGCCAAGTGCAAGGTCCTGCACCTGGGGAGGAGTAACCCCAGACACCAGTACGGGCTGGGGACTGACCTTCTGGAGAGCAGCTCTGCAGAGAAGGATCTGGGCATCATGGTGGACAACAAGCTGACCATGAGGCAGCAGTGTGCCCTCGTGGCCAAGAAGGCCAATGGGATCCTGGGGTGCATTAAGAAGAGCGTCTCCAGCAGGTGGAGGGAGGTGATCCTGCTCCTGTACTCATCCCTGGTGAGGCCACATCTGGAGTATTGTGTCCAGTTCTGGGCTCCACAGTACAAGAGGGATGTGGAGCTCCTGGAGAGAGTCCATCGCAGGGCCACAAGGATGATCAGGGGCCTGGAACATCTGCCCTATGAGGAGAGGCTGAGGGAGCTGGGCCTGTTCAGCCTGGAGAAGAGAAGACTGAGAGGGGACCTGATCAGTATCTATAAGTACCTCAAGGGAGGGAGTGAGGAGGATGGTGCTGGTCTCTTTTCAGTGGTGGCCAGCAATAGGACAAGAGGAAACAGCCAGAAACTGAAGCATCAAAAATTCCACAGGAACATAAGAAAAATTTCTTACCAGTGAGGGTGACAGAGCACTGGAACAGGCTGCCCAGAGGTTGTGGAGTCTCCTTCTCTGGAGATCTTCAAAACCCGCTTGGACGCAGTCCTGTGCCCCACACTCAGGTGACTCTGTGTGTGCAGGGGGGTTGGACTAGATGACCTCTAGAGGTCCCTTCCAACCCTTAAGCATTCTGTGATCTAAGCCTTAAAGTTAAACATGTGTTTAAGACCTCCTCTGATTCAGGAAGCACTTGAGCATGTGATTAAGTCTTAATGATATTAGTCTTAAGTGAAAGCTTTATGGAAGTGCAGTGTTGAAGGTGCAAATCCAGAAGCATGTGATAAAATCTAGTTTGACAAAAGCAAAAGCTACTTTCTGATGATAAAAAAAAGAGTGCCGCAGATACCCGTTTGGCCATCCCAGAGCAAGGGAGCTCAGTTCAAAGAAAATAATTGATTTCTACCTTGGAAAACATAAAAATGTTTGTTGTCAGTAGCTTAAAAATATGAAGACTGTGTATATTTATTAAAATATCTATCTAAAATGTAAAACAACTATTAGTGTGTTTTGATAAATGTGATTATACATTCTTAAATCACAGAGTTTTGTAGAACCTCCTTTACTTTTGAATTTATCCATGCTCAGAGAGGACAGGGAGCAACAAGAGAACTAGTATGAAAATGTAAATCTCAAAGGGAAATGTAAATGTAGATCTCGAAGGGAAGGGAGTGGACGCTCGTGCCGGAGCGCTGTCATCCAGAGGGACCTGTGAAAGCTTTATTACTGAAGTTAGGCTTTAGGTAAAGCAAAGGAAATGAAAAGAGCCTGTTCCTGCATTTTACTGTTTTACAAGGATATTTTCATGCTAGAAAAGGAAAGAGTTTAAAGAACATAGTCTTAAATGTGTCAAAATCAATATGCTTAATTTTTGTTAGTGTCTATTTTACTTCACATTCCTCATTATGTTTGTGGCATTGTGCATATTTTAATCATTATATTGTAGAGATATTTCTTTTCTTTTTGTGGTGTATTATATTGGTAGGAAAAACATTTACGGCTGGATAAAGGGATATAAACATGAATTAATTTTCATAAATGTAAGTTGAAAGATTTTTTGGGTTTAGCTGAGTAAAAGGACTTCACTTGCTAAAAGCTACTATTGAATATAATATTAGAATTAGAATTCTTTAAGACACTGATGCCTTTTTGCTGTCCGAGGCAGTTTTAAGTGTAATCAGCTCTGTGTGGTAGTGGCTTTAACTGACAGCAGAGTCAATGGTGCAATCACAATGTTTCATATCATGTTTAAGAACCAGAATTTGAACATGTGGACTGCCGAGTACTTGAGAAAAATAACTACTCATTTAATTTAAAAGTACAGATGAGAATACTAACCAAGAGCCTAAGTATATCCTCTGTTTAAAACAGAGTTTGACTTGGCTGCAGTCAGTTGTGGAAGTGTCTCCTGGCAAAACTTTGCTTTTTGCTTTCTGTAAGAACTGAATATGCAAACACCAGACCTGTATTTTTATTGCTGTCCTGAAATAACCATGAAGTGAGTGTTTTACCTTATTGATAAATAAGATCAAGTTTAATTTAGCTATCTAACATCTCTCCTGTCTGTTTATCCAGTACTTATGTAAGACTGTTTTCTGAGCGTGCTTCTAGATTGAAGATGTGATCTAGATTTAAAGGCACTTCCTGCACCCATTGTCTTGTCATTGTGTCCATGGAAATTTTGAGGAACTTCCTGATTACCTGGATGATTGCTTCTTTCTTGGATGTTTAACTGCCCTGTTGTGTATGTAAGGAGGTGGGGGGTTGTTGTAGATTTTTGTGCTTGAGAAACTTAAGTAACTTCCACGCTCTGTATTTTTAGCAATGAAGTATAGCAGAATGATTTGTAATTGGATTACTTGCAAAGCTACAAACAATTAGAATTACTGTAATCAACTTTTCTACTGTTCAGGCAACAGTTCAGGCAACTTTGCAGTTTTCTTTACAGTTCCTATCAATTTGCAGAAACAATTCCCTTGGATAGTGGGATTTGAGATATCAGAAATGCAATTAAAGCACAGAACAATAGTATGGTGTTAGTGGGGGAATATGTCAGTGAATTGAAAAGATCAGTGGAAAAGATCAGACAACTCACCATCTTAAGGTTTGCTTTAACTATGGCACTCGCTGGGGAAAGAGAGAGGTGTTTGAAAAAAAGATATGCAGCCCTACTAAGAAATATTTTTTTAAAAATTGTGAATAAAGAAAAAGTTTCCTCATGCACTTAAAGCCCACAAGTAATACATTTGCTTTAAACTTACAAGGACTAGTCTTTCTGGATTTTCATTTTGTAACATCATGTTTACAGCTTCCATCAAAAGAAAAGGCTTTTGGTTGTGTATCATCACTGGATTTATGACATTTCAGTTTTTGAGAATTCCATATATATATTTGTTAAGGTAAACTTCAAAAGTTGATACCTTTGCCTGTCTGTGCTTATGGCAGTACTGTATTTATTTGCATCCAGTCAAAATTTATACTGAATCTGAAATTTTTAAATACTGTTGTGACAGTGATTCTATACTCTCCCTGAACTTACATCCCAAGATTTATAACACACCTGCAAGCTGTGAAATTTCATTACCGATTTCTGTACTGTGTGTTGCTTCAGAAATTCTAAAAATAAAATTCGGATCAAGTGGATTATATAATTTTTTACTTCAGTTGACATTTTTCAACACAGAGCGTATAGCTGCTCACTAGGAACAGTAATTTGAATGGAACAGTGAGCTGTGTGCTGTGCAGAGGTACCCTTCCGCATTTGTGTTTGCTTAACGTTTACGATGGTTATTGCAGCATTGCCCAGAAACTTGAGCTTCTCTCAATTAACGTAGTTGCGACTCCTCGCTGATTCTGATCCTTTTACTTATTGTAGGAATGCCCAGACGTAACATTTAGCTATATTGAAATGAGATTAGGGGAAAATGTTTGTTCCCCAGTTAGGATATCAGCTACAGTATTTCTGAAGGAGCTCCTTCAAAGTATCAGAAATAAAAATGATGTTTCAGAGACTTTTGATTTGAAAGGGGCAGAATCAGCAGATGATCTTTAGGCCAATGACATATTTGCCTAGAGCCTGGGAAAATCCTGAGAGTGGAGTCACAGCATGGTGGTCATGTCAGATAGATAACTCATGTATATAACGGAGGATGAAAGAGAGGGAAGACTATGTGACAATATTAATTATATCACTCAGTGAACTGCTGGAAGATGCTCAAGAACTACAAGTGAGGAAAAGCATCTCTAAAAACATCACAGAGTTACAGTGGTTGAGCAGTACAGCAATGGAGAGAGCTTAATTATTGTACCAATGATCATGTGTGTCATTAAAGAACAGGTCTCTGATTTGACCTTTCATCATCGGTGGACATAATTTTATCATCACTTTCCCTTTAAAAAAAAAAAAAGCTTGCAGTGTGTTATATGTATTACATTTAGTTATTGATGCCCAGGTTACAATTCATTTAAACATTGCAGTTAGCCAGTCCTTTTACAGTCAGTAGGGAGAAAAAGTCATTTTTAATCTATAGTTTGTGCGAGCCTAAATGTAGAACTCTAAGATTTCTGAAAGAGTAAAGGAGATCAGATGAGCCTAACCATGATGGTTCCTGTGTCTCTCTGACAATTAAATGTCAGCAGTGTAATCTAGCTCAGGTGTCCCCATCCACGTCATACTTATTTTATTTATATTATCTTAATAACTCTGTAAAAATATCAGAATACAGCATATTTCAATGATGGAGCAACAAATGAGTACATTAATCATGTTTAAACTTGTCTTTCAGGCAAATTAAATGCTATAATTGAACTTGCATAAAATTATTCTCAGTTTACGCTAGAAAGGCTCTATTATGCATTTTCTCATGGATGTTGAAATGTCAGTGGATCATGTAGAACAGTGAACCAGGGAGTCCTTGAAAATTAGAAGATGAAGGGTACTTCATCTTGAAACAAGTGTGAACAGCTTAAATATGTTCAGCATGTAGAACAAGATTTACCCATGCTCAGCCCTGCCATTTTTTACTCCATCATACAGGTCCAAAATGGACATATAGAACAGTATTAGTTCCAAACTAAGCCCTTCACATTATCTTTTTAAATTTATATTTTTTTTCATGAATTCTTGATGTCTTTAGTATCTTCTCTTTACTTATGCTATTAATTGCTATGGAATCCCAATTGCAATTCGTTCCTGTTAGTCTTTTCTAGCTGAAGATTAATTAAGATTGATTTAAGCAGTATATTAACTATTTGAGGCCTCTTAGAATCCTCCACTGAGAGCTTCTGCTCATGGTACAGCAGTGGAACAACCTTGGTTGTTTTCTTTCTGTATTGATATTCTCATGGAAATATTTCTTGCTGCTTTTGAGGCACCTTTCTATCTGCATTACATTTTAACCCCTTGCTTTTTGCTTCTGCTTTATTTTCTTTTTATTTTATTTTGTGTTGTTTTTTAGCAGGTTGCAGTTTCTGTTTGCAGTACTTTATACAGAAAGACTCATGATTTGGTCAAGAGAGTCTTCTATTAATCCTACCTTTCTTCCACAGTATGAAGGAGTATAATTTTCCTCATAAGACTGACTTTCTTCTTAAATCAACTACTGACTCTTCTAGCTTATTTTCCATTTATCTAATCTTCCAAGATTTCCAATATGCCTATATGCCTAGTGGTACACCACTATTTTTGTTTTGCCATTATTTTTCCTTCCTTTACTATAACCATTTTCCTTTTTGTTTACTGCCACTGTATTCATTTTTCTTCACTCTCTCAATTTAACTGAAATATTCAAAATTAGTTTCCTGTTGCCTTTCAGCTTGTTTGTAAACAAACTAGATGATACATTAATGAAATGAATTTGTGAAATACAATCAATGAAAAATAAGGTATTTTTCAATCAGATACGAGCTCAGCACAAGTTATAAGACTGTCTCTTCTAATTAAATTTCATGTAGGTATAGCTGTTTCAAAATACATTGTAAAAGAAATAGAGGAAAATATTACTATCATTTTTTCCAAGGTTAACAGAAGCTTTCAGTTTCCAAAGGCACTTTCCTTTGCCATTTCATTTTTTAATAGAACTATTAAATTGGGGTGGTATTTCATGACTGATGAATGATAGATGTACTAACTCTGTTCAAAAAAGGTACAGTGGAACAGTACACAAAGTTTTAGAACAAGTTTTTAAGGAAATAATAATTAGAAAAAATGGGACAAAGTACAACACAGGCCAATAAAAAACTGCACATGAATAGGAAAGACAATAGAGTTAATTTATCTGAATTCCATAAAGCATTGGATATAATGCCCCATGGGAAATTATTTGCAAAGACAAAGAAAAAGATTGGTGTTACTGAAGGAAATAGTTAATGTAAAGTAATAAACTTTTGAGTTCTAGCTTCAAAATGTCTCAATTCCGTTTTCCTTTGTATAATTGCTTCTTGCGTAATCCAAAGGAAAGATTACTTCTTTGTAGCATTACTTTAGTGTAGTGTAAGTCTTTCCAGATCAATAATAAACAGTTCAGTTCCTCCAGTGTTTTCTCATACGTCATCTTTTTCTGGGCCTCTAATAATTATTAGCACATGTTTGCTTATGGTGATTGGGCCCCTTCTCAGTCATTTGCAATGTAAGGGATCTCTCACATTTCCTATTACTAATCCCTGTTCAACTTGATGCCCCTCAGATCCTGCCTGCAAACTGCTTTCTGGGCTCCCAGACTCTTGCACGGGTTTATTCCATCCCAGAGGCAAGACTTGCATATGCTTTTGTTGAAATTCACGGAGTTCTTGTCAGTCCGTTTCTCCAGCCTATCAAGGATAGAAGCCTGGCCCTGCAATGTATCAAATACTACCCCAGTTTTGGTATCATCCTGGTACTAGCTGAAGGTGAGTTCTATCCTGCCATCCAGATTGTATGCTAAGCAAAACTGGTCCCAGTATTGTTCCCTGAGGGATATCACTGATAACTGGCTGCCAGTTGGACTTTGTGCAACTGATCACTAACCTCTGAACCTCATCATGTACCTATCAAAGTCACAGTTTGCTAGTTTACCTGCCTTTATACTGTAGGGGTCACGCTGAAGTCTTTGCTAAAGTCAAGGTAAACAACATCCATTGCACAACCCTGAGTGCATCGAGGCCATCATCTCATCACAGAACACACTTGTGTTGCTCAGGTGTGATCAACTCTGGTTAAATTCATGCTAGTTGTTTCAAATTTCCTTTTTGTCTTTCATGTACTGGAAGTGGCTTCCAGGATATTTCCTGTACAGGCTGGACTGACTTCCCAGGTTCACAGATCCTACTTCTGGACAAGCAGTTCTTTGAAGTTGGGTGTGCCATTCTCTTTTTTCCAGTCACTGGGAATCAGGAATCTCTCCTGATCACCAGACCTTTCAAAGAAAGTTTCAGAGGAAACCTGGCAATGGCATTGGCTAGCTTTCTCAGAAAATTTTATGCATTTGGTCTGGTCCCATGGACTTCCTATCCAACTGGCATAGATATTGCTTTGCTCAGTCTTCCTGTAATGTAGGTAATGTTTCAGTCTGACAGATTCTTCTAGTTGGCTTGGGGATCTGAAGGGCTTAATGGTAGTAAAGACTAGTAAAGACTAAGGCAGAGGATGCATTGAATACCTAAGTCTTTCCTAAGACTAAGGAATAGTCACTTGGTCCGCTGCCCCGTTGAGAAATGCATCTGCATTTTCCTTAGCCTTCCTTTTGGTGCAAATATATTTTTGGAAGTCTTTCTTCTTCATATGCCTTCACATCCCTTACTATTTTAACTGAGTTTGGCTTTCCTAACTCCATCTCTGCATTCTTTGGCTCTGTGTTGGACCTGAATAGCTGTATGCTTCATTTTTGCACCAGAGATCATTTAGGAATTCCTTGTTCATCCATTATGGCTTTCTGTCATATTTACTTGACTTCATGCGCGGAGGAAAGGACTATTTTTGTGCTTTGAGGAGGGTGCTCCTGTCGATCAACCATCTGTGACTTATTTGTGCTCCTACATGATCCTTCTTAGTAGATCTCTGAACAAACTGACATTTACTCTCCTGAAGTCTCAGCCTATAATTCTGCTATTTGTCTTTCTTCTCTCAGAATTTTAAACACTACAGTCTCATGGTCCCTGCAGACAGAGCTGCTCCTGACTTTCATATCTTGAACCAGTCAATCACCAGTGTGTGACTGACAAGTTGGAAAGACCCCGGCATGCTTTTGGCTTGAGACGAATGCTCTTCCAAACAATTCCTGATCACACTTTAGGAGTCAGAGGGTTCCCGGGACTATTCCCAGCAGTCAGTTTTCATGCAGCCTCTCTGTTTTCAACACTAGGAGAGTTTACTGGAACTGGTCATAGTCATGATAGTTCTGAGCCATTAGATGCCAGCTGGCCTTAGAGATGAGAAACATTCCTGGGCATTTTCACCAGTGTAGACATAGCCAAGGAGCAGTCTTACAGGCTTCTGATGCAAACAATTAATTTTCTACTGTTATGAAATAATCTGTACCAGCTAGTGCCAATACTAGTGCCAATGTACATATTTTGTTCTGCAAAAGTAGACTTTCTTTTAAAAGAGGAAAGATTTGTTGCATATGTGTTTGTATGTGCAAGAGCAAAGTGGTGTGTGCAATTTCCAAATATCCCTATTTTTTATTAGTTTTACATCCTCTGAAAGTTTTCCATTGGAATTTGTTCCATCATGCTGAATCAAGAAGGAAAGTCCAAAGAAGTTGATGCTTTTAGACTGTCTAAACCAGTCAAGGAACAATTCTGAAGTCCTGGACCTAATACAGGCCCTGGAAGGCCCCAGTACTGTACTAGGTGGGACCATGGTTTTCCTCTGTCCCTCCACCTTTCCCATCTTCTTGTTTTATGGGGAAAAAAAAAACGATATGGAGATTGGGAGGGATCCATAATTCTCTAGAGTTTACTCAGTGCCACATTTTGACTCAGTAACTACACCTCCTGTGACACTTTCATTCAGCTGCATGGTATAGCCACAGTACAACCATTGAAATATCATCTCTGACCATATACTGAATCGGAGGGTATTTATAGTTGTACTATGAAGTGTAAATATGTTCCCGAAACATTGTAATAAAACCAAAATATGTTATAGTAACAAAAAAGAGAAATTCATCTGAGGAACACTTACGGATTTAACACATGATAGTATTTCATTGCAGAGTTATTCACAATGTCATAAGTAGAATTTATGAAGTTTTATAATGCTTGCAGTCTTTCCAGTGAGCATTATGCCTCCATGAACTCATCTATATGATACTGCTTATACAGCTTGTCTTTATATGGTACACACTCTAAGTTTATGGAAAGTATTTGTGCAATTATTAGAAATTATTGGGGGGGTTGAACTAGATGATCTCTAGAGGTCCCTTCCAACCTTAACAAATCATAGAATTTATGAAGTTTTTACATTTGTATACTGACATAGTTCAGCAGTGACACCAAGCTTAATTTGCGTGGTGTATCCTACACTGCTGTGGCTCGTATTGAGCTGGCCAGGTCAGAGTTGGCTTCTGCATTAGGTCACACCTGCTCCATCGCTGAAACCAGTGATTTCTCATGCATCCTGGAGCATGGTGGAACACTGCAGGAGTCCTGTGAATTCAGGGACTTCAGCATCACGCCAGCATGGTAGCTTGAGGTTGGCTTTGAGCAGTGTCACCTCTGTGTCTCTACACCACACTCCCACTCTATGCATTGTCTAAGCTTTTCCATTTTCCAGGTGAATCCCAGCACTACGTCATACTGATAATTGAAGGGTGATTTTAAAATTACGGAAAAGTTGAGATTGGAAAGGACCTTAAAATATCATTTAGTCCAACTCTCCTGCTCAAGCAGGGAGTGAATGCAAGGTAGGAAAGAATGGGCTGGACACCAGCATAGAGAGACTCAACTTTCATGAAAGATTAAGCAGCATAGATTTAATAGAGGATTTGCACTACAGACTGCGCAGAGAATCCTAGGAACCACATAGAGGAGTCACTGATGGGAGGCTGCTGGATGCACAATTTGAATGCCCAGGAAGGACTCACTTGTCCTAGGGGCTCCTTAAGTCTGTTAGAACTGTTTCCTATCTCAGGAAAGCCAGGTGTGCTGGCCTTGAGTAGTTGCTGGCTGCAAAGCAACTAGACACTGTGGGCAAAATGGAATATGCATGTCTGGCCTTGATGGGAATATGGTCAGTGCATAGAGAGCATTCTGGGACTGTGATTATGTACTCTGCCAGTCACCTGACTCCTCAGCAGAGCTTCCACAAGTGTTCTCACTACACAAGGTCACCTAGAGCATGTTACCCTGCCCAAGACACTGCCTGGGCAACTTTTTAGTATCTAAAAGGATGGGGACTCCACAACCTCTCTGGGCAACCTGTTTCAATGTTCAATTGCTCTCATAGTGAAGAATTTTCTTCCTTATGTTCAGACAGAGCTCCCTGTGTTTCAGCTTGTGCCCTTGTCCTGTTATTGGGCATTTTTGAAAAGAATCTGGCCCCATCCTCTCTACATCCTCCCTCCAGATACTTCTGATAAGAGCCCTCCTTGGTCTTTTCTTCTCCAGGCTGAAGTTCTCCCAGGCTTTCCTAATGCGCCCCAGGATGCCACGGGCCTTCTTGGCCAAAAGAGCACATTACTGCCTCCTCTTGCCTTTGTTGAAGATCATGAGGTTCTTCTCTGTCCATCTCTGCAGCCTGTCCAAGTCCTTCTGAACGGCAGCAACAACCATCTAGATTGTCGTCCTCTCCTTCCAGTTTTGCGTCACGAGCAAACTTGCTGAGAGTGCACTCTGTGCCTTCATCTAGATCATGATGAGCAAGCTGAACAAGACTGGACCCAATACTGACCACCCAGGGGACACTGCTAGCTACAGGTTTCCAACTAGGCTGTCCCATTGCTCACAACCCTCTGAGCTCTGCCATTCATCCTGTTTCCAATCCACCTCGCTGGCTACTCATGTAGCACATAATGGTGTACTGACTTACAGAATATGAAAAGAAGTTTAGCACACATGACTGTAAAACACAATTTCCTGCAGATTTCCTGCAGATGCAGCCACATCCTGACTGAAACAGGTATCATTCAGAGGTATGTACCCAGTACAGGCCACCAGTACAGGCTGGGGACTGACCTTCTAGAGAGCAGCTCGGCAGAGAGCTGGGTGTCATGGTGGACAACAAGCTGACCATGAGGCAGCAGTGTGCCCTCGTGGACAAGAAGGCCAATGGGATCCTGGGGTGCGTTAAGAAGAGCGTCTCCAGCAGGTGGAGGGAGGTGATCCTGCCCCTCTACTCAGCCCTGGTGAGGCCACATCTGGAGTATTGTGTCCAGTTCTGGGCTCCACAGTACAAGAGGGATGTGGAGCTGCTGGAGAGAGTCCATCGCAGGGCTACAAGGATGATCAGGGGCCTGGAACATCTGCCCTATGAGGAGAGGCCGAGGGAGCTGGGCCTGTTCAGTCTGGAGAAGAGAAGGCTGAGAGGGGATCTAATCAGTGTCTATAAGTACCTCAAGGGAGGGAGGGAGGAGGATAGTGCTGCCCTCTTTTCCCTGGTGGCCACCGACAGAACTAGAGGTAATGGCCACAAACTGAAGCATCAAAAGTTCGACATGAACTTAAGGAAAAATTTTCTTACCAGTGAGGGTGACAGAGCCCTGGAACAGGCTGCCCAGAGAGGTTGTGGAGTCTTCTTCTCTGGAAATCTTCAAAACCCACTTGGATGCAGTCCTGTGCCACGTGCTCTAGGTGATCCTGTGTGTGCAGGGGGTTGGACTAGATGACCTCTAGAGGTCCCTTCCAACCCTAAGCATTCTATGATTCTATGATAAAAACAGATAAAACAAAAGTATTCCAATTAAGGGATTGTCAAGACAGTTCATAGTTAGAGTCTGCAAACGATAACAACAGCAAAGCTCCTCAGTCTAAACTTTAATTGATCCCGGAGAACAGAAGAGCTTTTTAAAGGTTGGTAAATGAGTAATGAGTCCTGAAAAGTCACTTTAGAACACCAAATTAACTCAATGAAACACAAAAGTTGCCAGATTATTTATATGACAAATGGGGAGCTGATGAATACTGCTATAACCAGAAAATAACTGCTGTAGTGAAAGCTGTCAGGTTGCTGAATCACTAGCTTCCAGTCTCACTATCAAAATTCAGACCAGCAATAGAAGCATAAAAGAGAAGGAGGAAAACACAGAACTTCTTAAACTGCAACTTTTCCTGAAGGAAATATGTGGAGATAAATTGAAAACAGTAATTCTAAGTATCTGCTAAAAATTATGCAGCAAATAAACAGCATTCCGTAAAGGCAGTAGAGAGGTCATTGAGCTACAGGTCAAGAGAAGAAAAGAAAGAATTGGATAAGATAAAATGCACTTTAAGAACACCAGAGGGTACAAAGGCAGTAGAGCGACTACCTTTATTACTAAGACTTTTTTTTTTTTTTTTTGCCACCCAAATATATGAGATGCTGTGGACAAAGCAAGGTTTCTGAGAGCTAGTTCGGGCCCCTGACAAGCAAAAATACCATTTTCACTGAATCTAGATCTGACTCTTTATCCCATGTGATTGGCTCCCTCCTGCTGCCTTTCTCCTGTTTGTTGTGGTAATGAAGAACTTGGCAGAAATTCTGACCCGGCTACAGAAACTGTAGGGGGTCAGAGAGGGCTGAAGAGAGTGTGAGAAAGGTACCACTATTGTGTGATGGGTGAAGGGACCCTTCTCTGAGGAAGACTCCTTCCTGCTGCCAGGCACCCAGGTCAGACAAACTTCATCTTCAAAAACACGTATGTTTTATGGTCTGGTAATGTGAAGGGATGGAGAGTGTGATGCTGTGCCTCTGATGCAAAGTTTATCTGGAGCTCCTGGAGGTGCTGCTGTCCTGGATCTCCTTTCAGAATGAAGTCCCATATGGAGAGGATCCCTATACCAAGGCTCATTCTTATCTCTGCTTTTGTACTGCCATGCTGTGTTTTGCTTGTTTGCACTTCTTGATCTCATGTTACAGGTACAGCAAGTTGCTGGATCAGAGGGAATGGGTCCTGAAGAGAATGATAGGCTACAAATGTTTGTAGTACAAGAATTTCCGAACAAGGTAATTTATTTTGAAGGCAGGAAACAGATTTGAAACAAATACGATTTATGCTTGGAGTGGGACATATTATTTTATAAGGCTTTAGGAAAACAGTATGGGAGGCACTTTCTGCTTCCTTCGCTACAGCCCTGGTCCTTTCACTGAGGACCTGCCTGGAGCACATTATGCCCTTACCAGTTGGCATGCTCCAAGTTTGGAAGCCCTAAGACTTTGGAGTGAAATTTGAAGAAAACGATGCGTTCTTGGTTTTGTTCTGACATGGAGTTAGAATATGTTAGGGATGCTCATCTGGGAACTGGTAGTAGCTTTAAGGCTGTATCTATGCTAATAAATGAAATGTGCTGGAGCCACTGAAGAGGCACTTAACAGACCTTGACCATTTATGAAACTTTGTTAGTGTCCAAAATGGGATGGCAGCATTCAGACTGCCCAGTGGAAAGTGTCTGTGGCCTCTGCTAACTCTTGAACAGTGGCTGGGAGTATTTGAGAGTACTTATTGGCCAAGCCAAAAATCATACCGGTGACCTTTCTAACAGTTTAACAGCCTGAATTCTAGTACCAGGAATGCACCCTAGTAATGCTGAATTTATTGGTAAGGACATGGCTGAAGAATTAATAGTCTTTGAACAGAAACTCCTTTGTGTGAGATGCTGTCCAGACACATAAGAAAAGCTGGTAGCTAAGAAAAAAGGCTTATGAGGAGACTTAAAAAGTATACATTGCATTCTGATATCTAGTGCCTATTGATTTTTTTTTGTTTGTTTTTTGCAAATGCTTTGTGAAACTCCTGGATACTCATAAAAAAATGTGAAAAGGCACATTTGTTTCTGCAAGAAAAACGTAGAGAAAGAGGACGCCCAAGAATAACCCTAATAGAGCTCCTGTGTTTCCAAAACAAATAATAAGCCTTGCATATCCCAGGAAACATGGCAAGCTGAATGACAGGATTTTTCTTCCCATAGATTTCCAAAGAGAAGCAATGAAACAAAACAAAGAGGAAAGAATGTTGTGATGTTATTGATGACTTGGGAGGAAAGGGAGATGAAAAAGTCTCAGAGCCAAATTGTGAATGTATAATGTTAATAAAACCACACAAAAAATGTGCAAAACCTGGAAGAAGCTGTTTTTTTCTTCCAGTTTTGTTGAATTCCTTTTTAATCAGCTCAGAGTTACACTTATTAGAAGAAAATTGGCCTTCTGATTTTTTTGTACATGGCATTTGCAATATATAAAAAAGTGAATGTTATTTTAGCATTAAAAGGTGACCTGTAATTTACCAAAAAAAGGGATGAGGTCTGCACAAATGGATAATTGAGACATTTAGATTCTGTAAACATAAGGGAGTTCGAAGAATGGAAAATTAAAAAAAAACAGAAATGAAGCGACAAAGATGATTTTTAGAGTGACAAAGATGATTAAGGGACTGGAGCAGGGAATGAGGAAGACTAAGTAAGTGAGCTGGGCCTGTTTAGCCTAGAGAAGGCTGAGAGGAGAGCTGATCAAGTACAAGTAGCTGAGGGGTGAATGTAGGGAGGATGGGGCCAAACACTTGTTGGTGGTGGCCAGTGACAGGACAAGGGGTAATGGGTACAAATTGAAATACAGGAACCCCCATCTCCATGTGAGGAAGAACTTCTTGACTGTGAGGATGACAGAGCCCTTGAAGAAGCTGCCCAGAGAGTTTGTGGAGTCTCCTCCTGTGGAGATCTTCAAAACCCTCTGGGATGTGATCCTGTGCTCCGTGCTGTAGGTGTCTCTGGTTGGACTAGATGATCTCTAGAGGTCCCTTCCAACCTCAACCATTCTGTGATTCTGTGGAATGGAAGATTCAACCAACAAAGATTATCTTTAAGTCTAAAATTCATAAATGATTTATTAAGATATTTCATAGAAAGGGAAACAGGAAGAATATCTCCATATGAAAATTTTAGCAGCTCCTGCAGTTTTAGCACAACTAATATCTTTTTCAAGATCCTTTGGCTCTTTCAGGTCTTCCTATATGGATAACTTGCAATCTTCCACACACTGTGCTGAGTAGAAAATTAGAGTGATAGTGAAAAATAAGGCTTTGAAAGTAATATAAGTGTAAACCAAAACAAAACAAAACTGTAAGAAAATAAATGTTTTGTTGGGGGCAGAAGACTCTAGTCAACATGTTACCAAAATGTGCCTTTTCTGTAGTTAAGGTAATGACAGAAGGGTAGACCATATACGTTTATCACTCAGTTGCTCGTTAAAGTCAGCCCCAAGGTCCTGGAGATTCTCTTTTCCCCTCCTATAATACAAGCAGACACATCAGAGTTCTTGGACAGGCCCATTAAGGGACATCAAAGTGATGCTCCTGTATCTGCATAGTTGTTGTCTACAGCTGTGCATTTGTTCTGCTGCCTTCCCAAGCTGGCCTGAGGTGGCCTCTCATTCCAAAGCTGGGTGGCTATCACTAACAGGTGGCCTCCCATTGCAAAGGTGGGTGGCCATCGTTAGCTTGCAGCTCCATTTGAGACTTTAACACCCTCAATGCATCATGCCAACATTGGCCACATGCTCTGCTGCACTACTGGCATATGTTCTCCTGAGGAAGAGCATGTTTGGGCCTGGTGGATGTCCACATTCAAAGGGCCACAAGTATGTACCCATGCAGAGGTCCTCTGTGGTAGCAGCAGCCCGTCCCTACTGGACATGTGAAATCTCCAGTTCTGCAGACTGGCAAGGGGAAAGACATTTAGTGCATATATGCCAACAATACTTACCGATCGGAACGGAGTATGCCAAACAATTTCTTACTAATATAGAGCGAGAAACTGCTAATAGTAACGTCTGAGGGTAGATTCTTTAGGTTCCCGAAAGTATAACATTTTTAGCTAGGCAAGGGTCTTTCCCTCATTTTCTGTGAACACAGAATGGATTTGAGCTGGGTACAAGTAAGTATAACTGTGTATCTTGATACTACCTAATCTCACAGATGCTCTGAAATCCCCAGAAAAGGGTTTGGGGAGAAGTTGAGGAAATACATCTCGCTTTTCTGGTGCAAGTTTAGTGGAAGAGCAAAAGGTTCTCATCAATATCCTCACTCAGTTCCACGGTCTGCAACAATGACACTGGTTCTTAGGCTACTCTGAAACTTTCACTTGGGGACATAACCATTCAAATCCAGCCTACTGTCATATAAGATATTAAATGGTCAACTTGCTCATTAGACTGAATTACTCACCTACTGAAAGCTGAGTCCCAAGATAGTCAGCCACAAAAGCCTCTGAAAATTGTTAACTAAATGATAAGACAGTTTTGAAAATTGTAATTTGAAATAAAAGTAGTTAACATTTAAATAATGGAATGAAAGGAAATAAGTTCATAAAAAGGGGGCTTTTAATATTGGAGCTAATAGACTAGTGATAGGATATAGTTATTTTAAATGTTGCAAAGCATATTTTGCACTAATGGGTTGTTTCATTGTCAAAGGTTCTTCTTTTGGTAATTGTTGTTAGCAATGGAAATAAATACATTGGAAATTTTAACTTTTGTTTCAGGAATTCATTTGTCTCTATTTCCTTGTAGACATCTTTTTTTTTTTTTCTAAATTTACACAAACCAACTTCTGTTTTACATAGTTCAGCAAAGCAAAACACATTTGTCTTTTGAGAATTGTAATTTTGATCACTGTAAAAGTCATACAGTGAAATTCCAGCCTTGTTAAAGTGAGCCACAAAACTTTTATTGTCTTTGATGCAATCTCCCTTCTTTTTTTCATAACATGAATGTTCTACTATAGGACGGTAACTTAAGTAAAATGGCTGCTTTTCTTAAGAGTGATTCATCCCTTGAACTGGATAATATTTCTTTGTCTTATCACAGGACTTTTCAGATCCTTTTTGACCATTAAAAGCCCAGACCAGTTCTCACACGAGTCAGCAACACTTGGATTAGTGCCTGAAGGATGTTTGACTTTATCTGGATTATCCTGACATGATAAAAATACAACTGCTTGGGGAATTTTCACAGCATTATTTGACCTTTTCCAATAGCTTAGGTTAAATATCAGAAAACTATGTTTTAAAATATTTGAACTAAGAGGACAGCATTGATTCAGTTAAACCGCTGGAATCCACGTTTTAATTTCTGGTGCAACTTCAAGTAGATGTGTATTTTGAAAAGTGAGTTTCTTGCAGTTTCCAGTGTCTGTATAACTGTAGTCAAAATGTTTTGAGAGCATTGACAAAAAAGGGTTTCTAGATGGACGTGATCTCTTTTATTGGACTGATTTGTATCACTGAAAACATACCTGAATTAGGACATGAAAAAGGGTTTTGTTCATTTTAGGTAACCTAAGTGCTGTAGATGTGCATGTCTATATCAACAAGGGATGCTTAGCTCAGTTTGTAACCAGTGGAAATAAAAAGGCACTTCTAATGTGCAATTCAATTTAGACATTTACTTTAGGAGATGAATCACACTGTGGAAGGACTTATTTCAGTCCATGGACTATGGTGGGGGCTTGGGGTGCCTAGCTCAGTTGCAGATGTCTGCATTATGTGCATCTATATTTAGTCAGATCAATCCCATCTGATTGTGTCACGCATAATGGATATGATTAGACATTATCTCATTTTCCAAGCTAGTCTTGGTGTCAACAAGAGTATATGATCAATCTTCACACCCGTAAAACCCATTGCTTATTTTCTGAGCCTTGAGTGACTGATGTTTTAATTTTTTAAAGAAAACATTGCTACACCATACTGACATACAGTATGTTTCTTACTAGCGGATTTCTTGTGCAACATAAGTTACAAAAATCTGTTGTAGTAAAGTAGGCGGTGTCTGTGACAAACACACTTGCACAAAAGAGCTCCCTCCAGGCATCTGCAGTATTAGATGCCAACATGTCCTGAGACATTTCAGTGAGTATTGATGAGTGTCTGGGCCATTCTGCTCAGGTGTATTGAAATCAACTATGCAACACGAGGACCAAAGGTAGATTTGGGCCTTTTAAACCAAGTTGTTGTCATCCATCCAGTCCCTGAAAAATTCTGCAACTGGTCAAAGAAATGTGATTCAACAGTATTTTGAAAACTATTTTAAGAACATTTTAACAAATCAAAATAAAAGATAGCAAGTTAATTGCTATACATTCAGGTACAGAAATAAAAATGCAAATAAATAAAATGGTAATTTAAAAATAATATGTATAAAATTATGAATTGTATTAAAATTTTTATATATTTATACTTAAAATTTATAAAATTAACCATGCCAAACTTGTTTAACATTATAACTTGATTTTGATTATATATTTAGGTATTTCTACCAAGATGTTATCCAAAAGCTGGACTTCAGCCCTGGAACAGATACTATACTCCTTCCTTAGGCATCAGTCTCACAATAGTGATTTATTCTCTGCACACCCTCATAACACACAAATCCCTGCACATCACTCTCTTGCTCATTTTCCCCACTCAAAGTGGAAAGACTAAAATATAGAGGTCTACAAAATATATTGGTGAACTGAGGTTCCTTATGGACTAAAATGTGAGCATATGACAACTTTAACAGGGAGCATAATAGTACTCTAATGTGTAGCTTGGGAAGGTATTTATGGAAATTTTAGCAAAGAGATATTTCTAACACTGTCATGTTGGATTGGCAGGTGTTCACACATCCTGAACATCCACAATTTTTACCTTCTGAAGTTAGAAAGTATTAAGGAAAGCACCATGATAATAAAAAAGAGAAGTGTGGAATTAAATTAAAAGTGCAGAAACAGGGCTATAGGCCAACTGCTCTGAATTGCTCTATGCTCTATCACTCCATTTCAGTAGCTGAGGCATATGGTTCAGACACACTGTTGTTCTCTCAGGGCTTGCTAGGTTTTGTAATATTTAAGATATGAAGCTTAAATTTGTGCCTATTAAAAGAAAGACCAGAAATGGAACTTCTTATTTTTTTAATTGTGATTCCAAAAAAAGGAGAGATGCAAAAACTCTCAAAAGGAAATCTACAGAAAATAAATCTTCCACCAAGATGGCAGCGGATAACGGGACATGTTGGGAAACCCCACTAACAGCTGTGGTAGCTGAGGGCTGTTCTGAAAATTCCCATTCATCACATTTGGAAAGTATTTTTAATGAAAAAGTATTTTCAGGTGGTTATCATAAGGGTCCAGATCAAGGTGTGCGCATCGGTCTGTGCCAATCTGTGAAACTTTCTGAGTGTCTGTGCAGCACCAAGCAAGATAATAACCAGGGGCATTTCAGGTGCTGCATCGATAAATAATGGATGAGGGGAAAGTCATTCTCAGAGAAGAGTGAGATTTAGTTATGCATAGCATTTTAAGATGACTCATCATACTGATTAACTTGGCGCACATGAAATCAATAGAAGTTTTTATTCTGGTTTAGTTTGAAGAAGGATTTCAGTATACACAGTCATAGCCAAGTATGGCTACGTCATCCAAATAATTATGATTGTCCATCATGAAAACAATTTCAGAAGCTGCATAATAATACAGGAAATAGAACATGAAGAGTTACTTTTACAAAACATAGGAAGTTTATTAGTTCTTTGCCAAGGACAGCATTTAGTGCATACTTATTTAATCCTAGCTCTGAAACAGGTGATTTAGAAGTATTATCTGTGCCTGACAATGTTCAGTAAAAAGCCTTCCCTAGAAATAGCAGTGACTACTGACACTTAGTCTTTAAGAGAGTGAATTTTTCCCCAAATTTATTTTAAGATATTAATTATTCAGCCTCTAATAGTTTTGCAAAGAATGATGACAAGCATGCTATTGCTCAGAAATTGCATTGTTTCTAGAAGTGAAAATAGACAGAAATTGATCTTTATATCATAGTGCTTCTAATACATGGCATGAAATGCTAATACAAGGCTTGACTTTTCATTTTAATGTACCATAGTAGTTGGAGATGGCAGTTTAGAAACCAGCTTAGGACCTTAAACATCTGTGTTTCCACTGTGCTGTCCCAGACTTCCCTTTAAACCATGAGGAAATAATTTAAGATTTTTTGAAAACTTTGCACTGATGTCATGTAGAGATTCCCAAGTTAATATTCTGTTTTTGCTCCATGCCTGTAGCCTCTGAAACCTTTCATTTTCTGTCTAATGAATGTTAGACATCAGAAATGAAAATAAGCTACTTCATTCATCACTCTTAGGTTCCTGTAGTCCTCTACAAAGTATATTAACAGCAATGGGAATATTTTTTGCTGTCAGCAGATCTTGAATTTAAGTTACTTCTGTTTTGAGGAAATAGAATAAGCTTGATTTGTGGGTGTTCAGAGGAAAACATAATTAGCTAACACATGCAAAGCCCAACTGCTGATTGCATTTCCAGGTTAGATCTAGGTAGACATCTGCGAGCTTCTTCCTTGCAATTTACTTTATTTTTGTTTTCTGAAGGACTAACTCAGCTGAGAAGTCAGCTTACAGGTTTTCAAGCTTTTTGCTGAAGGTGATAATAGACATAGCAAGCTTTTTTCTGGGCACAAGGCGAGGTAGGTTTTTAAAATCCAAGAAAATGACATGTTCAAACTGTTTCCTTTCTGCCATAGAGGTTGCCCATGATTTCCTGGGAAAATAATTGCAAGAATCCTTCACCACCTGGCTATTGCATCTACTTTTTTTGTGCTGTAAACAGATATCCATATTGGTAACAAAATGACTGTAAGCAGACCTAGCGTAGTCTGGGAGGGCTGAAATTTCCAAGAGGAGCTGTATATCAATTTTGTTGCAACCCATTTCATCCACACAAGGATTCATTCATACAATGTTGTGCAGCACAGCTGTTGGACAGTGACATTGCAGAGGTGTCCATTAGCAGACCCTGTCATCTTTTCCTATTCTGGAGAAGGACATGTAGGTCACCTCACCTCGATTAAAGATTAGCTAAGTCAGCTAATAGAAACTTGAAGGTATGCAGTAATTATCCACATTAAGAAGAATGATTTCAGCAGAGATATAGAGAAACCTGACAAATTAGAGGTGGCTTCCCACTTCTGAATGACTAGACTGCCCATTATATAAGTAGAGACTGGCGGGCAAGGGAGCAGTATCTTCTCTCTCTAAAACTGGGAACTATTTTCCTCTGGAATTAATTCTATGAATCAAAGTAAAGTGAGTAGTAGGCATTTATTACATATCCCACCTTTTCAGTGTAAGCAAAGCTTAAGGATGGGCTGCATTTATTAACTGTTAATTGTAGTTTGAAAGTGGTCTCTAGGTGGGGTATATTATTTAAGTTTATAGGGCTGTTAAAGCATTAACTTGAGTAACAAGAGCAGGAAGAACACATAGAAGAGCCACTGTCAGTTATAGCTCCAAAATAGATCTTGAAAGATGCTTTAGACTGAAAACTTCTTTGCACCCTAAGATAGGGAAGGAGCTCGAGAAGAGTGAGCATATTTTGTAAGAAATACTAGGATACTAGGATTTGGAAATGCAGATCTCGATCCACATTAGTAAGGAAAAAAAAAAAAAAAAGCAATGGAAGATAGATTTTGGAAGTGTCATCTGCCACTCCTGAAAAAGTAGGAGGAGGAATTGCATATGCCTTTACCCTGTCTGTCAACCTGCAATCTATCAGAATCCCATCTAGAGGACGCTCACTTAGCATGTGCTATCTGAACCCAAATGGGATGTATCTGTAAGACTCTGAATTATCAGATTATTTATTCAGACATATTTTTGCAGTTTCACATTGTAAAATAAGATTCACTGGGTCAAAGAGAGACTGGGCCATTCAACTATGCTCTAAGCTGCTGAGTCAACATCAACTTTTCTGATTCCTCCATTTTATGGAGAGGGTAAAGAACTGACTATGTTTTCTGTGGGAGCTTTCAAAGCTCAGTATTGTTTGTTATTCCTCTACAAAATGCCCTCTCATCTGGATTTTATTCTGAGTGTGTTGTCCGAGTATTAATCTATTTTCCATATATTAATCGAGTTTCTGAAGCTTCGGGAAGGGAGGAAACAAGGAGAAGATGTTTTATTTTTGTCTCTGTAGGTGGTTGGTGGAAACGTGTGCAGGGTCCCTGAATATGACTGAATATGAGGAGCTTGGACAAGGCAATTTCACTGGTACTAAAATCCACTGAAAAGTTTTGCAGGGCACCAGAATCCCTAAAGCAGCACAAAATATGGGGTTTGGCCAGAGCAGGCCAGAGCAGTTTTATTTCCTTCTTTTCCTTTGTTAATATTTTTGATTCACTGCCACAAAAGGAGAATGGAGAACAGTCAGCCAGAAAGGGCCAGGCCACTGTGCGGACTCAGATGGATTTTAGTTTCACAAGGAAACATCCAAAATCATGCTTTGAGAAACCGAGTTTGCATCCTTGAGTAATTTCCTGACCTGAGGTCCTGACTGTTAACTTTTCCATAATTTTCTCATGCTCTCCCCTATTTAAAGAACATTTTTCCCCTTTGGCTCGACCAGCTGCCATCTTGTCATTTTTTAGCTGCCTTAAATAATCCAGGTGCCAGCATGAGAAGTATGTTTAGAAGTCAGATTTCTTAGATTATTTTCCTTCTTGTCAGCAGTGCTTCCTGATACAGCTGTGGAATGATAACACAACCCCTTTAGGTCATTCAACCAATTTTTTATGGGCCAGTTCAGCAAGTCCTACTCAGACTACTCAGTAGACTCTCTCAGGCTTAATTCAGATTTTTTTTTCTCTTAGAAAATACCTACAGTCAAGACTTAATTTGTGGATGTTGTTTTGCTTATATGTCTTGATATCTGATATTATTTAATTTGATTACTCATTTCAAATTTTAAATGATTTAAAATATTTTTTCCTTCCCTCCTTTATTTTAATGTAAGCTTCTGTGTTTTGTTAAATGAAATGAAGGAGATCTCCATCTTGGGTCTCTATCTTATGAAGGAGGTCTCTATCTTAGGGTTGTTTGCTTTGTCTAATTAATTTGGAATATGTTTAGCATCCTTTTAACAAATTCATTGCATGGAAATGGCATCAGTTCATTCAGATTATTGCTATTGTCAAGCTGTCGCCATTGCTATAGCAACTATAGAAAGTAACAGTTCCAGTAAAGGTACAAGACACATGAAAAGTTACGCAAAGGAAGAGAGAAGAGTTAGATCATATTAAGCAGGTTGTTAAGGCTGCTGATGACGAGAAAGTACCATATTAATTTTCTCCCTGTTATACCAGTGATCTTCTTGGAAAAGATGAGGTTGACACAGCATATAAGCATATTTTGCTCATTATTGACCTGTCTGTAAAATGAAATAAGCTCAAATGGAATACAACAAATTAAATTAAAATCTGTGGCCTGGTTTTCAGAGCACTTAGGGAGCTCAGAGGTAGAGACAAATGTAGAAACAGATAAATAGAAAGCAGGGACAAATTATTCACTTTGTTGCACATGAAGGCCTAAGATCAAGGTATCTACATTTTGTATTTGTGAGTAATATGGGAGCACTGTGCTGTTCTCAGTACAAAATAGGCTAATTAGAAGAAAGAAAGGAAAAATGGAATAAGCTTTTATGAGGGTCACTGAGTATCACTGTTTTTATTATATGCCATATCCTATGCTTCTTCTTTATTTCATCTTTTCCTTTTAATCAATGTTGAAATAATTTTTATTTTACTCTTAATTATTTAACTGTTTCAAAATTTAATGGGTAAAGAAGTCTTTTCTTACCTGCCTATCTTTTCTTTCTTTCTTTCTCAAATACTCTTATAATGTCTGTCCTTTTTTCTTTCTCCATAACATCTTCTTTTAGATATATATATATATATATTGCAAAAATAAAAACCAAAACCACAACATCCAAAAGCAAGCAAAAATTAAAGAGACCAGAGTTTACCCACATTATGTGTTTTGTTAGTGCCAGGAATTGTATAGCTTTAACATGTACAAGCACAAAGGGAGCTTCAGGAAGAAAGTAATCCATTCTGAAACTAAAACTTCTATTAATGAATCTAGCCCGTTTTTTGGATGGGCAGACTACCTTTTTTTTTTTTTTTTCCTAGTGAACTTGGCCCAGATGCTTCATCTCACTATTACTTATTTATATGAAAAATGTGAAGTGTTTTTAGAAGAAAGAAAAAGCTCCTTCTTTGCTTACAAGAGTTCTTTATTTAGGTCACACAAAAAGAAAAGGGAAAGGGGAAATTTGATACAATATGCATGAAATGTGAATAAGAAGATGTAATTCCTGGCTTTTTTTCCAAAGATAGCACTCCAGATTCAAGCTGCAGGGAGATTTGTGGCAGCGTAAGGAGTTACCCCCAAAGTTATCTCAAATACAAGCTTCTAATTCCGTCTCAGGAAAATTCATCAAAGCCTTTGGTCTTTTCTACTGCTGTAAATGAGATCATCTGATGCTTTTTTGTCCTTTAGCATGAAGTACCTGGCTGCTTTCAGCCGGCTATTCTGTGTGGATGATTTTCTACTGCTCGTGTTGTGTGTGGAGGTACCAGACATGTCTCTACAGAAGGGTTTTGGGCAGGGGCCAGTTTGCAGTTGGTATATGAGATTTTTGCATATTAGTGTAACACACTGAAGTTTAGACTTTGTAATTATTTGCATTCTCTGCTTGCTTCCAGGAAGGGGAATGGAGGCTGAAACTGGGCTATTGAACAGCTAAACTAATATTGAATGAGCTAGGCAATTGAATGGGTTATTAGACTTTTTTCTAAAAATTGTACAGACTGTTTGTTTAAAATTCTTTTTCAGTGTGGAACTGAAATCTTAGGATAAAAGGACATTTGATGAGTGAGATAAGTGGATTTCTTTTAATATAAATTAAAATTTTAATCAATCCTCTGAACTAATTGCTCAAGGAGTTTAGGATATCTGATGAAGAATAATGGTTGTGGTTCTTCTTTTTTTCCAATTTATTCTACATAAAACAGTGATTGACTGGGTTTGATGGGTTATTACCCAATTAAAGGGGCAAAAACTTTTAATAAGCTAAGAAGATAACCTGCTCTTTGAACAAATTTAGCAAAATTTAATGAAAATTTTGCCAATGCAGATTTACCCTTTTTGAAAATGGAAAGTGAAGCCAAGCTCCATATGGCAAGTTCACCTAGACAGACACTGTGTGTTCCTGCCGTGCTATGTTATGTGCGGGGTTTTGGCATGTGATTAAGAGCCACATGTACCCTCAGTGCAAAAATGAAATTGATTTGGGGAAATTAGTTCACATGGTGCCTACACATTTGGAATCTCTAAGGTCAAGGGTAGCAAATGTGCAGACTAAGGTCCAAATTTTGAGTCTTACTAACAGAAGTAAAATACAGGAGCGTGAATGTACATGTATGGTTTTCCAGAGAAAAACAGTGGCTGGTAAAAAAGGATTTTTTACTACAGGAAAGAATCATATCTTGAGTCAGTCCTTTGTTACCTGAGCAGCCCCTCCTCGGGGAGGGCTATGTCCCCAAGAGATTCTCTGCCAGGGGTCCCCCAGAATTTGGAAGAATAGCCAGTTGCAATTTAGAGGAAAGAAACTTAGGGTAAGGATGGCTGATGGAAGACAGAGGTCTCTGAGAAGGCCAGAAGCAGAGAAAGAAAGTGTGGCAGGATGTGTGAGAGACAGAGAGCTTCACTTTCTCCTGTGAGTGAAGTGACGAGATACCTGCCCTACAGTGTGATGGTGAGTAGAGTCAAACTCCCTGGTGTGGAGTTTGAACCCTCTTGCTTTGCTACCTTTCCTCTTTCCTTCTACTGCTCTCTCTCCCTTTTGCTGTGTGCAGACCCCATGTTCATAGGAAAAAAACTTATTCCTTCTCAGGAGGCTTTTTAGATATCTACGTATTAGCTACAAGGGGGTCTGAAGCCAAGAGCTGTGTTTGGGATACTGCAGAGAATAACAGACAGCTGTTAAGAGGGGGATGGACCTGGCACATGGTAGGTGGCATCTGCTCCTGGGAACACAAAGGAGCCACTACGTTGGCAATCCCATGCAGAGCAGCAGCATCAAGAGCTAAGAGAAGCTTTTTCAGGCTCTCTGAGTCCCCTGGGCAGTTGTCCCAAGAAGGGGACTGTGTATTGTGAGGCCTGCAAGGAGAATTGAACGGTCGTGCATCGCCATCCCATGTAGAACAGAGGGTTTGCAATCCCTCACTTGGTGTGGGAGGGTGTCTGATGGGTTCTGAGGAAATTGATTGTGGATCAAACCCAGGTACCTGTAATTGCCAACAGCTCCATCCTGACTCGCCCATAGGCACAGCTGGGCAAATCTTCTTTAGACCCTTCAGCTTGGCATCTGACCCCCTCTTCATCCAGCACAACTTGGACTCAGATTCGTGCCTGGGCACAAGCTGGGAGCTCTGTGTTGCACTTCAAGTTTCTTGAAATTGTAGAATTCCTGAAAATAAATGATTTAGCTATGAACATTCAACACAGCTTGAAACCAAGACAGAAAACTCAGTTAATTTTCTGAGTCCTTTCAAATAACCACTATAATGTTGCGTCAGATAAGTGATATTCATTGGGGATAGCATATTTAGGTTTCCAAAATCACTTGACAAAATTCTTCAGTAGAGATGGAGAAGTGTGGTGAAACAGTATTGAGTGAAAGATGAAAAATAACATTGGCTAATTCCCAGGAACCAGAAAAGAGCCATAGATTGATCTTTTTATAATGGAAAGGAGCTAAGAATGGAGCGGGCCTGGCAGCTGCTCATGCCAGGAGCCGGGTTTCATTATCCTGCCAGACTTGTCTCTGTCTCAAAGGTGAGAGACAGTTGGAAGACTGGTCATAGGACTGGGAGGAGAGAAACAGCCTCCTACAGACTCGCACAATGTGCTCTGAGAAAGTAAACATACCCTCTGCCTTTCCAAGAATCAGAAATTCAAATAATATGTATTTTTTTCTTCCTGAAAATCTAATCTGGTTACATTTGTCAACTGATTTTAAGGATAAAACCTTTACATTTATCTCTCACAAATACAATGCAAGGGGACTTTTAGCCCAGATTATCTGGATAGATAATTGGCTAGTAAAATCTATTTTTTCTGGAGAACTTTGTGGAACTTTTCCTTATGTATACTCAATAGGGAAATTTTAAAGATGATGCCTTTTCACTATGTTCTCGTTTAGCGGCTTGTTTTTAACAGCTATTTTTAAGCTCTGACCAAGTGCAGCCAATCTCTGCCCTATAAGGTTTTCATTTACACTTAACAGAACACAGAAACCCCAGAACACTGTGAAGACTGATGCATCATTTTTCTTCAGTTTTTGTTCTGTGCTTAAAGTTTATTCTATGTTATTAATTGCAGGCAATCATAAGTATATACTGGCAGGTTTTGAGAATAGAAAGAACAGGTGATGATATTCTCTCTAAATGAATGTTGATTTAAAATGTAATAAAGGAAAAGTTAAGAAGCTGCTTGGGGAGAAGCATTTCATAAATGAGGTTAATTAGCACATATGGCAATAAGTAGAGTTCAGTTTATTAAAAAAAAGCAGAATGAGGAAAGACTGTAATAAAAAGTAGAAATGTACAATTTAAACTGAAGAGGAGCAACATTTGCAAG
Source organism: Tinamus guttatus (assembly GCF_059628265.1). Classification (NCBI taxonomy): domain Eukaryota; kingdom Metazoa; phylum Chordata; class Aves; order Tinamiformes; family Tinamidae; genus Tinamus; species Tinamus guttatus. The sequence goes on from NW_028288684.1 coordinate 13,833,050, forward strand.
AATATAGAGTATCTCTGCTCTTAAAATGTGTTCCTGAATGTAGTGGCTTTACAAGATGAAATGAAATTAATCTTTCAACAACCAGCTCCACTGTTAACAGAAGACTAATGCTTTAGGACCGTAATGGGACATCTCTTCATATCCGAGGCATAACTTAAATATATCCTTCCCTAGTATAGCTTGAATTTCTATTCATTCTCCTTGCCATTTTTTTTTCAGAAGAATTCAGCAACTAATTTTTCACTTGTCCCTCTGTGCTCTGTCACAGAGATCTGCCTGCCCTAGAAAGCAAAGCAATGCCCCCCGAGATGCTAGACAACCTTCCTTTGCTGTAATTATAATGTTACTAGAGGCTTCTAAATAAGGTTTACTCATCATCACAGAGGTGCCTGCACTCCTGTACGTGGCGCAGCTGCCTTCAGTGTTCAGCGGTGGTCACCTAGTGCCAGTGCCACTGCTGCTCCACAGCGGGGATTTTACTGGAGGTCACAACATGCCAGATTAATCTCTTTAGCCCTCTTTTTTTTTTTTTTCCTTAGAGTGACTTAGAGTGAACTAGTGACCACTGATACACTGGAACTTCCCTGACCGCAGGTGTTCTGAAACCACAGCTCCAAGAAGTATGAACTTCCCACTTGTTCCAAATGGGATGTCTAAGGTTTCCTGCCTTTGTTTCAAGCTCACCCAATCCCAGCAACATGAAGCCTTGCAAGTAGTAAATAGCTATTAAATGGGATTAAATGTACCTCACTGAAATGTATTTGTGTCTTGTGATTTTTGTGAAAAGGTCAAAAGGCACTATGCAAAGTATGCTTCAAATGTTATTATATGTACTGCTACTCAGAAGAGGGTAACTACATCGTGTAAAAGCTTCTGAGCTGTGCCAGCAGATACTTTACAGGACTTGAATTTCAACCTGGCATTCTTGGAGAACACAAGGGAAAATCTTCCCCAGCTGTATTTTTTTCAGTGAATTACTCTTGTAGAAGTTAATCATCAGATAGACTTACATCAGTGGTTTTTCTCAATTGTGAGCATAGCTGTGCATGGTTTTGAGAGGAAGGAAGGGTTGGATACAGCATGACAGATGGCTATAAAGTAAATCAGTGTTGCGGTAGAGCTAAGAGGCTGTTGGTGCAGTATCCAAGAGCTTATGTCTTATGCTTTAACTTTAATATTTTAACTCAGGAATTTAGTAATGAAGAATATTGGGCGGCTACAAAGTTAATCGATTAATGGTTGATCTGATCTTTCTCATACATTGTGTCCAGATATTACTGTCTTTCAAAACTCTTGTTTAATTCCATGAATTTATACTTTATTGATACTTTTCTATCTCCTAATTGATATCCATACACAAGCTGATGTTAAAAAATACTTTGCACAAATGATTTTTTGTTGCCTTGCGCTATTATAGCATACATCGAATGCAGTATTTACAACCTAGTGGCCTAAATCCCAAGCTATCCCAGAGTCCTGCTTAGAGAGTGAGAAAAGAGACACTGTTTCGAGAGGTTCTTGTACTTTTCATGTCAAAGAGATATCCAAAGGAGTGCTTATGTCATCCCAAGGCAAGCTAAGCTGTCCAAGGGCCTGAGAGAATATGCTGCTACTGTAGCCTTGGTCCTGCTGTGGGGGTCAGAAATAACAGGAACAGTTGGAATCTGCTCTGTGATCTTCAATATCTTGTGGTGCAGGACTACCCTTCTCTGTTCCTTTGCAGTATCTTTACCAAATCTTTGGCCCAGTATACAGGATTCAGAGGACAGACTAGCACCTCTCCCCAGTTCTTTCTGTGTCTCAAGAAAACCTGTGGAGTCAAGCACCTTATCTTGTAGCTTATTGAGCACCATGCAAAGGAATGAAAGCTATGCCACTATCCTGCCTCCAACAGTGGCAGAAGTTGATCTCTAAGAAAGACCATGAGAATAGTGAACAAAAGCAGCCACACTTTCTTTGTGTTTTTTGACTTTCTTTGCTGGGAAGAGCAGTGAGTTCTGCTTGTACTAGTTCTTGGGAAAAAGAGAGAACAGGCAGCATAAGTCACCAGCAGTTCTCACTTCAAAAGCTATTTAAAAGCATGCCTCTGTGTGGTCAGGATAAAAGAAGGCATTATAAAAGAAAAATACACACTGTGGAAGCACACTGATGAGTTGTCAGACATCTATAAATATGTTGTTCTGCCAGTTCATCAGCACATCCTCTCTGGAAGAAACATGTTTGGATATACATGCGCATATAGGACTTTGCTTTTTCTGTTTTTTTTCCTGATTGTTCAATTGGGATTTTCAGAAGCAGGACTTCTGCAGTTGCTTCATAATGAAGTAAAGATTTGAGCATAACAGATGTGGATGAGCAGGCAGGCAGCTAGCTAAGGGCACTTCAGCATTGCCCACAATTTGTGAACTACAGAAAATGACCAAATAGTAAAGCATTAAATGCTAAGGAAATATCCAGGCCTTTCTGGTCCCATAGGTTACAACCAATTTTATGTTTAGCGAATAAAAACGGAAACTACAGATGTAAATCCTTCAAAATTCAACTAAGGAAACATCATTACAGATTTAAATAGAAATAATATTCCTATTCTGTGAATGCAGTTTTGATGGGGGCAGCCCCCACACAGGAGTCTGATAAGAGATAATCCCCATAATATTGCACTGTCTGTTCTGCTTTTCACCTGACTCCTTTGTTAGATGTTCACACCATCCTGATAGGCATGATGAGAATACAAAACATATTTAAAAATAAATCCTAATAAAGTTTTCACTGAATATCTTAATTTTAAAGCAATGCAGACTCATCTCTAATGAGTGAATGCAAAATGATGATTGACTTTTTAAAAATTTATTTATTGTAACCTGCTGTGCCAACTCAGATCTCACAGTCTAAACAAAATGAACCAGGAAAGGCTAATACAACAAGCAGAGGAGGAGCACAAGGAAACACCAAAGTTGCATAGTAAAGCTTGATAAGCAGAAGACCCTGTGGCACAAAACAGTGTTGCTGTAGATCTTCATTTACTACTCTTCATCTATAGATTCTCTTAAATTTCTTGATGATTTTAAAAACATCTGTCACTAAAAAAATAGATTCTTTCTCCTTGCTCCCAGTCCCCTATTCCCAGTCTCACATACCTCCTTCCATGTGTCAGTACTAGTGTATGTGTCTGTATGGTAAACTGGATTGGGAAATTGGACTAACAGAAAATGTTCCTCTTTTGAAACATTACTTTTAATTTGGAAAACTCCTTCATTTGGTTCAACATGGAGTTGCCCCAATATGTGTGTCAGCATGATGAATGGCCTGGTGTGAAAGTAGGAATGAGAACCCAAAGGAGAGCAGAGGGTGGCAGGGTTTTTTTTTAGGAAGAATGCAAGCGAAGCGACATCCTGGCAAAATTTACTAAGGAGATAGCAAAACTACTGCAGAGTTTGTTTGGAGAAATGAAACACAGAATCTTGTTTGTAATTCGCATTTTGATAGTCTGTCTCTGAAAAAAAAGTTTCCAACAGGGAAATACCAAGATCAAGTTGTTTGCATATAGTAGAAGTTTGCTTGTTTTTGTTTAGTTTTATCATTGGTACTAGTATCTATGCACTATTTTAAGTGCTTTTATTTATAACCAGTGAGACCCAGTAGTAATGCATATACCACATGGTTGCAGATATTTAAGTGAGTCTCTCATCACTTTGTTCTTAAGGAGCTCTAAGAATATTACAAGAGACATCTTGTTGGTGTCTGCTGCATCATTGCTAATGTAATAATATTCTGTTTACAGAAATGTTTGTCCTAGACAACCAAAACACATGTTTGTGTTGCAGTTATAGCCATTATATTGCTTGTGATCATTCTAACTGGATAATGCTTCAGCTTAGTTTTATTGAAACATAACCTTTTAGCTTACATAGTTATAATGAAATATTTTTTTCTGCTTACAGGTAATATTATTATAGTAATAGAAAAGGAATATGAATGTCACTAGGAGAGCTTGGGGTATTTCAGTGAGGGGTCAGATCTGAAATAAGTACTACCGTTGAGTGTGCTCTCATCTACGTAAGCAAATGGACCCTAAATTATCATCTCAGATAAGATTAAACCTTGAATTTGTCAAGCTGCAACCTCAAGTTTATTAATGGAAAGCTCAGCTAGGGCTAAGGGAAAGTAGAAACTTCCTTGAGTCAGCAAAGCATCTACCAATTGTTATCTACATTGGACTTCGTGATAACAACAACCAGTAGTCATCTCACAATGTGGTATGGGATGAGTAGTGGAAGCGGGTAACTCACCAGAGTTTGCAGGTGCAACAGAGTGCTTGTGTAATATATATACTGTATACCTATTTAACTTACATACTGTATAACATATATGCTATACAGTATAAATAGCTCCAAAAAAAAGTTTGAATTGGGCAGCAAGCATTTGGCCAGAAGGCTGAAAAGTACCGGTGGGGAACTAGTTTTCAGCATTTACAGAAAGAATCTTAGCAAGAACTATAAACCATAGTGACAGCTAGTGACTGCCTGGTAAACTTAGGGGTCAGCAAGGAACAGGATATTTAATTCTGCAGAACGAACAAGCTCATATAGATCTATCCAAATTGTCCCAACCCCGAAGGCATATAGATTGCCTATAGAATGACTGAGTTATGTATTTCATCTGAAAATGTGTAAGACTGTAAGACTGTAGGAGTGGATAAAGAATTCTGTAAGAATAGAAAAGAATAGAATTGAGTGTATCCCCTGGAAGTGGATAATCTCAAACATAATGCATACAAACATATAAAAATAATACAAACCTGGCAGTGTTTATATTAAAACCCAGGAAGGCTGTGACACTAAATACTTAGATATTTAATGTAAGAAACTATCAACTAGCAAGGCAAGTTGTTAAATTTAAGCCAGAGTCATTCTTTGTGTATATTTGCTTTTATTTTTCCCCAGTTTTATCGCTAAAATGTTATGTTTAATTCAAATAATTAAGTTTTTTTTTTTTATCTTTGTTTTCCCATTGTCTAGTATAACTGAAGCCAATGAACTTTGCATGGTCTGTCTCCAGAGAAGCAGAAAATCTAAGAAAGTAGTGTTTTGGAGCACCCAAAGGCACTTCCCTGAATGCACATAAGAAACAAGCTGGTGAGCTGTGAAATACCTACTGAAAATCTGCAAAGGAATATTGTGGGCACAGGTGGTGCCGAGTGCCAAGCTTAGTAAGGAGTTCCCTCTGGTGGGCACAGCCCAGTATTCCCTTCCACCCTCTGAAGGAGACAGCTCCCGAGTCTGAGCAACTCTCAAGTATAACGATAATCAAAGAAACTATGGAACTAGGCAATTACACTGAAATTAATGTGTGTCTTAAGGAGTGAATTCATTTAGCATGTTTTTACAGTTCAAAAAAAAAGTTTCAGCAGATATGCATAGATATAAAGGGCTCTAATTTTGCAGATGTAGACAGACACCATGCTTAGCAAGGTCACCATGAACTAAAATATAATTTAGTTGTTCAATAATGGCTCTAAATTTAGACTTTTGAGTCCATTTAGACTTCTATTTAATGCCCAGGCTTATTCTCAAAAGTTTTCAGCAGCCAGCATGAAATCGAGTATGTGCTCGGGAACAACAGGATCTCTATTTCCTCAAAAATCCAGGTCCATCGTAGCCTTCTGAATCATAAAATTATGCTAATGATGCCGATCATAAGTTACTCAACAGTACACATAAAGAGGTATCTTTTGCCACTCCATATTACATAGCCTCAACTTATTTCTTACTTTTGCCCTGCCCTGCTTTCCTATATTCCTATTATGTTTAAATCTTCTGCATTACCTGTGACTTGCAAGTGTTGTGTGTAAGAGGTTCGGGACTGATAAAGTGCTCCCTTCTCTCCTTTTTCTCCTAGGAAGAAATCTGTATCTCCTTTGGCTATATAAAAGCTCCAAGCAAGCAGAGGTCCCCAACTTTTTATTTTTTGATGTTTCTGATAAATTCCCCCTAAGCAAACTCTGTTTTGTTTTTCCAGAACGCTTTTTTCTCAATAGGCCATTTCTTTCTAGATAATATTTTCCAAATCATTTCCCTAAGTTCATCAATTTATACCTCATTCGTTTTTCAGTGGTGGACAATTGCTTCATGAATAACCAACCACTGGTTTTCCTGATGGAGTGAAATAGCAGGGTAGGAAATAGACAGAATGATAAATGAAATGAGGAATCCAGGAAAAGGTTGTTTCTTTCTGTCCACCAATCATTAGATATCCACTGGACTATTTTCCAAAGAAGAGAGAAACATCTTGCTATTGCTTGAGGATGATGTTTGTTTGACCATTATTATGCCCATGTTTACATCAGCACATACAACCTTTCACCAAGCTCTGGAAAAGAAAATATTCTTTAAAATTAAATTGTTTTCAGCTATGTCTGGAGAAAACTCATCCCATCAATACATAACAACGAACAAACAAACAAAATCTAGTGCTTAGAAATTTCTCCAGAGCAGTCTCAGAGGAAATCATAATTTCAAAGAGGCCTAAAGATGGCATATTTCATACCTGATGTCGGATGTGTATCTTTTGAAAGCAAGCTGTGTTTGGCCAGGACTTATGCAAGTAGAAAAACTTTTATTTGCTTCGTTCATGTGCAAAATGAAATACTTACAAGATACTAATTATGGGCTTTTTTCATGACTTCTAGTGCACTTACTGTCATTATTAAAAAAAATCTGCAAATGTCCATGGCTTGTTTTGGCTTATTATTTACAGAAGGACTTCACTTCTTGCCCACTTATGTGTTAGCACTAGCACCTCAGTGATAGGGTCAAATCATTAATCGTTATTGCAAAATGGATGTTATTAGGAGACCTTTTCCATTACCACTAAGTAAGGCATGCATGCCAGCAGAGTTTGATACCTTCTGTGTCATCCTTCTGGCTTTGTCTTTGCCAGATGGCAAAGATATATAAAATGCCTAGCTCCTGTCAAGTTCACAAGGTTTCTTATTCTATTGTGCAAGGAAATGAGATTATTTCAAGATATTTTGTTATAGGATGTTGTGTGTTGAATAGCTTGTTGGGTGTTACTTCTTATCTGATTTCTAGGGTAATGACTAATTGTTGGGAATTGTTATTCCCAACACCTTTTGGGAATTTAATTTTAAATTTAGTGTTTTAATTTGCACTATCTTTTATCTTTTATTTAAAGTCTGTGATATCTTCTGTAACTTCATATGTAACCATTCAGAGGTTTTGACATTGGCTAATGGCTTTGACAGTGTTTTTACCAGTCACTTGAATTTCATCAAGCAGTCAGTTTTTAGGGAGTTTCTTTTATAATCTGTATTTGGTATGTCTCATTTTGTACCTTTCTCATAATGTCTTTTGGAAAATGCCTGCTTATAATATTCTTATCCTTTTCAGACTTTTCAAAGTCCTTTTCAGACTTTTTGAACTTCAGGACATTCAGCAGCTTGTGGTCACATATACCACTTCCTCTGTTTGCTTTGCACTGAGATTGTTTATATCTGTGACTGCAGTATTTTTCTTTAAGATGCAGTTGCAGTTTCAAACCTCTTTTTTCCATAGCCTTGCTTCCAGTTTCTAGATTTGCACTGCTGACAGTATGCATGAGTACACTTTTTTTTTTTCTTTCTTGGAAAAAATACATTATGTCTGTTTATGTGAGAGGATACTTAAGCAAAGGACACAGTGTCATTCTTTCATCCTTTATTCCTTAAGATGTGCATGAAGACAGAGGCATATTTTTTTCTGTGAGTTTATATGTTCTGATTTTGTAAGACACTGCCTTATCTTCCTCCAGAGGTAATAAATATTTGAAGATAAGCCACACCACCACACCTCAAGTGTAAATGAATTAATAAAGAATTCTTATTTTGTAGGTAGTATACTTATTTGAAATTTGGAATATAATAAACCCTCTTATACACAGAAAGGAAAAAATGGAGGAGCCTATCCTGTCCCCAGGCAAGCTCACAAGCCTCTGAGTGCTATTACAGACTCTCTTAAAAGCTTCTAAATTTGTCTTATGCCACTGTGGAAGCTCCCAGCTATTTCCCACTCTCAAGCTTTTCCTGCTATGTTCCTCTTCATAGTGAAAATCAGTGTCCTCAGAGGGAATGAAGGATCAAACTAGGTTCTTTCAGCACAACCACATATATTAGGCACCTGATTAAGGAAAGTCAGCTAAGGCAAAATGCTTTTCATGGACTCACATAAAAATCAATAATGTCCAAAGGATTTCATGGATGTAAAGACACCAGTGAGCTAGCCAGGCGTATACATTTTAGCACCAGATGGTTGCTAACGGTCTTACTGCAGACATTGACACAGGAGATGGCTCTGTAGATCAGGAGCATGTGCCTGATCAAGAGGGTTTTGTTCAGCAGCAGACGTAGCTGGGTGGACGTTGCAGGAAATGAGAGGAGCTTCATTTAGCTCAGTGGTGAAGGTGGAGAGGCAATATGATTGCTGTATGGATACAATTGCAGGTAAACATTGTCAGCGGAAACTGCTGCTTAATTTAAAAGGCTATTCTGGTTCATAAACAAATGGGTATACACTAGCCCTGATTAAATTTAGCCTGAAAATCAGAAAACCGCTAGGACAATCAGTTTTTGGACTGATCTTTTGCTAGGATTAGTGAAAGAAAATCAAACTCCAGAACAACAGCAGTCTGCTTGAGGAGGTAGCCTGGGATTTTTATGGGAGTTACTTAAGATGGTATCCGTATTTGTAAGGAACTTGATCCAATGATCCTTCTCTGTTCTATTCTCTTACTAAATTATGTACCTTAAAGAAGGCCTTAATCTCACTTAATCAGCTAGGGTCCTTTTTAAACAGTGGAAAAAAAGTAGGTGTTCCACATGAAAGGTTATGCTATCCTAAAATAAATAGTAAAGGCAGACAAAAGAGTTGCCTCTCCTTTATCTACAGAGTCAACAAGGATGACTAATTTAAATTAGAATCCAACTGTCCCTGTGTTAGGGGTGAAATGAGTTGAATACTACTCTATAAAATTAGTAAAATCACCATTATTATACTTATTGTTGTGCTTATTTTGTGTTATTAATATTATGTTTATTGTATGTTCTTCTTCTTATGTAGATTAGAAAACACAGTGGAGGCTATGTAACCCCTGCTTCTGTTTTTATTCTGATTTCTTGTAGAGTTCCTTCCTGCAAAATGGTACCCAAAATGATGCACATACTCCAGGCTTAGTCTTGCTAGATCTTAGTAAGACACTGATGCAGTCGTTTAGGCTGTATTCACAAAAGAGGTGCATTAATTTATTGCAACATATGTTCTTGCCACATGTCTGAGAAGGTTGGGCTTTCACCTGGCCTTCTTTTGCAGCAATATTCAGTAGGCCATAAGAAATGGTGTGGTTTATAGCTTCGGTTGTGTTTCTTTTACTTTATACTTTTTTCTTTTACTTTTTAGCTCTGATAGGAGGATTTTCAAAATTCAAGAAACCTTTTGCTACTGTTGCTGTCAGCATTTATAATTTACCCTAATGCTGAGAAGGAATCTCAGTTGTGCATATGTGAAGAAATCTTAGTCATGTTCCACTTGAACTGTCATACTCATTCAACTAAAACATATATGCTATTTTAAGAAAGAATATGTGTAAAAAATATTTTGGCAAATGCCAAGCTATCTAGAATTTATTTTCACACAGATTGCAGAGGGTCTGTCATATTCATTCATCACCCTTTCTGTGCCCTTCGAGTCCTTCAAGGTTTCCTGAAGATTTACTCTCCAATCCCTATTCTCATTGTCCTCTTCATTATTTTTAAGAAGCTCCTTTCCAGTGACCTTATCTCATAAAAAAAAGGCCTGTAATCCAGGTGTAAATATTATTTCTTGACTCAAGATTTTTGGAGAGGAAGATTATGTGTTACCACATGATTTCTGCAAATCTCCCATGCTTTTTAGTGTGAAAGGACTCAGACATACATTCTGGCAAAATTTATTGTTAATACTTCTATAAGGCTTGTGCATCATTACACCACCAGAAGAATGCTCTCTTAGGTACAGATAATGTGATTCCATTAGTCATTAAAAGTTTCTTTATCAACAACTGTCATGTTCTGGTCAAAACTGAACAGTGTCCCTGTTTTCAGTTTGTAGGCTGCCTCATAAGTAATTACAGTTTAATATGAGTTTAATAAAAAAGTCAAACCTCTTTTTTTGTGTATAGCTATGGAGAGACCCTAGGGTACAGTGCATGTCATTGTGTTTCCTGAGAGGGATGGAAATACATCAAGAAGTAGATGTCCAGAATCTGTGCCAGTAGATGATAACATGGGCATCTTTGTGATAAAAAGTTGAATGAACAGGCTTCAACTAATGGAGCTATACAGAGAAGAACATAAGAGTATTGGATTCTGGATCACCACACTCACAGTGATCTCCCTGCTCTTGTAGGTAGCCACATCTTATATGCTTCTTAAACTCCAGAATTAATATTTACTGCATGTACGTAATTAAATCAAAATAACAAAGTAGTATAATTTGCTTCCTCTGTTACAATTAAGTTCATTTATAATCTTCTGCTACGAGACCAGTTTTAATATCGGAGTCTTAACTTTAATTACAATAGCAAATGGGCAAAACAGGAAATTTATTTTATGCATATAAAATATATGAATGCAAGGAAAATCCACTGGAAATGAATTACACTGAAAACCTATAGCTCTCCACCAGAGACATGCTGCAGTCCAGCGAGCAGTACAAAAGTACTCTGTTTCAACCTTCTGCTCCAGGAGATGAGCTGTCTAGAGATGCAGATAACTGTCTAGAGAATGTATGGGCTTGATTTCCCATTTCAGCAAACATTTTCTTCTAAATACAGTCAAGAAAAGAAGAAATACCACTGGACAAACAAGCTAATTCAGAGTGTTCTTTCCTGGCAGTGATTACTCTTTGTTTTAGTAAATCATTTCAAATGCTTTGGTGGAATAGAAATTTACTTAGTTTTTATTACTTGAAAGTTGAAAGATGAACTACAGTTTTTGAGCGCTTTGTGAAAAGCTGGTTTGTCGGTTTAAGCTGAACTTTGCCTGTCAGACAATGGCCTTGATCCAGTTAAACTCAAAAGATTCCTTTTCTTTTAGTGTATTAGGATCCAATGCTAGTAAAATCATGTTTTATACTGAATTAATTTTCAGGTATGTAGTTTAAATTAATCTATCAATATTGAGTTTTAATTTAAATAAGATCTATTGGTGTATATTGAATCTCTCTCTTCTGTTTCGACGAGTTTTATAAATTATTGCGATATATTGATAGTTACTGAATTTATTGTCTATTCAAATACATTAATTTAAATGTAAATATATAAATCTAAATACTTGATGTACAGATTGTGAGGAAAGCGGTAGCTCAAGATTAAGTACCTACATCTGGAGTTTGCTTGGAATACTCATCAGTATGGAATGGTTTCTGCATTTCAGATTATTCTGATACTGCAATTCAGTGAATATCTAGTAGGAATTGATAGGCCAAGGGGGAGCTAAAAAACATTTTACTATGATAAAAATTAGTTGTGAGAGACTACATTCAAATATATCCAAAGTCTAGCATAAAATATTAGCTAAAACTAAGTAATAATATTTATTTTTATGTATGTGTGCTTAAATTCTAAGCATTTACTGTGCAAGCCAGTTCAGATAAACTGTTTTAACCACTTGATGACTCTAATGTATGTCAATTACTCTTAGTCTCCTTCTTTTTTTAAATAGCTTGTGTTAATCTTCCCCTACAAAGGAGTACAAATACAGTAGTCTTTATGAAAAATAGAAAAATTAAATAGTCAAAAGTGTTTGACCTTATTTATCCATAAGGTTTGGTGGTTGCCAACCACTGAGAATGAATGATTCTTAAAGCGGCATTAAAAACTTTAAAGCAAACCATATTATAGCTAATGGTTTAAATCAAGGTATTCTTTCACTTACAGTTTTAAATCACAATTTAAATGTATTATTTACATGATGTGAGTTAAATAATTTCAACCTAGAAATAGTAACTAATAATATCAATTTTTATTCATCAGTGAAATGCAAGAACGTGGATGCAGGTACAATGGATGTGAGATTTTTTAAATTCAATTTTAAAACTATATATGTATATGTAACTTTTAAACTTGGCAATTTTTCAGTATTATTCAATGCTTACATTTTAGATACAAAGCTTTGATATATAGAGCACTCTTTAGAACAATCTTACCTAAAAATATTTGATTCAGAATCAAATTCTTTAGTGTTACCAAATACATAGAAACTGATGGAGTGAGCAGTGAGTGAGGTAAGTACAAGACCATGATACCAAATGGAGTAGAACAATTTTTGTTTGTTTGTTTTTGTTTGTTTGTTTTTTAACAGGGCCTTTTTGGATCTTTAGAATGAATCAGAGCAATACAGGGAATGTGCATCCTCTGTAGATTTTGATGGCGAGAAATGTTACAATTACTTTTATTAAGCATATTAACATCTTCAAGACTAAAGAGACTACCAAGGGGAAAATTGCAGTAGCATGATAAGAATGAGTTGATGCATGGAAAAGGCACTTATAGCAGTTGATATGCTGGCATATGTTTATGTTAACTTCAATCTCTCAAAAACTTAACTATGCTAAAAGTAAGAAATGGATTAAAGATCAATTCTCCATTTGTTAAATTTAGTCATGGTCTACTTCTGCCAGTTGAGTCAGTTGCAAAACTCACATTGAGTAAAGGTTAACAACTACAGTGGCTTTTATCTGAGCACGGTAACTTCTTAGTGAAGTAAGGAAGGAGTTAATATACTGCAAGTGGTGACATAGTTTCAAAATTGACCAGAGTATAATAGAATTCTTACTTTAATTTCATTAGCTGTACTGGAATCACAAACTTATATAATGTGCGATTTATCTTCTCTTCAACCTGTTGTGCTATTACATTTCTATTATAAATTCTATGACACCATGATAAACACAGAAAATAAATAAATAAATTTAATTTGGGTAATAAAACTTTCATTCTGTTTTTGAAGTAGTACTTATATTGATATAAATTAATTTGTTTAATGCAAAACTGAGCAACTGATAGTCTGAAAAAAAAAAGTAGATAGATAGTTTATTCACATCAAGAGTCAAATTGCCTGGTGACTTCGCAGACAGAGATGGATGTTTTCATCCTGTGGTACCCTGGACTGCTCAGCTGTCTTGAATTCACACCATATTTTATCTCCTACTCCAAAAGAAGTAGGAAAATGAAGTATGGTAAATAAGTTGTTGACTATACAATATCAAAGCGATCAAAAATGATGTAGACACAGTTATAGTTACATGTAACTATAATAAGTTGAATTATTATGAGTATTTTGTAGCAAATATTTTCTTAAAGGTTATTAGAGAAACTTTTCTTCTTCTGTCAAACATAACACAAAATGTCACCAGGACAGTGTTTAGCTTAAAGTGCAAATTTATTTTGAAAGCTAGCTGCTTTTATTAGTAATAAATATAAATCTTAAGAACTGTAGAACTGGAGCTTGGAAAAAAAAATTTTTTTTTCATTGTTATATGTATCCTAGTTTTCCCTTATTTGATTGCCGAATCTTGTGAGCTTGCTATATTTGTCTGTACTAGTATTAAAACTATTCTTCTTAGTCACTTTTAAAAGTCAAATTTCTTACCTATATTTCTGCACTTCGGTCACAACAACTACATGAAGTGCTACAGGCTCAGGGCAGAGTGGCTGGAGAGCTGTATGGCAGAAAAGGATCTGGGAGTCTTGGTCAACAGCCAACTGAACATGAGCAAGCAGTGTGCTCAGGTGGCCAAGAAGGCCAACGGTCTCCTGGCTTGTGTCAGGAAGAGTGTAGCCAGCAGGATGAGGAAAGTGATCGTCCCTCTGTAATCAGCGCTGGTGAGGCTGCACCTCAAATACTGTGTTCAGTTTTGGGCCCCTCACTACACGAAGGACATTGAGGTGCTGGAGTGTGTGCAAACAAGGGCAACAAATCTGGTGAAGGGGCTGGAGAACAGAGGTTATGAGGAACGGCTGAGGGAGCTGGGTTATTTAGTCTGGAGAAGAGGAGGCTCAGAGGAGACCTTATCACTCTCTGCAACTACCTGAAAGGAAGTTGTAGTGAGGCAGAGGTCGATCTCTTCTCCAAAATAACTACTGACAGTCCAAGTTGCGCCAGGGAAGATTCAGGTTACACATTAGGAAGAATTTCTACACAGAAGGAGTAGTGAAACATTGGAACAGGCTGCCCGTGGAAGTGGTGGAGTCACTGCCCCTGGCAGTGTTCAAGAAATGTAGGTGAGGCACTTAGGGACATGGTTTAGGAGGCGTGGTGTTGAAGGGTTTACGTTTGGACTTGATGATCTTAAAGGTCCTTTCCAACCATAATGTTTCTATGATTCATACAGAAGTGTTGTTTTTGACCAAATCATACTTGCTAAGGTTGCCTCCTGTGATACTATATTTTAATCTTAATGTTTTATTAACTTCCAGTTATACACACCACTGTGAAGCAGAAAAAGGGTAAAAAGCACCAAAGAAAGAATATTAGCAGTCATTAAAATGCTGTATACAAAAATATTAATTAAACAAATTGATATATCTTACAATAGTCTAAACCAAGTACACTTTTCTAAGTAGCTCTTAAAAAAAGAGCAGCAATTCAAAATTTGGTGAACTATCAGGATGTCACATTTGTCAAAAGTCTTTAAAACAATCTAAGTTTTGATATCTATTTTAAATTTTGTTCTGTTGCAATAGAAAACTTTAAATTAGTATAAAACTCTAAAAGCAAATCACATTTAAGTAAATTTGGTAGAATCATGCATTTAATAGATGTCTAAGACTTAATATCTCCTCCCAAAACTAGAATTGTTTTTTCCATAGCTCTAGTTAATTTCACTATAAAAAGTATATTTTTTCCCAAGCATTGCAGAATTTTGACAATGGTGATGGAGATTCAGTTCTAAATTAAAACATCTAATTTAGATATCTATATATATGTTTTGAAGTGTGTCAATTTGTGGGAGTGCATTCAGCTTCATTGCATAAATATGACACTTAACTTTTACTTTCGTTTAAAGTGCCCTAGAGTACCCGAGACAGGGCTGACAAATACACCAGAAAATTTACGTTTTTCTAGCAGCATTCTAGACTGTATCAACTGGAGTGCAATTAGTAAGTCTTGGGAAGTGATTATTCCCCTTTACTTGTCTTTTTTTTAGACTGTATCTGAAATAATGCATGCAGTTTTGAGGTCTTCAATACAAGATATTGATAAAATGGAGCAAAGTCAGGTGGAGGTCACCAAGATATGCAGAGCTGGAGCACTTGCTCTATGAGGAAAGACTAGAAGAGCTGACCTTGTTCATCCTGGAGCAGAGATGGCTTTTGACAGTACCTGCAGGGAGGTCACTGAATAGACAGAATCAGGTCCTCCACAGTGATTCATGGTAGGAAAATGAGACATGACAGGCAAAAGTGGAAATAAGTAAAAGCTGGACATAGGTAGGTTTTTTTTTTTTTTTTTTTTTCCTTCCTTCCTTTGTGAGGACAGTCCTGCAGTGGCACAGGTTGCCCAGAGAGGCTGTGGAGTCTTGGAGGTTTTCAGGACCTGACAGTATAAAGCCTTGAGAAACTTGGTCTGCTCCCATTGGGTGTCCTTGGTGTGAAAAGGCACAGGGATAGCAACACGCAAGTGAGCTAAAGCTGCTTGAGTCATGCCCCAGGTGTCTATTATTCTCAGTAGAGATTTAGTCAGCACAGTCAAAAGAACTAAAGAGGACTTTTTCACTCCACACCAGACACATTCATCAGCTGAATCTTTCTTTACAGAATTATTCTGAGAAAATTTCTATTCACTGCAATAAGAATTAAGAAATGTATCTATCTCATATGTACAGAATTCCATCTGAGATCACTAAGACTTTGTAGACCAGACATATCTGGAAAATAAAAGGGAAGCTCCATCTCCATATGAGGAAGAACTTCTTTCCTGTGAGGGTGACAGAGCCCTGGAACAGGCTGCCCAGAGAGGTTGTGGAGTCTCCTTCTCTGGAGATCTTCCAAACCTGCCTGAATGCCACCCTGTGTCCTGTGCTCTGGGTGTCTCTGCTGGAGCAGGGGGGTTGGACTCAGTGATCTGTAGAGGTCTTTTCCAACCTCAACCATTCTGTGATTCTGTGAAAAGAAAGTTTTTTTTTTGTTTGTTTTTTCTATTTTGATTTATTCATAAGGAATCCTTAAAGAATCTGATGAAGAAAATGTGTTGGGGATGGTCAACTAGATAAAGGATTTATGTCAAAATATTATAATTTTACATGGCTACTTTTTTTCAAAGATCTGCAAGACTCAAGAAACATGAAGGCTGATTAAAATCTTTGACCACAGGGTTTACTTCACTGAATATCTAAGCCATTTATGTTTAGGGAACCAACTTCATTATTTTTTGCAAAGACGTTTGATTCACATTTCAAAGGATATATTTTTCTGATTGTGTCATTTAAATACTTAATTTTATAATCATTAGTAAATATTATCTAATGAATAAAAAATTCCTTTTGGTTATTTTGTGGAAAATATTGAAAATACTGAAATATATGTGAGCATATGTATGTAAAGAATCATTAAGCAACCATTCAAAAAGAAGAAAGATGAAGTTACAGTGAATATTGTGTAGTGTAGCAGAGTAATTCTAGGAGAAAAAATGATTTGCAATTGAATTTCTGGAGTTTTAGTTGACTGAGTAATGAATTAGATATTTTTCTTGTTAAAAAGAGTATAGCACATTTTACACTGAAAAACACTGCAGACATTTCAGCGATTCTCAGCAAATTTAGTATGAACAACCTATTTGAAGTAGTTAATATTTTGTTTTAATAATCAAGAGTTAGGTAAGAAGTGAATGAGGAGTCAGTAGGAGAGACATTCCTGTTCCCATTTCAGAGATCTTATCAAGCAAGAACTGTGAAAATTTAGCAAGCCATGGAGTGGAAGGAATTAGATACTAAAGCTGCAAACTGTAAAATTAAAAGGGCAGTGGAGTTATATGTTTATGGTGTAGATTTTATCTATAGCTGAAAATTTAGCTGTAGATGTCAAAAAATGTCAAGAACAGGAAGAGGAGATGCATGAGCCAAAATGTAGGTTAGATAGTTGTTGGTGTCATGTTGGCAATAAGACTAATAAAAGTAAGCAAGATCTTTTTAGTACCCCAGGAAAAAAAAAAAAGTGTAGTCTTAACTGATGATTTAACTGTTTTTCGTTGTTGAAATAAAATATAGGTAACTATTGGTTACAAAGTGCAGCAAAGTCAGGTTTTCTGGTCTTCCTACTACAGGAGAGTAGGTGCAGCAGATAAATTATTTAACATGCCAGTATTAATTATTATTTAAAATGCACATATTTGCATACCACAAGTTAATTCCCTTATTTTCTCTATTTCTACACAGCCGAGGCAATGAGAACAGGCTAGCACTACGGCGACAGACCATTCTCCGGGAGAAGGGCAGGAGGCAGGCCAGTCGAGGGCCTGCATATATGTTTAATGACCGCTCAACAAGTCTTTCACTTGAAGAGGAGCGCTTTTTGGATGCAGCAGAGTATGGAAATATTCCAGTGATCCGTAAAATGCTGGAAGAATGCTCCTCACTCAACGTAAATTGTGTGGACTATATGGGACAGAACGCCTTGCAACTGGCAGTTGCCAATGAGCACTTGGAGATCACAGAACTTCTGCTGAAGAAGGAGAACCTGTCTCGAGTTGGGGATGCCTTGCTTTTGGCTATTAGCAAAGGTTATGTTCGGATAGTAGAAGCCATCCTAAATCACCCTGCATTTGCTGAAGGCAAGAGGCTTGCATTAAGTCCTAGCCAGTCAGAGCTCCAACATGATGACTTCTATGCATATGATGAAGATGGAACACGATTTTCCCATGACGTTACACCAATCATTCTGGCTGCTCACTGCCATGAGTATGAAATTGTCCACACGCTGCTGAGGAAAGGGGCTCGGATTGATAGGCCACATGACTATTTCTGCAAGTGCAGTGAATGCAATCAAAAGCAAAAGCATGACTCTTTCAGCCATTCTAGGTCCAGAATCAATGCCTATAAAGGTCTGGCCAGCCCTGCTTATCTGTCTTTGTCCAGTGAAGACCCAGTAATGACTGCCTTAGAACTCAGCAATGAGTTGGCAGTGCTTGCCAACATTGAAAAAGAGTTTAAGGTGAGTTCTATAGAAGACTATCAGCTCTAACAGGCGCAGAGTTATAAAGTTCCAATAAAGGTCTTTCTTTTGTTCCCTGGATAGTATTAGCAAGATAATATGGATAAATGTGTATTTACTTAATGAATGGAGGATTTAGATCTCTGGGAATTTCTTACTGCTGTGTTCTGATCTTAATTCATGCTGTATAGGTAGAAGGTGCCAGTGAACTCATTTTCCATTTCCTGTCAGGCAGTATAGAGGGGGAGGCAGGATATGAACTTCAAACCTATGGCTATTGAAGCTCAATCTGAGCAGCTAGGGGGGGAGATGGCTCGGCATAGCCATCTTTATACACATTGATAAAATCCCCTCCAAGCCGCCTTTTCTCCAGGCTGTCCTTCTCAGTGTTTTCTTTTATAAAAGAAGCTCCCATCCTTTATTCATCTTTGTGGCTTTGCAGTACTCGCTCCAGCAGGTCCATCCCTCTCTTACATGGGACACAGCACTCCAGGTGGTCTCATCAGTGCAGAGGAGAGGCAAACAGTTAACCTCCTTAAACCTGCAATGTTTTTCCAGCCCAGGATACCATTTGCCTGCTTGGCCACAAGGGCACTTTGCTGGCTCATGGTCAACTTGTTGTCCAGCAGCACCCCTGTAGGCTTTGCAAAGCTGCTTTCCAGTCTGTTGGTCCCCAGTCTGTAATGGTGCCAGATGGAGAACTTGGCATTTCTCCTTGTGGAACTTCATGAGGTTCCTGTTGAGGAATTTCTCCAGTCTGTCAAGGTCCTCCTGAATCAGAACACAACCATCCAGTATTATCAGTCACCCTTCCTAGTTTTATAAGATCTGCAGGCTTGCTGAACATGCATTCAGTCTCATCATCCAGGTCATTAATGAAGATATCTGATGACAACTCTCTGAACACATCAGGTCAGACAGTTTTCAGGCCACATCACTGATCACTTATCTAGCCTGTAGTCTATCAGCTTGTCTATGAGGAACTTGGGGAGACAGTGCCAGAAGCTTTATTGAAGTTGAAGTAGGCAGTATCTGCCGCTTTCTCCTTATCACCAAAGCAGACATTTCATTGAAGCAGGCTATCAATCAGGTTGGTTAAGCATGATTTTTCCTTCATATATTCATGCTGTTAGTTCTCAATCATCTTTCTGTTCTTCGTATGTCTGAAAATCGTATCCAGGATTAGTTGCTCCATCATTTCCCAGGCATCAAGGCAAAGCCTGTAGTTCCCCGGATCCTCCTTTTTGCCCTGCCTGAAAATGGGGAGATATTTGCAGTCTTCCAGTTCCTTCCAGAACCAACTCTGCTTGCCATGACCTTCAAAGATACTCAAGAGTGTTCTTGCAATATCATTGACCAGTTCCTTCAATGTTCATAGGTCCATCCCATCAGGTCCCATGGACTTGTGTATGTGCAGTTTGTAGGAGTGTTCCCTAACCTGCTCTTCCTTCAATGAGTCTAAATCTCCAGTCTGGTAGTGAAGTCATTGACAGAAATCCTTATGACCTCTATGCTTGTATATATAGTTCAGAAAAGAATATTTACACCACATGTTCTGTTTCCTTCTATTTAGCAGCTGCTGAAGATACAGACAAAGGGACTTGATTAACTTAAAGGGAAGTAAATTTAGAACAGAACAGAAAAACATGTTTTATACTTCATAAATGCTGCCTGTTAAATTCACTGCAATGTTGAATTAAATGCCATGTCTGATTTGTAGTGGCTGTATAACTTCTTTTACCACAGTTGGAGACATACAGTAAAGATTATGATAAGGTAAATAAAATCACCATCTGCAAATGTCAGCAAGAAGTATCTTCAAATGTATGCTGCAGTACACAATTGGAAAGATGAGCTGGAAGTGCAGTAGTTTGTCCTTGGTGTCACCAGGATAGGAAATGAGACACATGCAAGAAAACATGGACTGGTTTGGAAAACAGCCTTCTCCAGCCCACAATAATGTATGATGAGGGTGCATGACCTCGCTCATCCCTCTATGACTTCTAGTTCCTCTTTTGTTTCAGCATTCTTCTCTAAAATCTCTACTTCCTTCCATCCTAGAAGCTTCCATCTTAGAAACTCTGCTTGTAGCGTAGTGACATATAAAGACTTGCAACAAGATTCTGAGACATCGTCACTTATCAAAAACAAAGGACTAGACAAGAGACTGAACAGCTCCATATAAATGAGCATAAAGCAGCCAAGGTCTAATAGGGGACAGACATGCTCTTTAGAGTAGACCAAAACTGAATGGGAACATAGAGGAACAGGAGCACTTGGCAACACAGAAATGGCCAGAAATTTAAGTCTCCATTAATTTAACATTTCTTCAGAAGCAGACAGCTGACAAGCTAAGGGTGTTTCTTGAACATTTTTGTAGGCACTGAAAGCATATGGAGGTTCTGCACCTGGGGAGGAATAACCCCAGGCACCAGGACAGATTAGGGGTTGACCTGGTGGAAAGCAGCTCTGAGGAGAGGGATTTGGGAGTTCTGGTTGACAACCATGGTTCTAGTTAACCATGAATCAGCAATGTGCCCTCGTGGCCAAGAAGGCCAACGGGATCCTGGCCTGCATCAGGAGGAGCGTTGCCAGGAGGTGGAGGGAGGGGATCCTGCCCCTCTACTCAGCTCTGGTGAGGCTGCACCTGGAGTATTGGGTGCAGTTCTGGGCTCCCCAGTACAAGAGGGATGTGGAGCTTCTAGAGAGGGTGCAGCGTAGAGCCACGAGGATGATTTAGGGACTGGAGCATCTATCTTATGAGGAAAGAGCTGGGCCTGTTTAGCCTAGAGAAGAGAAGATTGAGAGGAGATCTGATCAACGTGTACAAGTATCTGAGGGGAGAATGTAGAAAGGATAGGGCCAGACTCTTCTCAGTGGTGGCCAGTGACAGAACAAGGGGTAATGGGTATAAATTAAAAATTAGGAAGTTTAATCTCTGTATGAGGAAGAACTTCTTGACTGTGAGGGTGACAGAGCCCTGGAAGAAGCTACCCAGAAAGGTTGTGGAGTCTCCTTCTCTGGAGATCTTCAAAATTTGCCTGGACACCACCCTGTTCCACATACTCTCGATGTCCCTGCTTGAGCAGGGGCGTTTGGACTAGATCATCTCTAGAGGTCCCTTCCAACCTTAAGCATTCTGTGATTCTGGATGAATATCACAGAAAGGTGTACATTTATACATGCATTGATGAGTGATATCATTTATACTATTCCTGGGTGATAACATTTACGATGTCTAGACAGGATGGGGGTGTGACTGAGAAATATCTGGCTTAGGTCCAGTGATGACAGCACAAAGGTTGTGTTTACAGGGAGCAGGGAATGATGACTGTTGTCTTTATGGAGTCCAGATTTGTCTTTGCTCCTGCAGCTTATATTCCTACTTCTAGAAATTTATCTAGGTAATTGTTACCCTTAATTTATTCGTGGGGTTTTCTACGATTATACAAACAGTGTTGTCTCTGTGTAAAAATATGACTTTCATTAAAACATGTTACACGTTAGTGTAATCAAAACAAGCATATTTTTAGTGCAAAGGTTGACTTGTGCATGGTAAATCTTTAGCTCCACCTAGAGTTTACCTGAGCCTTTTAAAGTATGTATAACCCTGCTTATATAAAGACTGAATTTGTTGGCAATGTACTGTTTTAAAATAAGCATATTTTTTAGTCTTAATAGAGTATTGTTTCAAAGAGCTTGCTAGTGAGTGCATATAGCAACCTCCAATACAGAATATTTACTCAGAGGCAATGAAAAGTTTTGATACTGAATTATGATGGAATTATGACTATCTAAAAACCAACTTCTCTGTCTTACACCAGCAATTAATATTAGAAATAAAACTGAATATGAAAAGGTGTTTCATACAAGGTAGGAAGTATTGTAATAATCAGAAACCACTATTTTCTTAAAAAAAAAAAAGTACTTTGAGTCATCAAGACTCTGTATCAGTGTCACCTGTCACCAAATGGTGTTGCATTTGGTCACAGATATTGTTCTTATGAAGGCAGAATAACTAGACAGATGTGTAAAGCAGAGGGTAGAAATATTTCTGTAGTAAGCAAACAACTAATTCAGTCTTAGCGGAGTGTTTTGAAATTTGCAAGATTTGCTGGAAGCCATTTAATTTAGGCAGCTTTACAACATTTATTATATAAAATATTTTTATTCTGGGGGATTGAATCAATGTTTTAATTCATTTAAACTGTGTGTCCACCCCAGAGCTAATTTCTCTACAGTGTCAAGAACGATATTGATGATATCTGACAGTTGTCTGACAGAGATGTGGCCCGGAGTTTTCAGAGGGATTCACAAAATGTGTAAGATTTACATATAGTTCAAACTGTTTGCAGCTCTCATGGCAACAGATCTTTTGTTGTATCATAGGATGGTTTGGAAAAGATAAGTGTAGATTTATTAGTTTGCTCTAAATTAATACTAAAAAAAAAAATCTTATGATTTGCTTTTCTCAGAAGAAGCATAGTCCAAATTGTCATCTCTAGGTCTGTTTTTGTTTGCAATTAGTATACAGCCCTCATTACAGTAATCAAGGCTGAACCTTCATTATGTATATTCATGCCCCTCAGAGAGAAAAATTATTGCCATGTTTTAACAATGAAAAACTGAGGCATGAAAGGAGGTGAGATGATATTTGTAAAAGGAATAATGTATCTATCTGTATATTAAAATGCCTAAGTCCAATACTTATGCCTGGCCTGGCAAAATCCTACATCGTTATAGAATCATAGAGTCACTATGGTTGGAAAAGACCTTCAAGATCATCAAGTCCAACTGTAGCTCTGATTTTGGTCTTCACCCCTGCATTTTCCTGTCCAGACGCAGGGCAGAGTCTCAAGCACTGCTCCTCGTTCCCTGTGTGTTCACTCCTCTGCTGATTTGGTCAGGGGGAAGGTGAAAAATTATTTGATCCAAGGGATTGCTGGCTTGGTCAGGACACCAAGACAGGCTGCCATTATTCCCATAACCTCTTAGAAACTACTGCAGCCACCTCCACCTCTGACACTGGTGTCTGGGTCCCTGCTTCTTCACCCTTCGTGGCTCTCTGTCCAAATTGTCACCTTCCTTCTGCAGCATGGGAGCAGCCAGCACTGTCCTCTCATCCTTGCCTTTGTCCTGTACTGCTGAGGAGCTCTGAACCAACTTGGTCACATGCATAAAATAAAGCTCACATATGTTTGTTTGCGGAATTAAGGGCTGATTCTTCGCAGGGCTTCCAAACTGGAAAACTAGACCACCCAGAAAAGTTATTAATTGCAAATTGCTTTCTCCAGTCCCTCAGGAATGCTTTTTTAAATTCATAACTCCACAACTTGCAGCAAGTATATTGACTTTATAATAAAACAATAAATAAATAAAGGTTGACATTCCTTTCCAGTGGAGGCTGCGGCTGCAGGTGGTGATGCTGCCCATGTCTCCTGTGCTCCAGCTCTTCTGCTGAAGGGACGTCAGTGCCGCTTGCGCTACTGATCACTGCTGTGCAGGAGGGAGGCCCCTTTACTGTGTTTGTGATGGAGAGAGTAAATTGGCAAGTTTTGCTGAGGAGTTTCCTACCTGCTAAAATATACTGTGTGAAGCTAAATTCAAATGGAACCATTCTGCAAAGTGTGAGCGGAGGTATCTGGCTATTTTTAAAGGTGACCGTTGTGTATTTGGCTTAGTGAAAAGAAGAACTCTCAGAAAAAAATATGTTCTTCACTAGAATAAATTAGCATATCTGACTTTTGATTTGAGAATACTGAAAGGCATTAAACATCATTGTGGTCAAATAGTCTCCTGCTGTACTATTTTAAAAATCCCTTCCATATTTCAGTCACTAGAGATGGAAAATAATGCTAAAGACTGTGTGTATGAGTATGCATGTATATACGTGTAGATGTATCTCATACCAGAAGATATGGATATACTGATACATTGCAAAATAGTTATTTATAAAGGCCCAGTTATTTTGTTGCTCAGAGTATTTAAACATGATTCTTTTTTGCTTGATATTTGTCAGACATCAATCTAGTTTATATTTATAGTATCTAGTCATAAAGGGGTGCAAGACTGACTCTCTGTTTCCTTTGCCTGTAATTCCCAAATAGCTATGTAATTTTGAGGAGAATATTTCAGTATTGAAGTGCCCAAACATTAAATACAATATACCACCTTATCTACCAGTACAAAGCTGTAAATCAAAGAGAAGATGATATATTAATCTAAAAAAAAAAAATCTGCAGTGCCAAGGATATAGGATTTTGTTTAGTTCTATAGTTTTTCTTCTGAAGACAAGAAAAATGCTTTGCACATGCATAAAATTTACAACTTGACATGAAATGGTACATCTTAGTATTTGATTTCTGTCATCTTCTCTGTATTGAAAATTTGTTAAAATTCCTTGTACTTTTATGATAGATCTGAGATATCTGGCTTAGACTGAATAACTGAAAAAATAAATGTTTGCAAATATGGCCACACTGTGGCGTGTATAACTATTTGTCTGTGAATCTTTGCATTCATCTAAATAAAAAGTGAAATGTAGATCTCACATGCAAGCCTTTGATATGCCTGAGTAATAACCTGTCATTGTGTTACTGTGTTTAATAAAGGAAAAACATACATGATACCTCCCCTCCGCAAATAAATTAGGATATTCTGTTTACTCAGAATAATGGTTTGTCTTCCAGGATGACAGGAAGGAGGTAGTCAAAATAAGGGACTGAACAAATACTGTGAGGAGGGAACAGGAGAATACTTTGAAGAACAGACCGGAGGAGGGGAAAATAAGTCCCTGTAATAAAAACATTCATAGGAGGTTACTTTGAACAAGAACCTAGGCATTACATAAGCAGTCATGAGTGGTTTATTTTATTTTTTTTTCTTTTTCATCCTTTTTTTTTTTTTGTAGGGTATGTGTTGGGGAGAAGCCTACAATAAATCAATCTTTTTAGGACTTACTAAAATTAATTTAGATTATAAGAATATCAAAATTTGTTGATACACATATGAGTGAATCTGTTAAAAGTTCTAGGCCTGGAGCGATATGTCTGAGTCTGTAGCTTAGCTTTGTATCTATATTTGTATTTATATCTATATCACAGAATCACAGAATGTTTGAGGTTGGAAGGGACCTCTGCAGATCATCAAGTCTACCACCCATGCTCAAACAGTCTGTATCTGTATCTATATCAACTCTGTATATCTATCTATCAATATCTACTCATCTATCTATCCATATGAATATCTTATGACCCCCAAAGCTTCAGGTAAGGAGTAGTTAACAAGCTATGTGTTATGATAATCACAAACCCCTTTTTTTGCCTTGTCCTTTGTCAATTATTAACCTTTCAGTCATGTGATCTAATAATGGCAAAAAGGAGAGGTTTTACCAGTTCTCTAATACTAACTGACCATGTGAATTTGTATTTCCAGTCTGCTGTGGTGTGTGGCTCGCTTTAGGAGCCAAGGGCATGCCTTTTGGAAAGCAGTGACTTAGTAAAGCACCGATAGCAAAAGCACTAAGCTGCCGAACCTGCAATCACAAAGCAACTTTCTGATTAACACAGCCAAGTCTGTCATGAGATATTTGAATATGAGAACATTGGCTTGAAATTATAGATGTGGTATTTCCATGCTCCAGCACTGGTTTGTGTTTGCAAGCTACAGCAGATGTTGGAAAATAAGAAGGAGTTCAGAGGAAATCTGCAAGAATATTTCAATGTCTAAGAAAATACAGTATATTTATCTAATTTGCAGAAAGGGTCTGCTGTCCATGAGATATTAATCTTCTGGAGTTCCAGATATCTACATATCAGCATAACTCTTTATATCTGAGATAATTATCTAAACTGTGAAAAAACAGCAAAATAGAATAGCAATAGAATAGAAAAAGCACTTATGCTTTGCTGTTCATCTCAACTTGGAGTAAATGTAAAAATATGTCATACGATTTTAGTAACTAACTGTTTGATACTTTTGACTGACTGTGAAGCTAGCCTAGAGAAGTAACTCAGATGGACATGTTGACACTGCAGATGTCCAAGATGACCAAGGTGAGATGAGTCCTACTCTTTGTGAATGCTCAGGGAATCATAGAATCATTATGATTGGAAAAAACCTTCAAGATCATCGAATCCAACCATAATCAGCTGCCTGAAAGCAAAGTGCTGTTAGTCGATCAGACAACAGCATAATCAGATGCAAAAAAAAAAAAAAAAAAAAAAAAAAAAAGACTGATGCTCCTAAATGTGAAATTGAAATGTGGAATTATTTCTCTTGTGCTAGCTCAGCAAGTCATTTTCTTCCTTCTTTCCTTTTTCTAGAATGATTACAAGAAATTGTCTATGCAATGCAAGGATTTTGTAGTTGGACTCCTTGATTTGTGCAGAAATACAGAAGAAGTGGAAGCAATTTTGAATGGTGACGTCGAGATGAACCATAATAATGGAGAGCATGGCCGTCCCAGTCTCAGCCGCTTAAAACTCGCCATTAAATATGAAGTAAAAAAAGTAAGCCAGTCCATTTATCAAGCGGAAATGTAAAATAGTGAGGTGTTGTTATAATGTACTATTATTAAATATTTATGTTAAGTAGCCCCTGCCACCGAATGAACATTTTGACCCTTCTGCAAAGTGTGTTTTTCAAACAAAAAAGCTGTTGCCTCACGTAACTTGCAATATGAACAGCAAATAGGGTAGGTTCTGTATGCAGTCAGTAAGGAAATTCTGGCTTGGCGAAAATCTGTAGTTAGATGTATAATTTGCACATATTTACTTGTTTATGACTTTACTTTGTAAAGATGGAAGACGGAAGAGCAAAAGCAAAAAATAAAAAAATAAAACTGGTAGAGCTTTTCTCCACGATGGAATGGATCAGATAAACACAGTGGAGGAAACAAAACAAAACAGAACAACTGCTCGTATTTTGCCAGAAAAAAAAAATAAAAGGTAAAAGAAACTGAAATTCTTAAAAGGATATGCAGATCCAGATTGTCTGGGAAGAGTTACAGATTTTTTACCAGAACATAGTTGTTCACATCTCAGTGCGAAATATTAAATATTTAGATGTGAACAATATTTATTGCACTCATGACGGGAAGAAGAAAAGCAGCTTGAATCAGCAGCTACAGCGTATCAACACAAACATTTGGAAAACCAAGTTTACAAGCGAAAGTTACCTGAAACAACTTCCAAAGGAAAAAATGTCACTTTAACCTTGTCCTTAACAGTGTTTGGGTCTTAATGAATATGAAGTTTTTTTGAACACTTTCTCCTCCCTGTTCTCTGAAAATGACATTTCTTTCACTTTCAGCCAGTTATCTTTTAAATATGGAGAGTTATTTGGGGGGGAAAAATGACGGGATTCTGTGAAATATTGCATTGTATTGTTTAGGCTTAAAGTTTACTGTGCAAAATAATCCTGCTGTCTGTTAATATCTGCCTTTGTAACATGCTTCTTGTAGTCCCCAGAAGTTTTGACAGAAGGGAGAGTTTAGTCCAGACTTCTCAGTTTTGCTTTATTTGTTTGTAATATTCCAGAACTGTTATAAAAAGCTCTTCGAGGATTTCCTGCAGTCATGACAGCTGTATTCTTGTGTCAGCTGAAAAGTTGATATTTTCTATGTTAGCATGTGAAAACAAGGCAGATTCTTTCTTTCATAACTGAAGACTATACAGCATCCTCTGCAGAGCAAAAAGACTTCAAGTTTTAAAATATCTGAAATAGCAACATGAAAATGATAAATGTCAAAAGCAAGTGGAATTTGCCCAGACTAAAGCTGATGGCTAATTACTCTCAGATGGAAACTATTAGTTTGTGGTGGAACACCGTATCAATAATACCGTGTTTTTTTGCATTAAAGGATTTATTGCTGGTAATGGGAAAGTACCTACATCCTGGGAGATTAGTCTCATGCAGAAAAAACTTTTCCATATACCCATATTGATGCTTCTTTGAATATTAGCTGAATTGATGCTACTCCCACATTCTTAATGTGCTCCAAAGAGCTGTTATTTTAATAAGTGGTATACTGAGAATAATCACCTTTTATTTTGTTCCTTTTCTTTGTCATAGTTTGTAGCCCATCCAAACTGCCAGCAACAACTCCTCTCAATTTGGTATGAGAATTTGTCGGGTTTACGACAACAGACCATGGCGGTGAAGTTTCTAGTTGTTCTTGCTGTTGCTGTGGGACTGCCGTTCCTGTCCATGGCTTACTGGATTGCTCCTTGCAGCAAGGTCAGTCTGTGCAGCTCATAACATGTTTAATAACAGCTGTATCATCAGCATGTAGGTCCTGTCTGGCAAAGGTAAAGCATAGGTATAAGTTGCTGATGTTCTTCAATACTGCATGTTATTTTAATGCTTCATGATAATGGAATGGCTACAGAACATGTAATTCTGGCAATTGTAATTAAAACAGGTAAATGTATTCTATCAAATACAATGGGTATTAAGTGAAGTTACTGTGATTAATCAAGAATTGCCTTGTAGAAATGATTTGGTAACAATGAGTTAAACTATTCTTCATTTTAAAATTGCATTGATAAGATACATGTGTTAAATCAAAAAGAAATAAATTAGTAATTCCACTAGATTTGAAGGGAGTACATTATGAAAAATAAATTTTGTCCCAGTAAGTAAGAAATCATATTTCTAAGAATTCTTACAGTATTACTACTTTGTACAGTACAGTGTTACTAAATACTGAAGTGGAGTGAATGTCTCTGATTCTCCCTTTTTTTTGTGAGAGCTCTGATTGCCTGAAAAGTAATATGAGTGAGTAATGCCTCACAAATGCTGAAGATCCTCACAAATGCTGAAGATCGTTGTATCCCATTAACTCAGAGCTAGACTGAGTTCAAGCTGTGGATTGATCCGATTAGGTCAAAGGCAAGATAGAAGAAATTTGACAATAAAGCTGACCCTATCTTTATGTTTGCTGATTAAAAATACATAGATACAAGTTGCTGAAATGATAAGGTCAGAAATTATCATAATAATGATCAGTTTCACAGCAGTCATGCATTTAACAGGGAGAGCTGTGTTGTTTTGGAGTCACTGAAGTAATGAAAAGTTAAAGGTAGCTTAATATTACATGCTGTGGTGCTTATCAGCCTCTCTGCAGTCATGCTGTATCTTATTTTCTCTGAAGTCTCTTTCCAAAACTTCCACAGAAAAGAGCTGTTTAGTTCTCTAAAGACCACTGAAAAATTGCTTACAGTGTTTATTTCCTGTGAATACGATGTGTGTGTTTCCTACCAGCCATGTGTAAGTGAATGTCTGCTTGCATCTCTCTCAGCCATGATTTCCTGGGCTGTCAAGGCAGTGCTAAGACTCCCAAGAGGTTTTCAGAGCAGCCATCCATCCTTGCCTGCATCCATTTATAATGTGCTGGTACTTGGATTTGGATTGTATCACCGTCTTGGTTTGGAGACAGTGTACAATGGGGGCACCCTTCTGCTGAGGATAGGGAAAGATCTCTGTCTTTGTATTGAGTGAAAGTTTTGACAGGAGAGTATATCAGAGATTAAAAAAAAAGGTGAGGGGGCAAGGATTCTCTAAAAGGTAGGCTAGTAGTTGCAGGTCACAGTAAAAAGAAACAAAGACCTCAGGTCTCTCTGTTCTGTGAAAGCAGAAAGAGGGCTTAGGGTTGGATGTTTTCATGGCAGAGCTGGGCAGAGAGGAACCTCATGAGGTTCAGCAAGGACAAGTGCATGGTCCTGCACCTGGGGAGGAATAACCCCAGGCACCAGGACAGTTTAGGGGTTGACCTGGTGGAAAGCAGCTCTGTGGAGAGGAATTTGGGAGTCCTGGTTGACAACAAGTTAACCGTGAGGCAGCAATGTGGCCTTGTGGCCAAGATGGACAATGGGATCCTGGCCTGCATCAGGAGGAGTGTTGCCAGCAGGTGGAGGGAGGTGATCCTCCCTCTCTACTCAGCTGTGGTGCAACCACACCTGGAGTATTGTGTGCAGTTCTGGGCTCCCCAGTACAAGAGGGATGTGGAGCTTCTAGAGAGGGTTCAGCGTAGAGCCACGAGGAAGATCAAGGGACTGGAGCATCTGTCTTATGAGGAAAGACTAAGTGAGCTGGGCCTGTTTAGCCTAGAGAAGAGAAGATTGAGAGGAGGTCTGATCAATATGAGGGGAGTACCTGAGAGGAGAATGTAGGGAGGACGAGGCCACACTCTTCTCGCTGGTGGCCAGTGACATGACAAGGCTTGATGGGTATGAGTTGAAACACAGGGAGTTCCATCTCCATGTAAGGAAGAACTTCTTGACTGTGAGGGTGACAGAGCCCTGGAAGAAGCTGCCCAGAGAGGTTGTGGAGTCTCCTTCTCTGGAGATCTTCAAAATTCACCTGGACACCACCCTGTGCCACGTGCTTTAGTGTTCCTGCTTGAGCAGGAGGGTTTGGACTAGATGATCTCTAGAGGTCCCCTCCGACCTTAACCATTCTGTGATTCTGTGTTTAGTGGGGTCATATTTTTCATTTTTTTCAGTCTTGACACTAAAAATCAGTTACACCATTTTCAATTTTCCAGATACTTTTGTCTAAAAACAGACTTTTAAAATCACAGTGCTACAATACTTTGGTTACTGATTTTCAAATACAGCAGTGAATTGTTTATTTGTCATTATTCTTTTCCAATGATATATTAGATCTCAAAGTCATTTAAAGAGATCTTATATTCTGGAAAAACTCTCAAGGTTCTGTGGACAACACCCTTAAAGGTGCCACATCATCTGTTACTTTCTAATAATCTTTCCCTATGATCTATATGTTGGGTGTTTTTTGTTTCATTATATTCTGCAAATAAAAAAAATCTATTTCTTCCATCATTCACAGTTTGCTATCTCATGCTTCATTCATACTTAGATATGTGTTTCTTTTTTTTCATTTCTTTTCTAAGACAAAAACATTCACTGTTTGATCAAATGAATCTAATATGACTTGGAAAATCATGGCATTACAACTCCAGAACAGAACATTTTTGGTATTAAGACAGTCAAACCAGTGTATGAATTAGTGGAATTTTATTAATTCCTTCTTACAAGTGTCTATTCTTTTTCTAGCTTTGTCACTAAAGACCATAGTGGTGGAAGACAGAGAAAACAGTGGCAGTATTAGTCATGAAAATAACATTGCAGTTATTCTGAAGCGTTTCTTTTAAATTCTCATGCTTTGGCTCTGTGAAATGCAAACAGGGATCATCTTCATAGTGTTAGAGCATTTCTGTCATTTACATGTTTGCTAAACACTTTCCTGTGAAAATTTGTTAATGAGAGCCTGGATCACACATGCTGAATGGAGAGTTTCACATCATGAAGAAATTTTGAGAGTGCTCTGAGGACAGAATTCAGTTGATTTGGCAGGAATTCACAAGTGTCAGACACTGGAAGGACCAAAGGCTGCCCCTGCTTTGACTTTTTGACCAGTAATCCACTTGGAGGCCCTCCAAAGTGTCCTCCACTCTTTGCTCTTTCTTTTTTTTTTTTTTCCTAGAAGATAATTCAGTGTAATGACAAACACAATTAACCCTAAACTTTCAGAATATTGTTTTGTTACATGGTATTTTGAAAGACTAAAATTAGTTTTCTGTTGTCTCCAAGAATCTTTATTACCTTTGAGGGAACTGTTTAGCTATAATTGATGACAAAATGTAGATTTTTTAAAACTTTTTAACTCATAAATTATTTAGTCAGTGTACGGCCATGACATGAAATATGAACTTGAAATTCAGTCTTTTCTTCCTATTCCCAAATCCTGATTGGGATTTCTAAATAAATTATTTAGTTATTTAGTTAGTCCCATCCTCCTTCCAGGAGCAGTGTGATCAGAGTTTACACCGTGGCAGAGGAGATAACATTGACCAAAATGTCCAAAATATGAGGATTAGAGAATTGCTGCTGCTTGAAAAATATATACAATTTTGTTATTAGGCCTTTTTTTTTTCCTTCTTGAAAGATGTGCTGCCACCTAGAGTCATATTTTATCTGTTCTATATTAATACCATTCTCCATAATTTTACAATTCTAAATATTTCTGCAGAGTCATGTGGAGAGGTAATAATGACCATCACTGACTACAGCCTCCTGCAGTTGCAGGGGAATGTTAAATTAAACTAATAAAAAGGATTCGCAGAGTAACTGCTCTGTGTCTTGGCCTTCCCAAAAACACAAGCTATAAAACACTTCCCAGGACTAAACAAACTAAAGCACAAAAGATCAGAAACCATGAAAAAAAAAAACAGAGAAAAAAACAAATAAAAATCAACTTATATTACTGAGAAAGATCAGGGACATTCAGAACTTCATGTCCTTGGGCTCTGTAGTGGGA
This sequence comes from Tinamus guttatus, assembly GCF_059628265.1. Taxonomy (NCBI): domain Eukaryota; kingdom Metazoa; phylum Chordata; class Aves; order Tinamiformes; family Tinamidae; genus Tinamus; species Tinamus guttatus. Next base: position 13,865,633 of record NW_028288684.1, read on the forward strand.
GGGAATTTATTATGCCAAAGTGTGCACTTAGACCATGCTAAAGACAGACTCTAGCTTATTAACACTCAACGTCTTGCAAGATTGGGCATCGTCTTTATATTTTCCTCTTTTTTCCCCTGATTCATATTTTCTGACCTTTTTCTTCTCCATAATGAGATTCAAAGTTACATAATTGACATTTCTAGATTTTCTTGGGTCATTGTTCTATATCAGTTTCATCAATACTTCCAACATCTGTGTAATCAGTCCTATCAATCCCTCGTAGAGCAACGAAGATGATTAAGGGACTGGAGCATTTATCTTATGAGGAAAGACTAAGCGAGCTGGGCCTGTTTAGCCTAGAGAAGAGAAGACTGAGAGGACATCTGATCAATATGAGGGGAGTACCTGAGGGGAGAATGTAGGGAGGATGGGGCCCAACTCTTCTCAGTGGTGGCCAGTGACATGACAAGGGGTAAAGGGGACAAGTTAAAACGTATCTCCATGTAAGGAAGAACTTCTTGACTGTGAGGGTGACAGAGCCGTGGAACAGGCTAGCCAAAGAGGTTGTGGAGTCTCCTTCTCTGGAGATCTTGCAGACCTGCCTGGATATGACCCTGTGCCTCATGCTCTAGGTGTCCCTTCTTGAGCAGAGTGGGTTGAACTAGATGATCTTTAGAGCTCCCTTCCAACCTCAACCATTCTGTGATTCTGTGATTCTGTTTCCATGAATTTTTATTATATATAGCAAAGATGTTGTCTCTTTTGAGGTGTGGGGGGGAAAGGAGTTCAGTTTTATAGTTTTAGTATTTTTGATAAGTGATATATTAACATTACTTCCTTCAATATTTTTTCTTCTTTTGTCGCTGTCTCTCTTTCTGGCCTCTGTCTTCTAACCCATCTTCATTTGTGAACACAAGCATAATGCATTTAAAAGGACACTGTCAAGGTACTTTATAATTTTCCAACTCTGCTTTATTTTTGTTTGTGACTGTCCCTTGCTATATTGAGATAAAATCTCCTGTGACAAATTCATGTTCTCCTATAGTTCACACAAAAGAGAGAGTTTTTGAAATTCATTTCATGAGGCTGAAGGAATTATTTACTATAAAATAAAATAAAACAAAACATTCATTTTATTAAATGGAGGAAATACAATGATAGGCATGGATTTGCAAAATAATATGCAAAAGAATAGGGAACTCAATTTTTGGACTTATTAACCTTGACAGTGTTCTTTTAGTAGTAGTTATTTTTATATTTGTCTAGCTTTTTAAATGTTTTATCCATTTTTCAGACTTTTCTACTGCATCCTCTGATGCATTCTCTTTGTTTCTGTAAACCTTGTTGTAAAGTCAGCAAAATTGAGACTTTGCTATTGAAACAAGTGTAGCAAAATGATTTACAGCTTTACAGCAATAAATTATCTTTCTATCTTCACCTCCCTTTTTCAATGAATACAAATAGCTTTTTGTTTTGTGGGGCGTCCCTGACACTTGCTTTGAATTCTTTACATGGCAAGTTGGTCACATACAAATATTCTTTTCATATGTAAAAGTAAGAGAGGAGCATTTTTCTGTGGCTGCCAACTAAGTGAATTAACTAAGACTTTTACTGCACAGTATAGGCATTTTCAAAACATTGCTTGCAGTAAATAATGTTTAAAAGTTCAGCCTTGTGTGAGTTTACATGGAACTTTATTTTTAAGTGTCACCCATCATGAAGTTCTGCATAGTCACCACAAGGCTGAGAACATTTCTACTGAAAGAGCTGGGAAGGAATGCAAGATACTACAGAGATATAAACAAAACTTTTGGAGGCCTACTGAGCTGGTTTTTTAAAAATGAAAATGGATTAGAAAACCTCTACAAGAATGCACTAAACTTTATATCATATTGTTCAGGAGACAGAAAACTTCAGGTGTAATTTACTCCTGCTGGTAATTTAATGTTTTTAATAAGCGTCAAAATTCTGTTTTCTTTCCTGAATCCCTAAGGTCACTGGCATGTAAATTGGAAGCATTTTAACAATAAAAATAAGTATTTCTCTTTATTATCTAAAATAAAGTTTTAAGTAAGAAAATTTTAGATAGAAATGAATTATAAAATTATTTGAAAACAATGAGTTAAAAAAATGTATGTGGTGAAAATGAGTAAGAAAATTATCCCACTGCAATTAGCTTATTTTTTTAAAGGCAACTGTCAGCATAGCATCATATTGCATATATACTTCTAAATATATATTTCTCTGTGTTGCTTTTCTTTTTATAAATGTTCATTCTGGGAGAAGGTTAGACTATATCTTTGCTTTTTATAATCTGTTTTGCAGCTGGGGAGGATCATGCGTGGACCATTTATGAAGTTTGTAGCCCATGCAGCCTCTTTCACCATTTTTCTTGGCCTGCTTGTCATGAATGCAGCTGACAGGTTTGATGGCACCAAACTCCGACCTAATGAAACAACAGGCAATGTAAAACAGCTGTTTAGGATGAAGACATCCTGTTTTTCATGGATGGAGTTGCTCATTATTTCTTGGGTAATAGGTAAAGATTATTTTTCAATTAAATTTGTCTTGTCATGTGAAGCTAGACACCCATTTAATCCATTACAGTGTGATTTGTAAAATGTTTCTTCAGCTGGCTGCATTCCCACATGGCTTTGTATTTCTTCCTGGGTATCAGCAGGCCTTCAGTGTGCCTAATTAATAAGAAATATTCAGATCAAGGACATAGGTGAAATGCATGACAGATAAATATGAATGAATATGGATTGATGAATATAAAATTAAAATGTCTACAATTTCTTTGTTGGTTTGATCTTGATTCCAAGTGGAAAGATTTCCACATGATAGGTCAAGATTTTTCTTTTGCATCTAAGTTGTCCCTTCCTGTCAAGATCCTCTTGTTTGGCAAATATTTCCTCAGAATTAAGAGAATGCAGATAAATGCATTGTCATTTGACAACAGTGAAGCACAATCTATATCTCTGAATATTCAATGTTTAATTTTCTCTCCCAAAACAGACACAAAATGAGTAATGTGAATATTATTGAGCTGGCCATTCAATTTGCTGAGGCATTATTGTTCCGTCTGAGCAATAACCTGAGCACAGATGCTTCAAAATATTTTAGTTACGGCATTTTCTATTTACTAATTCTAATTTCACTTATTATTAGGCACCTAAATATTTTGGTTATTAGTTAAGTCAGTGATATAGTAGTTTAAAAAAGCAAGATATCATCTCTCTTCATTCAAGAATTTGAACATATAAACCTTTTGATTTATGGACTTTTCACATATGAAATCTCAGCCATCTGTACATAAACTAATTTGTATATCTTTAAAAGACATTGACAGGTTTTATTTTATCACTTGTCTGAATATAAATTAATATGGTTGTGTATTATGGGAATAACATAGCAGTTAAAATTCCACATGTTCTATAAATGTAAAGTACTTTGTTAATTCGGGAGTCAGCAATGACCTTTTAACTTGCAAACTTTTAGTGCACTGATTTAATCTATATTTATTTAATACAATGTAGGACTTTTGCATACATAAGCAGGTAGAGATTCTCCCTGCTCTACATAAGCAGGTAGAGATTTTTGAGAAAGTGACTCAATGCATACAAATCTAGCACTGCATTTGAATTGCTGTAGTTAATGTTATAATTGGCTTTACCAGAAAAATGACTAAAAGGGCCTCCAGACAATGTCATTAAGTACTGTAAAAGTGTGACATTATTCTAATTTAGAAAATTTTGTATTCAAAAGGAAAACGATTTGTCCAGTAGAAAGGATGCAATAAATAGATATTCTGTATTTGATTATTAATGCAAGAGTGTTAGGAATCAAACAAGTACAACCTTTGCCTTATTGAAGAAGCAATGGGTCTGATTCTTACTTGTGTGCTCATTTATCACATATACTTACAATTTCAGGAAGACAGACTATACCCAGGGTACGCTGCAAATGAGGAAATGTTTGTATTGCTATTTGTTCCACCATGGTTATATGACCATGCCAGAGCATTCTGCTTTTTCAGTCTCTTTTCTGTGTCTGTAATGCATTTGTAATACTGACTTGCCATTTTTCTCTTTGAGTTATACAGACAAAAGTACTATGAGAGATTACTCACATGAGAAAGAGGTGTTGACATGTATATGAATTTGTTGGTCCAAGGACTTTAGTGTTCATTCAAACTCCCACTGACCAAAATGGTTTTGAATTCAACTGAAACCAAGAGCATATCTTATACCTAAATAAAATTTCAAATAAAATGAATGTAAAGCTAAAACCAATACAACTATCTCTCTTCTGTCTTAAACAGGCATGATATGGTCTGAATGTAAAGAAATTTGGTCTCAAGGTCCAAAGGAATACCTTTTTGAGTTATGGAATATGCTTGATTTTGGTATGTTAGCAATTTTTGCAGCATCATTCATAGCAAGGTTTATGGCATTTTGGCATGCATCCAGAGCCCAGAACTTCGTTGATGCAAATATGAAAGATCTGACAAGTCCCACACTGGAGCCCAACATAAAATACTATACTTTGGGTGAGTTGATTGCACACATTAAAATTTGCTACTTAGACTAAGAAGAATTGATTTTCTGTTAATGACCCCAACACTTTGGTTCCATAATGCACTGCTTTAGGAAATTCCAACCCCTGTTATTCTTTCTCAACTTTATTGTATGATCACTCTTCACTCTGTGCTTATGCATCTCTCTTGGAAGGCTCTCCTAGAAACCAAAGCACTGAAATGAGCTAGATTAAAATAACCCCATCCTTATCCCCTCCCCCTTTTTTTTGAATAATTGAAAGATCTCTTTCATTTAATCAGCCACAAACCTGTCCTGCAACTATTTATGTTGGCACACACTTTGTGTTCTAGAGACTGAACTGAGCAATGGACATAGGAAATTAAACTGTCTTTGCCATCAGAACTGATGTATCTTTTAACTAAAATCTTTACTTAGAAGCTCCATTATACTAATTTAATATTTTGCAAAACTATTCTCTTTGCCAGTAGGAGATAAAAATGTTAATAAGCTATATATTCCAAATTAGAAAATCCTGAGTGCTGTTTATATGTGCTCACATAGACACATCTCTCTTCCAATAGTTTTCTCTAGACACTGCTTTACATTGATTTATACCAATACCTCAAATACTATTTCTGAATGTATTCATTATCAAGACTGTAGAAAAATCAGCACAATTAATAAATATTCCAAAACTCATTAAATTGTAATTTTCTAAATTCTGCTTTCTAAACTAATTTTTCAGATAAGAAGTTATAAATAATTTAGTTAAATATAAGTTCAGTTTTAAAATATACCCTCATGAAAAACTTGCAAAAAATGCTGTTATGTTTACAGTTTCTGGTCATGACAAGTACCCATTTTATTTCATTTTTGCAACAAAATATTGTATCATCTAGCAAAATAATTTCTGTTGACATTAGTTGTGAATAGTCACTTTGTTTTGTTGTTAAGCAGAGTTGTCATGTCATATGAGTATTGGTTTGGCAGATGAATTCCTCAAAGAATATAGTTTTCTGTTATATGTAAGCACATTTTGATGCAAGAAAGAATGATAAGAATGTTTGCTGTATGCCAGGAGAAGACTGTAACCATTTCACTGTAAATAAAAGACCGAAAAGATGGAAAAAAATTGAGAAGCATCATAATTCTCACCATCGTTTGGGTTTGTGAATTGCACTTTTTGATTACAGCTCTCTACATCTAAGCAGTTCATTTTGGATAGCACAAATGAATCACATATACATTTCTAGTTTGCTTTGTTCACTTTTCTTTACTCGACACTATAAGCTAAATTTTACTTAAATTGGGTGGAGTTAAACTCCAAAAAGTTACTTTTGTATTTTTCCATGCTAATTTAGTTCTTTGGATTCCCTGTGTAATATGTGGAGATCTAATCAATACAGTCAGTGGAGCTGTGAAGAGGATTTAGATCTGCCGTTGTACAGTTCAGTTGGCCAAAGATAAGTAACAGATTCTATTTGAGGAGCCAGAGGACTTCTACCTGTCCTACAGCTGCTTCTCCAAAGAGACCTCTCATAGATCTAAACCTGTTCTACTATCTCAGATATCCTAGGCATCTCTCCTCTCTCTCTCTTTCTCTCTGTCTGCCTTTCTCTCTCATCCCTTTCTTTCCCTCATTTCTCATCAGTAGACACAATAGTATCTCGCTTCAGTGTCAATTTTATCAAATTCTCTTCCTTTCTCTCACTTTATTTCTGACACCACCTTCATATAAGATAATTGCTGAGCACTGTGAAGTAGTCACTACTGACACTATTTGACCACTCATACTTGGCTCATGGAAGTCCAAGGGATCCAAGTAATAGGGATCCAAGTAGTCACAACTCTTAGTCATCTCTTTCAAAGGAGAAAATAGATTTTGTGTGTTTCTTGATTTCCAAAGGCTAAAGCTTACCTACTCCTGACTTTTAGACAGTGAAGTCTCATAATTTGTCTTCATGTCAAAATACATAATGCAAATTATGGTAAAGAAAAAAAAGCTGTGAACATAGTACTTCAACATTTCAAGTTTTCATACCTCCATTGCCTTCAACTCCAACTATGTTTTATTCTTTTGTTACTTAAAAGGAATGCTTAGTTGAGCAACCTAAGGCGAGCATGAAAATCTGACAGAAATTCTCATCTTTTGTTTCTAGCCAGAATAAACTGGGATCCGTCTGATCCTCAGATCATATCTGAAGGCCTGTATGCAATTGCAGTAGTATTAAGTTTCTCCAGAATAGCCTACATTCTGCCAGCTAATGAAAGCTTTGGACCCCTGCAAATATCACTTGGCAGAACTGTGAAAGACATCTTCAAGTTCATGGTGATATTTATCATGGTGTTTGTGGCTTTCATGATAGGGATGTTTAATCTCTATTCTTACTATCTGGGAGCAAAAAAAAATGAAGCCTTCACAACGTAAGTACAACTGCAATGATCATGGGCTACCTTTATGGAAAGCCAGTTACTTCTGTTGTATATATTCCTTTTACTAATTGTTATATAGATTTGCATCTTTTAGAAAGAGATTTTATATCAGATCAAGTGGTAATTGTCTCTCATGTTCAGATGCTCATATGATATGTTTGTAGTCAGAAAATGAGCTCTTGATCCCAGCACCACTGATAAATATAAAAGGACAGGCTGGGAAGCCAAGGACATGTTGCCCTTTATATGAGAAAGCAGCAGGAATGCTCTGCCTTAGGAGGGGGAATGAAACAGTTGAGAGCTTATGGGTCGGGACTTATGGGCAGATCAAGGTGAGTGGTGTTGTGATGGGTATCTACTACAGACCATTTGATCAGAAAAAAAAAAAAAAAAGTAGATGAGGCCTTCTTCAGTCAACTGGAAGAAGCCTCACAGTCACAAGCCTTGATCATCATAGGAGATGTTAAAAAAAATCAATATTTTTGGAGGGCAGCATGGCAGGGCACAAGAAACCTAGGAGATTACTGGAGTGCGTAACTTCCAGACACAGCTGACTGAGCACAGCTGACTGACGGTGGGAGACACTTTGGTGGACACTTTGATACCCCAGAGGGCTGCGCTGCCATCCAGAGGGACCTGGACAGACCGGACAACTGGGTGGTGAAAAACCTCATGAAATTCAACAAGGCTAAGTGCAAGGTCATGCACCAGAGGAGGAATAACCCCAGACACTAGTACAGGCTGGGGACTGACCTTCTGCAGGGCAGCTCTGCAGAAAAGGACCTGGGCGTCATGGTGGACGACAAGCTGACCATGAGGCAGCAGTGTGCCCTTGTGGCCAAGAAGGCCAATGGGATCCTGGGGTGCGTTAAGAAGAGCATCTCCAGCAGGTCGAGGGAGGTGAGGCCACATCTGGCCAGTTCCAGTTCTGGGCTCCACAGTACAAGAGGGATGTGAAGCTGCTGGAGAGAGTCCAGCGCAGGGCCACAAGGATGATCAGGGGCCTGGAACATCTGCCCTAGGAAGAGAGGCCGAGGGAGCTGGGCCTGTTCAGCCTGGAGAAGAGAAGGCTGAGAGGGTATCTAATCAGTGTCTATAAGTACCTCAACGGAGGCAGTGAGGAGAATGGTGCTGGCCTCTTTTCAGTGGTGGCCACCGACAGAACTAGAGGAAATGGCCAGAAACTGAAGCATCAAAAGTTCCACAGGAACTTAAGGAAAAATTTCTTAACAGTGAGGGTGACAGAGCACTAGAACAGGTTGCCCAGAGAGGTTGTGGAGTCTCCTTCTCTGGAGATCTTCAAAACCTGCTTGGATGCAGTCCTGTGCCACGTGCTCTATGTGACCCTGTGTGTGGGGGAGTGTTGAACTAGATGACCTCTAGAGGTCCCTTCCAACCTTAAGCATTCTATGATTCTATGACATTTACAAAGAACTAGTTGGGTATGTGAAGGTTGGGGGCAGCCTTGGCTGCCATGATCATGATATGGTGATGTCCAGGATACTGAGAGAAGAGAGCAAAGCAAATACCAGGATCACAAGCCTGAACTTCAGGACAACAGACCTTTACTTGTTCAGGGACCTATTTGGAGGAAGCCCATGACATATGAATCTACCTGGGGGAAATGAGGTCCAGAAGAGCCAATTGATTTTCAGGGATCACCTCCTCTGAGCTCAAGTTTGGTCTATCATGACTTGCAGGAAATCAAGTGAAGGTGGCAGAAGATCTCCATGGATAGGCTTGAAACTCCCAACTAAACTTAAGGATAGTAAGGAAGCATACGAAAGGTGGAAGCAGGGACAGGTGACCCGGGAGGGATGGAGAAACATTTTCCAAGGATGAAGGGACAGGGTTAGGAAAATCACAGCCAAAATTTCATGTTTTTGTTTTTGTGAAAAATCTGGTGTGGGGATGAGAAAGCCAGTGAGATTCTTAAGACTAGTGAGATTCTTGAGACTCAAGTCTCAGTGTTATATTTGTAGGCTATGCTTCTTTTAGGCAGCCTTTTTTTATACAGCTCCTGAAAGATAACATTGTCTATTTTCAATTGTTTGTACAGCAGAAGCTCATAAAAGAGATGAAATTAACTAATATATTTGCTCTGCAGAATATCGCTGTGATAGTATTCAAAGTTATGAGAAAATAAAATTTGCATATTATATAAAAATGGTAACTGGCAATTTATACAGTAATAATATACAACATATTGTTCAGTAACATATGCATATTTTCAATTTCTCCATTTAGTGTTGAAGAAAGTTTCAAGACATTGTTCTGGGCTATATTTGGACTCTCAGAAGTTAAATCAGTTGTCATCAATTATAAACACAAATTTATTGAAAATATCGGTTATGTCCTTTATGGAGTCTATAATGTTACCATGGTCATTGTCTTACTGAACATGCTCATCGCAATGATCAACAGTTCATTCCAGGAAATTGAGGTAAAAATTCCATTTGTAGTGATATAACACTGTACTTTACTATAAGGAACTATCACTAAGCTCTGGAATAGTCAAGTAAATGGGAATTTAGCTTCACATGCTTGCAATAGTGAGAACTAAACTGGACTGAGAGATTACTGTGGAACTATATTATGTTCCCGGCAGGGATGTGCTGTATTACATGACTGTGAATCTTTCCTATGCCTCATTTGTAGTTATTATTTGAGAAGTGTCTCTCTTGCTGCAAGGATGTTCTTATTCTTCTGTTTTGACCTTGTACAGAAATCTTCAACAGTCTGTTTTTTTTTTTTCCATCTAAGCAAGCATTTCCCTGTTCCTCTGAAGTGAATAAAAGTTTATTATCTGGCAAAGTAATCAGTATAAACATTTACATGCAATGGGAAAAAAAAAAAAAAAAGAAGGAGACTAAGTCATTGTTTAGAGATCTCCAGAACTTCAGGCCATCCCAACCTCTCCTAGGGCATATCCTTGCCGCACCACAGCAAAATCAGGTTTCTGGTTGTGTGGCACTGTTCTGGTCCCAGATTCAGAGCTCAGTTTTGGGACCACAATGGCATCCAGCTTAAGCAAGAGCAGCTCATTCTCCAGGGAGGCTGGGATTCTTCTGACCAAAGAGGCCATAAGAAAAAAAAAAAATCAGGTTCAGAGCTCTGTAAAAACAGACTATTAGCCCCCCCCACAAATAAAATAAAATAAAATAAAATAAAATAAAATAAAATAAAATAAAATAAAATAAAATAAAATAAAATAAACCTAGTGACTGTATACATCTTCTAAAAATAGTTACAGTAATGTTGAGTCATGTCCCTGAGCATGAACCCAAACCTTTCTGCAAAAAAAACCCTTGAGCTTTACAGGAAGGAATAAAATCAGTGTTTTGGCCATTGTAAATGGTCAAGATAAAATATGATGATGACAGTAAGCCTGGTTTAATATTTCAGCAAGTGAAACAAATTATGTAAAATCATCAGACTGTCTTCTTTTTTTAATTTCAAAAATATTTAAAATATTATGTTAGTGGAAAATTGTTTCATATTCTTTACTGAACCAGACAGCTTTCAAGCAAGTAACTTGACAAAAAAGTGCTAGGGGATGAATTTGTGTGTTGCCATCAAGCTTTAAATCTAACCTTTATGCTAGAGCCTTAGTTCTTACTATTCTGTCTACAAACAGCAGCAAATAAAAAGTCTGCCTTTTTTGATCCTATACTGCAGATTAATAACTTAACTCCAGAGTAAGTGATGCTTAATTCAAATCCACTTATTTCTATTCTAACTAACTGCAATACTTTATATGGGTTAATTTCTATGGGATTCCGTATGGGTTCCACTCACTGAAGTTTGGTTTTCCGTGAGTATAAACAACCTCTTGATCTCTTTAAAATTAATCACTTCCCTTCCAAAACACTCAAAACTTACCTGCAGCTTCTTCAGTAGTCAAGATGGTATTAACATTGTATTAATATCAATGTTTTGGTTTTACAGGATGATGCTGATGTAGAGTGGAAATTTGCAAGGGCTAAACTTTGGTTTTCTTACTTCGAAGAAGGGAGAACTCTTCCAGTACCCTTCAACTTAGTGCCCAGCCCGAAGTCTTTGCTTTATCTCTTACTGAGAATCAAAAAATGGATCTGTAAACCATTTCTGTGCCAAAAGAAAAGTTTTCAGGAAGACGCAGAGATGAACAAGGTAAGTTTATCATATGTATGCTATTTCTAATAAAGCAAAGGCAATTTTCATTTTTCTTTGTTGATGTTTTTCTGGTGAATTTCCCATCTTCTTAGTCCAAGTGACACTTCTGAAGTCAGTGGAAAGTCAGTGGAAACAGACTGAATTCTTACTTTGTTTTTTAATGTAAACACTTTTTTCACATTTAAAACCACTTAAATTCAAAAATATTGTACTAAATTTAGAGTTTTTCCTGCTTCTTATCACTTTAGTGAGCTCTAGTCTAACCTCCTCCTCACAGTACAGTCAGCTGTGAAGTCTGACCAAGGTATTCAGGGATTTTTCCAGTTCAGTCTTGAAAACCTCCAAGGGCAGAGATTGCACAACTTTTCTTGGCAAGTTTTGCCATTGCTGGACTGTCCTCACAGAGAAAACTTTTTTCCTTATATCCAATCTCAAATTCTTCTACTTCAGCTTATGCCTGACATCTCTTGTCTCCCTACCGTGCACTGCTGTGAAGAGCCTCTGTCTCTCTCCTTGATGACCTACTGTCAGGTGTCCTCAAAGCTGTCTCTGCTCCAGGTTGAACAAGCCCAACTCCCCCAGCCTCCTCTTACATGGAAAGCATTCCAACCCCAGACATTTTGGCAGCCCCAGACATTTGGCAGTTTGGCACAGAAGTCACGGCAGTTTCTCAATGTCTTTCTTGCTCTCCATCAGTCCACCCAGAGACCTTTCCACAGTGCACCCCATCCAGGAAGTCCCCAGCCAGTGTTGTTGCAAGTGATTCTTCCCCAGGAGGGAAGAACTTTGCAGGACTTTGCATTGGTCTTTGTTGAATTTCATGAGGCTCCTTTCAGTCCCATTCTCCAGTCTGCACTGGAGTCCTGCCCTTGAGCCTCTTGAGTGGTCACCTGCCAGTTTGGTCTTGTCCCCAAACTTGATGGGAATGTGCTCTGACACCTCAGCTATCATCGATCCATCATTTCCCAGCTGTTGGGAATATCTCCCAGTTTCTGTGATCATTCAAAGATGATAGAGAGCAATCTTGAAAGGACATTAGCCTGCCCTCTCAGCACCCTTAGATGTAGGCCCATTGATTCCCTTGGATTTGCATGAGTTAGATTCTCTGAAGCAATCCTTCACTCTACCCTGATCCACTGCTGGTCATTCTCCTCTTCCTTGAGTCCTTTCACCAAGCACAAAGGCCTAGACTTTGTTGCTGAAGACTGAAGCAGAGAAGGCACTGAGTACTTCAGCTGTACCTGTTCCCTGTCACTGTGTTGCCCTCCCTGTTCAGCAATTGGCTCTCATTTCCCTTGTTCAGCCATTTACTGCTAATGTAACAGTAGAGGTTCTTGTTGCCCTCATCTCTCTCGTAAATGTCATTTTTAGGAGAGTTTTGGCTTTGCTAACATCATCCTTACATGCCTGGACAATATCTCTAAATTCCCCCTTTGTAAGTTAACTCTGCTTCCACCAAGAATGCAGCATTCTGTAATCTGTTTTATTTACTTGACAAGTACAGTAAAATGCACTTGATTGGACTCATTACTGTATCTAGTAGGATTATGTAAAGAGTTTATAGTCAATGCCTTTTCCTTGCAATGTATTGATATAAATTTATGAGAACATAGGGCACAACACATCTCATTAGGTGGTATTAGAAGTGTACAGACTGGCATTATAAGACATAAAGAAAGAATGTAAACAAGTTGACAAATGAGCATGTGGCAACATAACATTTGCAAGAAAAAAAAAAAGATGGGTTTGTAAAAAAAATACAGGTGGCAGAATCAAATGTGTCTGGATTTTTTTGAGTGGATAATTGTTAAAATAGTCAGTAGACTAATCCTTGTGTCTGTCATTTGCTCGATCAAATGACAGGCAGTAACATAATTAGCTGTGTCAGCACTTTGTTACAATTGTGATGGGCAGCTTTTCCATGACAGATATAATCAAGATTGTGTCTTCTCTGCCATATCTCCTCTGTTTAGCTCTCTCCCTTCCATTGTCACTGCTCTTTTTATTCCTGCACAGTTTTTTTCTACATTCCTGCTCTTTGACCTTCCTGTTCCTCACTCATATATTTATATTACTAGTTGAAGACTGAAAAAGAAGGAAAATAGTTTTAAGCATGGAAGAAAAAAAGATCAAACTATATGGAGAAACACTAAAATCTGTGCCTGTTGCAAGGTTCTGCTTTTGGCTAAACACATAATAGATTATAAAAACAAACATAGACACTACAAATGCTAGCACTAAAATAAAACTTTTTATTGACCTCAGATGTTCTGAGTACGCTACTGTTAATTTTTCTAGCATTTCACAGATCTTCATTTTATTTGAGGGATCCTATCCTAGCCTAATAATGCAGTTGATACCTATCAGAGGTGATATGGCATTTGCTCTAGTTTTTAATGAATCCAACATTTACAAAACATTTTTAAAGTTGCTTGATGTAAATTGGTTGACAAGGTTGTCAAAGAAACTATTCGAAGTTTCATTCTAAATGGAAAAATAGTCTTGTGAAGGAGAAGGTTTTTGGCTTGAGAGTTGCAGAACTTGTTCATCTTCCTGAGCTAAAAACCTACAGTGGCAAATATCCTGTAGAAGCCATTTTCTTGAAACACAGCTCTTCAGAAAGCAATTAATTATTAAAAAAATACCGCTCAAAACAACTACTCTAACCCCTCACTGAAAGGGATTTTTACTTGCCTAATATACAGCACAGTTGCTGAAATTCTCACAAGTGAACTCGGGTTCTGGGAGTTCAAAGTGAGTCATTTTCTGGGAATCCAACACATCTTGTCCAAATCCACACAATTTACTGGCATTCCAAGTCATCAGCTTCTTGCCACGACTGGATTTAAAACGTTAATGCAATGCAACACAAAACAGTTACTGTAATTACAGATGACTGTATTTAATTGATTTTCTAGTCATGGTAGAGAAGCAAGTTAAAACAAGAATGTGTTTTTCCCAAGAACAATGTTCAATGTGTACTGCATTTCTCCTTACAGTACTCCTGGAGGTTTATTTTGTTAGGTATTATATCACTGTAGTATTTAAATTGCCTTCTCCCACCCTTCTTCCCCCATAATTTCTTATGTGCTGATTTTCTATAAATATTAACTTAAAAATATGTGCGCCAATTCAGCCATTAATATGTCAAACTTCATTTACTACTGTAGTAGTTTTACGGAGAGGAAAAGCCATAGGCAAGAAGCTTAAAGACACTTTACAAATTTTGTATAGAAACAAAGTTATAACAAAATCTTGGCAATCTCTGCCACCAAGTGGTCAATCAGTACAGCCCATGATATGATGGGATAAATATTAATCACGTAATAATGTCTTCAGTCATTATTTTTACATATTGCAAATAAGTGTGATATAAATAGATAGCTAATGTTTTTAAAAGTATGTTTTTATAAAAGTAGTCAATCTTTCCTAATGAATAAGGAATCACTAAATTCTGTGTAAATTTTACATTGAATGCAATTCAGTATATTTCACCAATAAGAACCACCAATAAAAATATTTTCTTCAGGAAATACAATCAAAGTACAAATACTAAACAGAATTGAAAAAAAAAACTTAAATAGCTCCCTATTTGCAGATTTGTGAAGACTATTTATTGCAAAATAGTGCACTGCAAAAATGAGCATAAAATAAATGGAAATCCAGAAAACTGGAAAACTTCTAATGAGGACTCTCCGCAGGGTCTAGGAGAATGGAGAGTTTTAATTCTGTCCTTTTTGCTGATTAAGTGACCTCATCTGTTGGCTCATTCAGCAGTTTTGTACCTACAACTTACGACACCCAAAGCTGCATTTCTGGCTTTGGTTTGTGTTAATAAATTTAATGGAAATTAGAACAGAGCTCTAATAAGGCCCTCTGCTGAGACATTTATTTTTATCATTTTCCACCTAACATGAGGTGTATATTTATCACATATTCTGTATTCCTATTTCTGTTTATTCTACAATCTTAGCCACAGGCAAACTTCCATATGCATCAGGAGTCGATCGTGACTGGAGTCACAGGAGGAACAGACACAGGGAATCTGCAGCCTTCACTGGGAGCAGGCATTGAGTGCGAGCTACTGCATCGTGCCACGGCTGTGCAGCCGCACATGCACCCTATCCTAATCCTGCTTTCTTCACCACCCAACCATATGCCACTAGCGTGTCCCTGCTGTGATGCACTAAGAGCCCAGGTGCTCCAGTATGCTTAGCTCTAAGTGCTCAATATAGTAAAACACAAAGATGAGCAATATAAAACTCAATGAAAACACAAGATGATCCCACAGGATCTGAGGCACCAGACTCATAGTTCTTAAAAAAAAAAAAAAAAGAGAGAAGAAAAAAGTAACAATTTTATTGTGCCATGTGCAATTGCAAAGAAATGACTTTTTGATGGCAGTCTCACTTATCCCTCATCCAGATCATTCATGATTTTTTTTATATTTCACTTTCTTTTTCTCCCTGTTAGCACAATTCATTGTATTGGCCTCATATCAATCAATTAATATAATCCATTTCATCTTGACAATACTCTTTACTCTTATTGCAGTCAAACTGTTTCAGCTGAGTCTCAGTTCATCATTCTGTGATGTCCTTCTCAAAGCCATTAATCAGTAATGACTCCTAACGAATACATACACTATGCTCCTTCTTGGAGCGAGTTGAAGTGATATCTCTTTCTTTCAGCACAGGTAGTAAAGAAAATGCTGTTCAAAAGTATTCGCTGATGATTTGGTGGTTGTTAACATGAACTGCACCAACCTTAAGTCATTGATGCAAGTGAGGGGAAAAGCAAGCTCAAGTATTTTGTGGTAGAGGAGGCAACCTTCGTTACAAGCAGGAGCTAAGAAAGAAGGAAATGTGGCAATTTTGCCACCTCTCCTTCCTTTCCTTGGTTTCTCACATTCCCTGTGCTCCTACAGCAGCAGAACTGGAAGAACATGGCATGTGCTGGCATAGACTCCAGGTGAGGTAGGGCTCCCTCCTACTCCTCTGTGCATGGACACAGGCAGCAGTGAGTTAAGTTAATGTTCTATCATATTTGAAATATTTGCATGAGGTAATTTAAATGTATAATTCTTGTGTTTATTTATTTTTATAAGTAATGTTTCTGTTTCAGCTTGATCAAAGGAAGCAGTCAAGTGTAAGAAGCTCAGATGAAATACACTTAAACAGTTTGAACAATCCTCCAAGACAGTACCAGGTAAAACACAACTTCTGTTTAAACAAAATAAAGAAATAATACAGCTGATGGGTAAGACTGACAGCATGAGGAGTGTTTTGAATTTATTTTAGACAATATAAATAGAATTGAATTAGTGAATTAGCTAAAGCAGCTTAGCTTCATGAGGCACATTTCTATACTCCAATACCCCAAAATTACAGCTAACTTGCAGCCCAGTTTCTCTGTGGTCCTTTGTGGTACAGGATATATTTTTATTCTTTGACTCACAGATGACTGCAGAGTGCTTTTGCACAGAAATGTGTGAAGGCATTGAGAGATCCAGCACAACTACCCTGGTCAAGAGATTAGTTCTTTCCTTCCTCTCACAGTGCTACAAAGCAGATGGGAAGGAACAAGCAAGAGCTGCTTGGTCAATAGGAAAAGTGCAGGGTCCTGCACCTGGACAGGAATAACCCCAGGCACCAGGACAGATTAGGGGTTGATCTGCTGGAAAGCAGCCCTGTGGAGAGGAATTTGGGAGTCCTGGTTGAAAACAAGTTAACCATGAGGCAGCAATGTGCCCTCGTGGCCAAGAAGGCCAATGGGATCCTGACCTGCATCAGGAGGAGTGTTGCCAGCAGGTCAAGGGAGGTGATCCTTCCCCTCTACTGAGCTATGGTGAGGCCGCACCTAGAGTATTGTATCTAGTTCTGGGCTCCCCAGGACAAGAAGGACATTGAGCTTCTAGAGAGGGTCCAGCAGAGAGCCGTGAATATGATTAAGGGACTGGAGCATTTGTCGTATGAGGAAAGACTAAGCGAGCTGGGCCTGTTTAGTCTGGAGAAAAGAAGGCTGAGAGGGGATTTGATCAGCATGTTCAAGTACCTGAGGGGTGATGGGGCCAGGCTCCTCTCTGTGGTGGCCGGTGACAGGATGAGGGGTAACGGGTGTAAAAGTTGAAACGCAGGAAGTTCCATCTCCATGTGAGGAAGAACTTCTTGACTGTGAGGGTGACAGAGCGCTGGAACAGACTGCCCAGAGAGGTTGTGGAGTCTCCTTCTCTGGAGATCTTCCAGACTTGCCTGGATGCCACCCTGTGCCTGGTGCTGTAGGTGTCCCTGCCTGAGCAGGGGGTTTGGCCTAGATGATCTCTAGAGGTCCCTTCCAACCCTAAGCATTCTGTGGTTCTGTGATTCTGTAATAGAACAGGGCCATCTGAATCCTGCAAAAGGATATGAAAGAAATCCTGGAACTAAGTGTCAATGTCTTCGTTAACCATAGGATAAAAAAAGTGTGCCTTCTTAGGCAGGATAACTCTGCATCGCTCTAAATGTTATGCAGTGTGTGTACAGGTCTATTCTGTTTTTTTTTTTTTATAGCCAATTACGTTATGTTGTAGTGATAGATACTAAGATTACAAAACTATCCTATAAACATGAGGATGTGTGGCTTTGTATTTGAAACACTGTCATATTATTAGTCTAAACAGTACAGCTATTGACCTTGCAATCATGACAGCAATGATGCTCTGGAAACACTAATCTAAGATGATTCACCTCACAAGGACCTCTGGTCAAGCCTATTACTGCACAGACAAAGGCAGACACATAAACCTATGCATATTTGCTGTCTTGCAATGAAAACCAAAAAATATTGTGTTGTCATGGGTTACACCGTATGAAATTGTTAAAACCAGAGATAGATCCTCAAAGGTGACTATTTTGTTCTTTGTTGAAGCAATTTGAGCTAATGGCAGAATTAGGGGTAGGATTCAACTCTCTTAGAAAAGTAAAAATTTACAATTGAGCTGATTGGCCTTGGTCCCCTTAGAGAAGGGGTATTGCGGTTTGAAGGTGGGGGACAAATTTGGCGAGAGATGAATCCCTTTGCGTTCCAGACAGTCCTCAAAGGTTAGAAGGACTGGGGGTGGCTGGACTCGTCTCTTAATAGAGATACCAAATACCATGGTAACTATAGGTCTGACTCTGACAGTACCAGATTCACAGTCTGTCAACTGTAGGTCCAGTTGCCTTCAAAACAAGTAGTCAAGTTCACGAATAACACGATTTATTCAAATGCAACATTTAGAGAACAGGTTTCGGATATGGGTACAGGAAATTTTCTACTGCAGTGTGGGGTTCTTAGCTAGTGCCTAGTGTACAAATGCGCAATCATCACTCACCCCAGAAGATGGAAGATGGCTCTCAATCTTGAGGAGTCTCCTCAGGCAATGTCCTGACCCAAGGAGAGGAAAGGGCTTCAGCCCATCATGTAATGCAGAAGTTACGATGGAGTCTTCCCTCTCTACTCTTCCTTCTACTCTCTTCCTTCTTCCTCTTCCTTCCTCTTCAGTTCCTACTATAGTCCTCCTTAATTCACCTTTTATATATTTTCTTTTAGGTGGAGTTCAAGTGACTCTAGTCATACTTACTTTTGTTATTGATTGGTTTAAAAAGTCTCCTGAGTTAATCGAGAATCTAGAGAGTCTGCTCAGTGAAGAGTGGTTGTTCCTTAGAAGCGGGTAACTTTGGGGATGGGGTTGTGTATTGGTATTATAATGAGATTAGGATGAGGAGAAGATTGAGCAAAGTCCATCAGAAGGGATCTGCCGTCTGCCCCATTGTTGGCCCAGCACTGGACATCTTATTGTACTAAGCGGCTTATCAGCTGCGTGATACGATCAGGTTGGCCCTCTGCAGGGAGTACATCAGAGTTTGGCCACGGTGTCTTCACTCCGCTCCATCCTCCATTCACTCATCAGCTGCACAGCACAATCATGTTACTACGTCTGCAGGGAATCCAACAGTTAGGCCATTGTGTCTCCATTCTGCTCCACTCTTGGTTTACTCTTATTAATGTGTGCTAGGAGGCCAGATTGTGTTGCCAAGGTAATTGGGGAGAGGTAGATTTCACACATACATACTAACCATCCTGGAAGTGGTCTCTCACCATAAGCAAGCCTCTGTAATGCCAGAACTTCAGTTAGGTCCCAGTTTTTCTCTAATTTCCCCTTTCTCGAGTAATTCTCTCACAAGGGGGAACATTGAAATAATGTGATTTATTTGATCAGTTTTAGTGGAGATGGACTGTGCTTACAAGTGTCCATAGAGTTTAAAGTAATTGCCACTTATATGGACATTTACGTTATAAAGTATCTATTTTTTGTCAGGTGAGTCCCAGCTGAGGTGCCCAAATGATTCTGAGAATGTGGGTCCTGTTTCTCTAAGCCTCATGTCAGGAAAAAAATGACTTATTGGTTAAATTAAAATAAATTTTGCAAAAAGATTTCTTAATTAGCACTGCCGATTAGGGTCATTGTTGTCTTCTGACAGCAGTAAAGACTGTATATTTTCACCTGCATGGAGATCCAACCTCCAACTGAAATTAATCGTTCTCATGGATTCCAGTAATGGTATAAATTAAGGTTATGAATAGTAAGATGTGTTTAGTTTTCTAGCTTCATATACATTTGTATATTTTGGATAATAAAGTTTAAATATCTAATGTGGATGAAAGTAGAGATTTTTATGAAATATTCCTATACCTGGGCAAAAGCGAGCGTGAAATATCTGTAAGAGTAGATTGCGTAGCCATTACATTGAAATTTCGTAGCAATATTAGAAAGTCCCGCTATTAAAACTTCTTTTTTTCTTTTCCGCAGAAAATAATGAAGCGTCTCATTAAACGATATGTACTGAAAGCTCAGATAGATAAAGAAAGTGATGAAGTCAATGAAGGTGAGTTTGTTGATGATTGCATGCTTTTAATCAAGAATCAAAACAAACTTCTTAAAATGGTTACATATGCCACCTGAAAACATACTTTCAAAATACTCAGTCATAAATATACTTGACTTGCAAGTGCAAGGTGTGAAATTAATGTGAAATTGAAATTAAAGTAGAAATGTGACTATGGATCTCTGCTGCTCTAGCCAGCTGAGTGCTCACATGTCAATAGTGTTGCCTCTTCAAGTGTGGCTGCCTTTAGTACAGTTTTTCTGGCTTTTGAAGGCTTTCTGGTGACACTCCCAAATGAATTCTCCCTTGTGTGGTCATATGTGCTTATAAAGAAAGCATTCATATAGTTCAGCCTTCTTTTTGGTGTGGTTTATGAGCTGGAAATGCAGAAGTGGCATCATTCCCAAGGGAATGCACTTCGCAGAAATGTTCACTTGTTTTTGCCTCCCTCCGATGATGGAGAAATACCGAATGCAGCAGGAAAAGCAGAGGCAAATTCTCTTCCTGACAGCATGAGCCTGGTCTTTCTTGACCATGGGCTCTTGCGTGCCAGCTGCTCACCCTCTTGGCAAGGGTGAACTCTCACCCTCAGCTAGGTGAACTGGTGCGATCTCCCTGCTTCAGACAAGCCTTCAAACTTGTCTATGTCCTGTACTGCATCTTCACGGTTCAATCAATCAGCCGCCATTCACCAACAGGCCACAAAACATCTTACTTTTTCTGGTTCAGCAAAGAAATACAGAAATAATATTATGCTTTGGTAAGTGTGAGACTGGGTATGCTATTTTTTTTCCCTTCATCCCTTAACAGTGTGACCTCATTTCTCCTACAGGTGAACTGAAGGAAATTAAACAGGACATCTCAAGTCTCCGTTACGAACTCCTGGAGGAAAAAACTCAAAATTCAGAGGACCTGGCAGAGCTAATAAGGAAGCTTGGGGAAAAATTGTCAATTGACCCAAAGGAAGAAGATAGCAAGAGATAGCCTAAATATTTCAGAAATACAACAAAATCTTAACAATTCACTTAAAGCCATATTTATGTTTTTCTCAAGTCTAGTTCACATTGCCAGAACAGAAATTAAATCATTTCAGCTCTTTATGAAGAAAAAAAAAACACAGTGGCAAATCCATTGTGTCTGTGATAAATATCACTTGAGTGAAGGTATTTATTTATTCTCTACCTGCTGAAGAAGAGTTAATTTTAGCTCATTTTAATATTCAGCTTACCTCTTTTAAAATGCCATAGAATCTTGATAAACCCAGTCACGAAACATAAAAACATAAAGCTAAACCTTTCCTACATTAAACAATTTGCAAATTTCCATTTTGTAGACATTAATGTGTATAGGTTAACAAAGCAAAAGAGGAAAATTCCAGGCTTCTAGATATTTGTATAAGAATCTATTTTGTTTTTCAAAAGAAATCATTCCCAATGAGAAAAAAAAAATCAGCCTTTCTTAAAATCTGCAGGATTTGGAAGTAACTTATTTGAATGTTTCCTTGAAGAGATCAGTAGTTTAATACTCAAAGCACTGTGTTATACTATTCCCTATTTAAATCTCTATTACTGCTCAATTGTCCTGTGAGATACCTGAGTTCTAATGGGAGGTAGTGCATTAAAAGAGAAATATTTTTCACAAGTTTATTGAAAAGCTATTTCTGAGGCCTGAAAAAAACACTCTTTTAATCCAGATATACTTTATCCTTGAAGATCTCATCTCCTCAAGAATTCCAAACTTCTCCAGCTTTTGCATTGTGATTTAAAACCCCTCAAAGTGCAGGAAGATCTGGAGGTAAATATTTTAACATGTGTATTGAAGTGGGATGAAACTAAACCATGAGATGTAAACATTTACTCTGAATTCAAGGAAAATTGTGCATTTGGCATAATGATTTTCACAGTTAAAGTTGTTTTAATAGTTGAAATTTGTTCAAATTTGTCCTTATGAAAAGAAAACAGGTTGTTCCAGTGGGATTATTGTAGATAATCTGTGGAATTTCATTCCTTGACATTTTTTTTTCTTTTTTTTTCTAGATATCTCAATTCCTCTGTTGCGTTTCTTACCACATATTATTTTAGGGTTCTCTACTCTTCTTTAAATTTGGTTAAAATAAGTGAAAGGGCTCTAATGTTTTTTAACAACTTAAAGATGTATAACACATCTGTAAAAGCCTCAGATGTTTAGGAAACAAGGCTAAAAATGGCTTGTCAGTAATCGCTTTTAAATTAGCTTTGTGAAACTTATTTATTGTGGAATGTATCAGAATGTTTCCACCTCTCCCTTTCAGACTTGAGGTGTAAAAAGATTATTTTAAAAGTGTTTAGGTTAGTTTCTAGCTGATTTAACTGATAATCCTTTTTAAAAATTGTTGGTGATGTCATTATGTATATTCAGGGGAAAAAAAAAAACTGTGTTAAAAATGTCTTTAAAACAGATAACATATAAACACATAGAGGAGAGGAGTTCTGTCCTGCCTCGAGTGCAGTGAAAGTTATTATGGAGATCAGCCTTCCCAGAGGATATTTATCACGATTCTGGGGAACTTTTTAGCCTTACACTTAGCCTATTAGTTTACCGCTAGTGGAGCATGTGGGACAATCTGTGTGCTGTTGGCCTCAGGCATAATGAACTCAGGGTTTAGAAACTTTTAAGGACTCTTCCTCTGAAAGAGGAGAAAAAAAAAGAAATTTTCAAAGGTACTAGAACAGTGTCTATTAAAAACCACAGGGTGTTGAGCTGGAAAAGTATGGGCTACAGAATAGCCAATTTAACTTGCCTTTGATTATTAAAAAGCATTACCTCATAATCTGCAGTGTTTCCTATAATGATCAACAGGGAGTACTGTAGACTCTGAGATGACCTTATTGGTTGGTCTTAGCAGAAAGCAGAAATGCCCCACTTTTGGTCTCAGACATGGTGTAGCAGTTAGAGGTTATCTCACTTTGCAAGTCAAAGTGAAGCCAGCTCTTTTCAAGTTCCTGCCTATATCTCTAGGCTGAAATTGGCCAATGATTTTTGAGTTACCACCTGAAATATTTTGGCCCTAGCTTTCTAAAACAGTGAGCACTTACAGCTTCAGTGAATGTCCACATGAGAGATCATATTGCTAAATGTAGATTTTCCACTGCTAACAAACTCTTTTGAAAATCTGTTGGCCAGAACTTAAAGGTAAAAATTGTAGTCAAAGCTCACTTTCAGAAGGAGAAAGTCTTTATTTTTGGTCATTATAATGTGCGATCTGGATACACAGTCTAGTGCTAGATCATAATAAAAGATCTCCATAAACCTAATATGAGCCAATGGCACTCAAGAACAGTAAACACAGTTTAAGGTCGAGGCACTTTTAAAGTTAAGATTTTTATTACAGAGGCAAAACAGACACTGTGAATTTGTTTAAGCCCAAGTTTTGACTTACCTTAAAACTATGAGATCGTAATGTATATATTGTATTTCATGAAGATAAAACATAAGAATTTTTTAATTCGATGAAGATATTTTGTATGTAGTTATTACTATGGAACAATTTGTTAAATATATTTGAAGAGGTCTAATGCCAAATGTAGTGTGACAAACAATGTAGTATTTAAATGAGCACTATACCAAATATATTATTCTGATAAAAATTAAATGTATGAGACTCAGAATACCGTGTAATGCGTTGTGTGAATATGCTGGTCCTTCACTCCTGGGAAACTTTGTCAACTCTTGCTTGAAAGGGAACAGTAAGATGAATATGGCTAATTGTTTCAACTTTCTAGTCACTTCTCTAGTCTTTTCTCACTGTGTGCTGCAATGAAATAAGGCCTCGTTATTGGGATGAGGCCTATGTCTGCGAGGACAGCGGATGTCATACAATGATACTACAATGCAAGCTTAAGGTTGTCAAGACTTACAGAAACAGGTCCTGAGTAAGAGCTACAGGATTTCACATACAAATTCAGGTATACCAGGTTAAAATCTGCTGTGTTTTACCCTACTATAGAGCACTGTTAGGTAGGGCCAGTGGACCCCACTGGTTTTAGAAATGAGATCTAAGGACTCGTCTGATTTTAGATGCCAGCCCTCTACGTCTGAGTTCATCTAGACTTTGTTTATATTCAGTGAATGAGCCAGGAGTTTTATGATACACAGAAGTTCATATTTTATGCTTTAGTACATTGTGGTGAGCATGTATCTTCAATATTGTGTCTTCCAAGTAAGGTTTACAATATACAGTTTGAACTTGGCAGTACTTTAGCTATAGCAGCTGTGTCAAATAATTTACTAAGAAAATGTTTTCATGACTGTGCTGCCCCAAAACACAGTTTAGTCCAATGAAATTTTGCTTTTGCTTCTCACAGATGTCCCTCAAGCTTGAAATTTGTATCTTAACATTGTAATTAATACACTATAGACCACATAATGTGCAACTGTACTAATTTCCAGAAGAGTAGAAATTTCTCATTTTTCATGTAAATATTTAATGATGTTTTTTAATTCAGAAAATTCCTGGTGTGAATAATATTTCTAATTTCTAAATGCTCATATCCCTGCTTAAATTTTAATTTGGCCTGTGGAAAATAGAATTCATAAACTAGGAAGTTTCTATATGAAAATATATTCACTCTTCATGTTCTCATATCAAAAGAAAAGTTAGAGTAAGCCTGAGAATTGGTCTCCAGACTCCACCATCTTAGAAGGATAAAGAATCCCATATGATTCATTGTTCCTCTTTGGTGCATATGAGCAATTGAAGATATTTGACCACTGGAAAACCCAACAGACTCCCAACAGACTTTCTGTTCATGGCCCCATCTTTAATGTGTCAGTATAGGAATTATCACAAGGGACAATTTTGCAGAACTTTCTAAATCCAGGCAACTGTTTTTTAGTAGAATCCCATTTTGCTTAACCTTTTCAATATTCTGTGTTTCAGCTTCTTGACATTTACTCTTTCCACATCTAATCAATGGACTTCCAATCAAAGTAATTGGAAAAGTTCAGGTTGTATGATGTGCGAGTACAGTTCAGGAAATGAATCATTTTAATATTGATAACAATACTTTTTACACTTTTACATATAAAATCTTTTATACTGCTTTGATATTTCATTGCACATTATAAACGAGTATATTCTGTAAGGTTTGCACACCTTATCACCTTTGTTGATTCCTCTAGGCTTGCTCATGGGCAATTACCAATTACTGTGGGCAAAATCATAAAGAATCTAGGCCTAAACAATTTTTATAATGCCCTTATGAGCTATTGTGATCTATAGGCAACCTTTTCAAAACAAAGCAGAATATTCATTCTACAGAAATGCTGACTTGCTAAAAAATATTTTGTAATCTAAGTTTCAGTTTCAGTCGTCCACGATTCCCATGTGGGACAGTTCTATCCAATGCTTTTACCAACTACGTTTTAAAACCCATCTTTAGGTCCACACATCACTGCTGTGTGTGCCTAGCAAGGTTCCTAAGGTCATTAAAGATATGGCATTTCTGCTTAGAGGCACCTCTTGGCTCTAATGCAGGGACCTGACTCCAACTTCACAAAGTCCTAAACAAACTTTCTGCAGAAGTTTGCAACTTTAAAAAATTGATAACCTCTTTTTTTGGGGCACAAATGAATATTCCTTGTCACATTCACAGGAAAATTATATTTCAAAAACTATAATGAACTAAATGTATAAAAAGAGGACACCTAAGTGATACTTAAAACGAAATAAAGATACTTAAAATGAAATAAAGAAAAAAAAGATCCTAAGAGGACAGCCTTAGTTGAGACATAACTTTTCTATGAAGTGAACTGTCAGGAGAGAAAGAACAAAAAGGGCAAAAGGAGAAAGAGAAAGAACAAATGAGCCATCTCTGAGCCAAGAAAAAGGCAATCAAAAAAGACACAAATAAATGGATAAATAAATTCCCAAACACTTTTGATTTTAGGAGAAACCTACTCACTTTCAACAAGTGACTCATTTTACACAAATAAATGTATATGACCTTGGTCAAGCCATTTAAACTGTCTGTTCCTCAGCTTCCCCGTTAATGCCAGGACAGAATGATACTAACTAATGTAAAGTGCTTAAGACTGTTCTCTCTGTTGACAAACATGCATGCTTGAATAAGTAGTCTGAGGAACAAACAGAAAAGAAAAAGAAAAATTATGCTTTTCCAATATATTCTTGCTTTCAGAAAAGACTTTCAACAGCTATATGCAGAACCTGAGTGGTATAATCCACTGAAACAGAGAAAAAAAAACAGTTTCATGAAATAAATGGTTTTACAATAAAAGACATTGCTATGGAACTTTTCATGAGGACTCTAAAAATTCCCATTAAAATATTCATTGACTGTCTAATTTGTAGCTCTAGTGTTCAATTTCTACCTCCTCATTTTAAATTGGAGTTTTTCAGCTAGCTCAGGAGATATTCATTTTTGAGTAGAAAAAAAAATAATTAACACTTGAAATAATTAAAAAAAAAACCTGTTTCAAACAACAATCTTTCTATTGAATAGAAAATAAAGTGAGGTAGGTATCAAATAATCTTGTAGAAGTGTTCAGGCTTCTTTGGTTGGCTCTGCTAAAGCACTTATGATTTCTCCTAATAGTGATTGATGTTTTTTGCAAATGAAAAGTTTGTTCCAATTCAGAAACTGCAAGATCATTTAAGAAACATCAGCATCATTTAAGAATGTCATGAGCTTCTTCCCTATGTAATGGATCTTAAATTTTGGTTTGCACTCTGTTTGAGAAGATGAAGATTACCAATACTGCCATATCACATCAACAGACACTTCTCTCACTTCTCCCATTGACTGTAATACCAGAAAAGCATTAAAGAAAACCCTGGCTAGATAAAAATAAAAACATGGCTGGTAGTTAGAAAAGGTCTATGAATAACAAAGTGTGAGAAAACACATCATGATAAAATTATTCCCACAGAGCTTACATGTATTTTTTACCATCTGAAGTTTGCCTATAATCACACCAGTAAATGTTTCATATGTCTGGTGATTTTATCTTTTCTGCTTTAGATATCCACAATGTTGACATCTATCTCTCAGCAAGCCATCTAGGTTCCTTTTCTAGTCCCTGTAAAGAAATGGAAAATTCTAGGACATAATTCAAAATGTCCAAAATATTCCATGAAATCTTGCTTTCAAAGTCTCTCTTTATTGGTAAGCTAGGTCCCATCCCCTGTCACAGAAGGTCTCTGCTCTAAGCCAAGATCCATCTCTGAAGGATGATTCATAATTTAAAAGTCTGTGTCAAGTCCCTTAAGCAGAAGGTACTGGAGGCCTACACTAGTTTTCACAGACACACATCTTTGGCCTAATCTATTTGTAGCTGAATATCTTGAGAAAATCGATATACTTTAGTGGGGTTTAATTTGTAAGAGATACCATAAGTTATTTAATATAAAATAATTTGGGTCTTTACTAAAGTATGTTGCTTGAAGCTGTGAAACCTTCAGTACAAAGAATGCCCAGTATAACATGATGTATATCTCCAAGTAATCCCTGTCTAGGTGACCTAATAAAGTATATTGATATACTATAAAAGCCAGCCAGCTGACTTAGTAGCTGGTCATTCAACCTCAGATTACTCAAATGTTGCACTAACCAAGTACCAAGACACTTCTTCAACACATGGGTAAAATTTCTAGTCACTAGCCAAAATTTAATTTGAAGCAGATGGTAGAAGGAATATGAAATGTTCTGGCACTAAAAAGGTACCCCTCCTCTGTGTCCTAGTAATAGCATGTTTGGCTGGGGTCTCCTGGAGTTTTCTCTGGAGCTCAATGATAGCAGAGAGGAAAGCTATATGTAATTTAAGAGAAATGAATACTACTTTTTAAAAATACTGTTGTTGTCAAGATCATTTAGAATAGCTTGAAATACATTAATTTCTTTTGCTTATTCTCTACAGTGAATTGCACCCAAGCCTGCAGTTCTTCTACTGCATTAGCTCTGGAACAAATAATCCCCACTCTGCCCTTACTATATCAAACAAAAGACTTGAACAATTTACAAGTAATCTTAGTCTTAGCAAGGTTGATCTATGCTGCCTCTCCAGTAAACTGTTTTTGCTCAGTTTATCCTTTCTGTTATTCTTAGACGTCTTTTGAAACATAAATTATTAAGCCTACCCATTTATTTTTAACTTTATTGACTTGCATGGTTTAGGCAGTAATTCAAATCCTTTTGATTGAAATAAATATATTTTGAGTCATCATTTTCAATGTCTATAAATTTTACAGTGCTGTAGTAACATAGCCAGCAGCTGCTGGCCAATATTTTGTCATGCTAAGCTTTTCTCATGAAAAATAAATAGCATCGCAAAACTCATGTAATGATAGGTAATACCCTCTGTCTACCTGCAGACCACAGCATGCATGCCAGAAGAAGACAGATGGTGGTAGAGATCCATTTTATTTAACAGGCCAATCGCAAAGACAGCCTGAACTTTCTGGTAGGTAAATTATGATCAAATTCATTAGGGTAGTCTTACCTCTCCAGACTTCACAGACCCTAAGTCAGATTACTCCATCCAAGTGACTTCAATGGCATTATACGAAGAATTAATTTTCCTTTCTGTGTACCCAGACAATTTAAATTAAGCTTTCTAATGGGACTGAAAATTACCTTTACTTATGCCATACAAACATTTGGTTGATTGTCTGAAGTAAATTCAGTCTCATAGAAAATGTTTAAACAACTAGGGAAATTAATCTTCAGATGCAACTCATCTATTAGGAAGATACTATTTCTTAGCCCAGATAACCTGGTGGGTAAGAAGAATGTGAAGGAAATGTTCAAATCTGAACTGAATTAAGACAAAACAGGGCTATATGAGTGGGACTCTAGAGCCCTGACTGACATGTTTCTGGAATCCCTGAAAACATATTTTAATAACTATTACAAGTTTCTAGTACTAAAAATAATGAAGAAAAAACTTAAGCATAGTTAAAATACAACTGAGGCAGTAGCAGCTGTCCAAATGAAAATCATATTGAAACAACTTCTCAGAAGCAATTGAGCCACCAGACATCTGAGGTGTATAATTTGCTTCTTTGCCAAAAGACATATGGCAGTGTGTGTCTGCATTGTCTGCATATGGATGACAGGAAATTAAAGAATCGATGACTCACCATTAATTACTGACCCTCAGCAAGACTTTTCTCTTGCAGTGTTATTCAAAACTGAACATAATTTCTGTCTGGAAAAAAGGATTTGATGTAACCTAGGGATGTATGTAGTTTCCACAATCACATTTTTTTTTCCAATTTATGGGAATTATGTTCTCTGTTGTCAGGCTAACATTCTACTTCATCTACTTTTAACATCTATTTCATTGCTACTAAAGCCTATCTTCTGGTAATCCATCCCCTTAAAGTTCATAATGAGTACATATATACATGAAATATTATTCTATTACCAATAAAGCAAATATTTTATCAATTTTATTTTCCCAAATGCATTTCCATCTCCCCCACCTATTCTTTTCCTAAGTATCGATGGATTTGAATAATAATAATTTCCCACATCAGTGCCTTGTCCCTGCCGACATACACT
Source organism: Tinamus guttatus (assembly GCF_059628265.1). Taxonomy (NCBI): domain Eukaryota; kingdom Metazoa; phylum Chordata; class Aves; order Tinamiformes; family Tinamidae; genus Tinamus; species Tinamus guttatus. Next base: position 13,895,210 of record NW_028288684.1, read on the forward strand.
CACTTTATTATGGTCATGGCTAATTATATTAGGTACATCAGCTTTCCAGAAATTTTGCTAAAAAAAAAAAGGAAAAAGAAAAGTTTATCTGAGCAGCTGAATTCTGGAAGCCTAAACTAATGTCCTCATTCTTATTTATACTTATTTACAGTGTAAAAAGGATGTAAGAGAAGTTGTTCAAGAATGCTACTGTAATACAAAGTCTTTCCCACAGTCCAGCATCACAGTCCAATTTTCAAGGGGCAGTTATTTAAATGCTGGGAGCAGCCATGACTGGGAGGGCACCAGAACACTTTCTTTGGGTTACTTATTCTCAGCTCTGACACTGTGACCCCTATAAAAATCAAACTTTATAGACACATTTCTATTTTACTTGCATTCTTTTTCTGTAACAACGTTTACAATGGTGCAACCTGGATGGGCATCAGAGTTAACACAACAGATCAGTCACTGATGGATGGATGGGTATGTCCATATCCCTCAAACCATGAACTCTCTTTTCCTGGGAGAGTTCAGATGCTCGGGACAGTCATCTGCGTGTGTAAGTAAGTAGCCTGCCTTCCAAGCATAAACATGGGCCATAACTCAAGCTCAAACCTGCCTCTTATTCAGAATATCTGGATGCAGGTGTTAAGAAGTCAGGCACACATACCTTCAAAGTAGGCTGAATGTCTCTAGGTAAAGTGTGGAGTGAACTGACATAGGAAGGCTATTTCCTTGACTTGAGTTCACTATTATAATGCTCATAATGCCATGACTCCACATGGCTCAAGGCAGATATATTGAACAAAAAGCCTCAAGGTCTGGTATAACAAGGTAAAATTAGTTACGCAGATGTAAGGACTATAGATATCTAAAAGTCCAGCAGTGATGCATAGAATGTGCCAATGAACACACTTTTAGTAATACATGTCTATAATGCAATCATGTTAGTCAGAAGACACATGCAGTAAAAAATGCGGTATTGAATGGAACTAACCCCTCAGGTAGATCTCTCAGGGACACAGTTACTGAATGGTCAAACTTCAGAAAAACATAAACAAAAACTCTGGTTGCAACAAGTTCTGAAAAATTCATTTTAGGAGACCCTTCCATTTTCCTGATTTCTTAAACAAAAAAAAAGAACAGTCTGGCACTGCAGAAACTGCTTCCTAGTGATTAGTTAAAAGGGAAACTTGTTATCCAAGTTTCAGGTAAATTGTAAGCACAGGGTAAATCAGAGCTTTGTTTGAGTCTGTATCAAAATGCAAATGTTTTAAAAATAAAAGTGACAAAAAAGTTTAGTGAATCAAATATGTGCTATTTTAAAGGAATATGCAAGAACAAAACTCACCACACTGGGGCAGTAATTCCCCACTATTAATGTAAAGAAAAGTAGTCAGCTAACCCTACATAATTCTTTCAAACATCTGAAATCTCTGAACTATGATCTGACCAATGAGTGCAATACATACACACAGGCATACACATACACATTCACACACACTTATAAATAAATAAATAAATAATGCATGTGCATCTATATAATTCATACATATGCCATATATGTGTCTGTGTAAATACATGTGTGCATACAGGACATACCCAGACGCACACAACACATGCTCAGAAATACACATCTTTAAGAAATGAAACCAGGAAAAGGAAAAGTTGAAGACAGCCCAGCACTAAACCCCAAACTCCAAGTGTGGTCCCACCAGGGCTGAGTAGACGATCGCCTCCCTTGACCTACTGGCAATGCTCTGCCTAAGCACCCAGGAGACTTCTTGCCTTCTTTGTTACAGGGCACATTGCTGGTTTATGGTAAATAGATGTCCACAAGCACCCCAGGGCCTCTTTTGCAAAACTACTTTCCAAACAGTCAGCCTTCCGCCTGTCCTGATGTACGGGTCATTCCTCCCCACGTGCAGGACCTGGCATTTTCCTTTGTTGAGCTTCAGGAGGTCCCTGTTGAAGAATTTCTCCATCCTGTTGATTTCCCGGTGAATGACAGCACAATTCTCTGGTGTAATAACAACCCCTCCCAACTTTGTGTTGTCTGCAAACATGTTGAGAGGGCACATAGTTTCATCCATCATTCAGGTCGTTAATGAAAATATTAGAGAGTATTAGCCTTTGTAGAGACCCTTGGGGGATACCACTAGCATCCCCAGATGGGTCTCGTACCACTGATCACAACTCGATAAGCCTGACAGTTCAGCCAATTTTCAATTCACCTCACTGAACATTTATGCAGTTCATTATTTAAGTGACATTGCTAATTCAAATTTTATGTTTTTCAATTGAGAAATTCAATATGCAGAAATTGAATCTCTTCATCAGGCAGTTAATTTCCAAATGAGAAAGGAGAATTTCCAAAAGTTTTTTAGTTATTTTTAGCCAGTTGATTTCCAGATTCGGTGTATAAGTGAAATGAGTGTTCTGGAATAATATTATTAACAATAAACAAGTCTATTATGAAAGTCCATCAGTTACACATGGAGGACGGCCTTTAAATTGGTTAGTAAGATAATCCAACTGACTTTGTTCATTGAGATTATGAACTTAATCTAAGTGGAAAAGTTCAAAATTAAACCAGACATTGTACTCAATACCTTTCAGGCATTATGGTGTGACAATATTGCTGTTGCAAAAAAAATTCTACTGAAAAACATACCAGTCTGTAAGCCATGAATCAATCTAATGGTGCTAAATAGTAAAATATTTGTATCAGTTAAAGATGGAACTCCTATGTGAAATCTACAGGTGGGTAGCTATTAGTAACTGCGACAGCAAGGATGAAATTTTCACTTACCTGCTAAAAAAAGATAGAACTCCTTACCTGAAGAGGAAAAAACAAACAAACAAACAAACAAACAAAAAAACACTTTAGCTAACAGGAGTGTCATTATGCAGATATGACTAAAAATAGAATAATTTTGATTTCATTTACACTTAAATATAACTGATCAAACACTACTTAAAACGATTTCTACAGCAAAAGTCTGGGATAAAAATACAAGTGTGTAATTTAAAAATATTCTTTGCATTCAAATTAAATTCTAAAGACATCCTACAAAAACTCATAATTATATCAGGTTCCTTGGATTTGAGAACCAGCTGAGTAATAATGAGTCTCATACGGATCTTATGAACTACATTCATATACCAATGAAATTACAAAAGTGGACATATAAGCAATCATTCCTTTCAAATTTTAAGTCTAAGAATTCACATATGTGGACAAATGGACATAAAATAGACTCAATCATTTGCAACAAGGGAAATTTTGTGTAGATATTAGGAAATGTTTTTTCCCACTGAGTATGCTGAAACACTGGCACAGGCTAAACAGAGAGGTTATGTATTCTTAGTCTTCGGAGATGTGGAAAACTTGACTGGACAAGGCTTCGAGCAACCTGATCAGGATTAGATCTACTTTGATCAAGAGAATGGCCAAGATGACCTACTGAGTTTCCTTCAAAGGTAAATTATCTTGAGATTCTGTAACTCTCTGATTATATTTTGGATACCTTTATGTGCATTTAGAATAATCAGTGATTTAGGGTGCTATTTGTGTTTATCCAGAACAGCTATCTGTGATCTTGACTTGCCAGATTTACGAAGCTGACATAATTCATCACTTTGTCAGCCTCTGATTTGTATTCTAATAATGGAAGTGATGCAAGAAAACTTCTGAGATTTCAACATTTCAGTTGTTCCTTATTGGGAAAGAGTATTATTTTTTATGCATGACTTTCCTAACTATGATTAACTTCTTCTCTCCCATCTAAACACAGCAGTTTTTCTGAGCATAGCAGATTTTTTTTTGCTATATTTTCTGAGCAATGGAAAATTAACAGGGAACAAGCAGTCAAGCAAAAGCTGATGGAAAAATACAAAGTTCAGGCCCATTCCCACTTGGACAGAGAGAAGAATGCAGAATGCAACATTTTTATCCAGTATAAAGAAATTATTCTAGCTTGGTAAAACAGAGATAAAAGTTGCCTAGAAAAATGTCTAACAATTCTTTAGAAAAGCATTATGTAATTTCTCAATAGTATCATCAAAATGAAGTTTTATAAAAGAAATAAAATTAGCTTAAGTTTAGCTCAGTATAAATGTTTTAAATCTCTGAACATGGAAATTTTCAAGTTTTAAAATGTATATTCTGTCACTCCTGAGGCTAGCACACTAGGCATGAAATACGCTGTTTCCGAATTACTTCAGCAAATTTCATATTATGCTGTTTCTGGTTACATGGTTCTGAAATCCTTTCCTCTTTTTTTTTTTTTTTTTCCTATCTTGTACCAAAATTTTGTAATAAATACTGTTTATCAAGGTTTGGGGTGAATTTTGGTGGTTATGTGGAGGTAAGAATATGATTGAGTTAGGAAATAATTGGATTTTGTTGTATTTGAATTGCTATGAATCAGCTTTCATAGGCTGTAGGCAAATATGAATTATACTTATTTCCCTTCCTTCCTTTCTTCCTGCTGCCTGCCTTCCCGAAGGCTAAGAGAGAGCTTGAGGAAACGGTTGTCGTCCTCACTCTAGCTCTGGGCTCAGCAGTGCTCCTCCTCTGCACAATTCTCACCTGATTGGATTTTGCTACAAGTGAACTGACAGGCAGGCAGAGACAGGCAGGAATTTATCCTTAAGCACTTTGGTTTTCATCTCCTATGATGGACCTATTTTAATGTCTCCCAGGATGATTTTACAACAGTCGTCTGCCTTGTCTTATTTTTACCCATAAAAAGTAAAACTTTACAGACAACTTCAATACCAAGTGCCAAAAACTGCAGCACTGACACGCTGTATTTTTTACATTTCCCTTTTCCAGAATTCCACGACTGCTAGTTAACTGACCATTGCCTCACTCGTAAATATGAACTCTCATTTTAAGGTTCCTTTTCCTTGTGACTTGTGTTTACAGATCTTGTGTCTAGTTTATTCTTTAAAGGCAGGCATGACTGCAATCCTAGCTGGGTCATAAGAGTTGAAACACTGCAGTCTCTGAGCTTTGTTCTGCAGAAAGTGATTAGCTGACCTGGCCTTGTGCCTATATGCTTCATTCCCGTGCTCCTAAGTCTTGAAAGTCAAAGCAGTAATGTTAGTAAATCCAAATTCTCCATGTCTCCCAGAAGCTAAAATAAAACCACTGCCTACTTGAAAAAAAAGAGTCACAGTAATTTATTACTGTATTACGTTTGAATATGTTTTTTTCTATAGGTATTTTTCCACAAAACCAGCTTGCGCACTGCAGTTCAGAAAAGGAACAGGGAATTTAGTGAAAATTCCTCCCCCAAGCAGGTGGCCTTCTGAAAATTTTGGCAGACTTTATGGGTTTTCTACAATAGGTTATATTACTCCCCAGAAATTTTGTAACTAGTTGCGGACAAGAAGGTTGGTGAAATTGTATAGAATCCGAAGAGGACTCAGAATAACGAAGTAAATGAAATCTATGTATGGTCAGAAAGTATTTTGGCTAGGTTATTTGTGGAAGATACATATGCAGTAATGTAGTCTGAAGGGTCTGCACGGCTGCTTCCCAAGTCATAAGGAAAGGAGGTTACATCCAATGAAAATGTGATAAAGGATTTGTGCTCCCAGGAAAAAAAAAAAAAGACCAAAGCATGTCTGATTGAGTTTTGGCATAAAAAATAAACATGTTCTTTGGGCATCAAGTGGAACAAGGCATGAATTGTATATTTTAAACAATACTATGCTCATTCAGAGGAAAAAAAAAAAAAGAGAAAACAAAAACAATCACCCAGCTCTAAAAGACAACACTATAGCTTCTCTGCTTTTTTAGTTCAGATTTGGCCTACTTATATGTGTTTATTGTTTTTATTATTAGTGTTGTGTGATGGGAAAAATAAGGGGTATTGGAAGGCCATTCTCATTAGGGCAGAAAAGACAGATCTCTACTTTTGAATGAAAGAGTAATAAACTCTACCATAATCAGTGTTTATATGGCAACCATGTTTCTATGAAGAGAAGGAGCACCGCGGGGGTGGGTTGGGAATGGGTCTGTGTGTGTCCTTACTCCCAAATGCGATCCTAGTTAGAGAAATCTGTGGGATGCCACCTAACACTGTTTGTCCCAGAGTTTCAGGTCAGCTTCTCTGTCCTCCCCTCAAACCCCATACATTTCCCCATTTAGAGGTCTTGCATCCCATGCCTCATCCTCAACTCCCCTCCCACCTCGTAGCTCCTGTTTTTGCACCATCATCTGCACAATTTGGGTTCCTAAACTGGCTTCTCACCCGCTTCCACACAAATCTCCCATACATTCAGCTTCACCTTCCCAAACATTTCTCCCACTAAAGCTCCACTAACTCCCTTCAAGGCCCTGACCCAAGTCCCTATCTCCACAGGAGCATCCAGTCTGGATTTGAATGTATGAGTACACCAACCTTTCTTGCTCCAGAGGCAGGATATACCTTCAGGAAAAAAAAAAAAAAAGAAAGAAACAGTCATACTGGGTAAAATCTACATTTTTTTCCAAACTCCTTCTAACCTTCCCTTATCTGTGCACTGTTTGTATATAAAGAAGCTTGTATAACAATATATATACAATATATTGAGAGCATGTAACATCTTCTCTATATATATTCTATGTACATAGGTATCCATGCAACATATTTTATGTGTGCATATACATATATGCCTATTTATAAAAGCTATCTAGAAAAAGAACATTTTATGTACATATATGTGTTTCCAAATGTGTTCACACATATCTAATTTAAGCAAATGTTTATCCCACTTAATATATTAGAACTTAATAGTGTGATTTAAAATCACTTGACATGATTGCAGGGCTTGTCAATGCCAAACTAACTTTTTCAGTTCTCAGTAATTCCAAACCCAGGAAAGAATGCATTTTCCATTTTCATATGAATCAGGGTGCAATTTCCTGGAAGTGAAGGGTTTGGCAAAACATATCTCCCTTTTAGATGTGAAAGGTCACCAAGACATTTGGCTCAAAGGATTCTGGCACTTTTTAAAATCTATCAATATAAATCACAAATCCAGGGCCAAAATCCAAGATTCTTCAGTCAAAATAAGTCTTTTTTTTTTTTCTTTTTTTGCTGGATGAAGATATGAAAAATTGTTGAGACCCACAGAATATGAAACAGTAGAAGCTATCAGAAAAACTGCCATTAGGTTTTCAAAAACAGACATAGACTATGCTTTGGATACTAAATAAGTGGCATTTTGAGCTCAATTTAATACAACAGTATCATATTGCAACTGAATACTGAAATTTTCTTCTAGTCCAAAGCTCAAATCCTGTAATTTGTTAAAGTACTTTAAAAAGCTTTCTCCAGTCAGATCTGGATGCCATTGATATCAATGACATCACTTGGTATACCCAATGAAATTCTGTAAGTGACCCTCAAATTGCAAAATGTTTTGGGAAATCCTGTTCAAAAACATGCAGAGAGTTAACTCCTCCTAGCACAGGGTAAAATAATTATTTAAAGTACCTCTAGCATTTTTAATGGATTTTTTTTAAAAAAAATCTTATTTACAAAATATAATAAGAAGAAAGGATTCTGGTTATATTTTCAAAGAAAATAGACCGAGTGGGTAAGAACATTTCAGTTCTTTAGCTGTTTAAAGTTCTTTTAAATTGCCCAACAAGTATACTTATATTCCTTATTCCTTTCAAAGTGCAGATAATTTAATGAGACAGCGAAGTCAAAAATAAAAAAGGAAGAGATGCTCTTGATTACACCACAAGTTGTGGAGGAGAGAAAGCAGGGTTTCGTTCCAGTGCTGGCACAGGCTTCCCATGCCATCTTAGACCACATCAATATAACAGAGGAGCTAGTGCAGCACAGGCTTAGGGTTTAGTGCTGATGTAGACACAATTTCAAGGCAGGTGAGCGTTGCCACAGCCCCATTAGCCCTTTTGCATGGGCTAATTCCCTGAATACTTGTCTTTACAGGCCATGCCACTTTTTATAGCTCTTTTTTGCACTTTTTGCAGTCTCCAAACTAGGCAGAATAAAATGAAATTTGTGTTCCTGCAGCTGTAGGAGTGGTTGTATCCCACCCAACAGTGAGCTCCTTGAAGTTGCAATCAACTCAACATGAGCTTACCAGTCCGGACCCCTCCATGCTACAGGTGTTTCCCATGTAAAATTTCAGCCATAACGTTTCAGCCTGTTCTTGCCATAAGGAGGGAGAAAAGAATTTTCTTCCTCTCTCTTCTGTCTCCTGTCTTGTCTCTTTAGCTTATGAATTCTTCAATGAAGGTTTTGTGTTTTCACATTTCTGCCACAAGTAATAGGGCTGGTGTAACACAATCGACAAATGTAAAAATAATAATAATTATGAAGCGCAACATTGTTAAAAGTCAGTGATCTGGCCAATGCTTCTTTAATTTTTTTTCCTTTCTGTTAATCTTTGGTCATCCAAGATATTTGCTGCGGCTAGAATGAGGAAATAGTTGGCAGGTGCACTAGCAATTCTTTTCAAGGCCTGGTCAAATAACTCGAGCTGGAGTGAGGGAGTTTTGTTTTTCTTCCTGTAATTTGTTTTCTGTTCATATATTTCCTTTGGGCTTTACAGGAACAGATTTGAAAAGTCAGTCTTCAAAGTGAAACCTCATTTTTCACTATCTTAGATTTCAATTAAGATCTTTACAAACTCTTGCCTCTATCTAGATGAACATGAACATAAGCATTTCCTTTTTGTTTCCTATAGAATCTACCAGGACATGCACAAGTTCTCACAGAGCTCAGTGGGAATATGACTGGTAAGACCTCTGAACTGAAGAGCTGTTTTGGTGGAGTCGGGCTCTCACACATTTGTTGGGTACTGACCAGCTTTATTTAAAAAAGTACTTTCTGGCAGGAAAGGACTTACATCTGTTTTGAAATGTTATCTCTAATGGTGTGCTATCAAAAGCAGCTTGGAGTCAGCCTGCTCTTTCAGAAATCTGGGTACTCATAAGCCTGAAATAGTACTCAAAAGTCTTCCTCATACCAGCACAGGATCAATTTTGTGATATCTTTGTCTATTTTAAAGATCTCAGGTGCGGGTGACTCGACATCCCTCTCAGTCTCTACTGATGCCTTACTGAGCCTATGAGCAGAATTTTCTTTCCTTTTTCTTCTCTCTCTGTTTTTTTTTCTTTTTTTTTTCTTTTTTCTCCATTTTGTAATCTATCTTTTTATTACAAGCTGACCTTCAGCTTATCTTTATCTTGTTCATAAGAGCACAACACAGTTGATTTTCGTTTCATTCTGGAGCTACTGTAGCTTCTGGATCATTTCTGCAGAATTCCTATCTACTTCACAGTTTGAATCTGTAGATAAATGCAGATTTCTGCTCATATCTTCCTTGAATTACCTTCTATTTGGGATTTTCCCCAGATCATTTCTCCAATTTGTTCACATTGCTTTTTATTCAGCCTGCCTTCCAACATATTTACAATCCCTGCCAACTCTGGGAAAAGATGGTTTCACAGTGAAGTTCTGATTTTTTAGAGTTTATGTCTGAGAACCTTTTGACAGGGCAAAGCTCTTCCTTGGTGTAACATGCCTGACCTCAGCTGAGGCCTGCTGTTCTTCATGTTGTCAGACTCACAGCTTGCTGTATATAAATCAGGTTTAGTGAGAGGTCTTGTGACACTGTATATTGCCTGTCCAAGGAATTCCTGTTCCCTTACAAGGCTGGAGCAAGCCACTGTCGTTCAAGACATACAAAAGAAGATCTGCTGTTAGCCACACTCCTGTTCCAGCAGTGGAGATGGGTAGATTATTTGGTGCAAAGTTAAAGGGATAGCAGCAATTTGCACATATCGATATAATGATTTTTCATGGTTTTGAATGCTGACACCTGGTGCCTGAGTTTTTCACAAGTTCATCTTGTTTTTAAAGGGAATGCTGTCCTGACTTTCTTATTGTGCCAGAAATGCCCACAAGTTCCTGGTAGACAGACTGTGGGTCCAAGGCTAGATTGTGAACGCCTTATCTTATTGAAGTGTGGTTATTTACACATGGAGTAGTTTCACTGAAATTAGAAGGATTATATTTTTATGACTAATTCCACCCGTACCAGAGAGAGAAGGTCAGACTGTTGCTAAATGTATAAACAAAAGTGTGAGATTTTGCTCTTGTCCTACTGATGTGTCTCAATTCTAGTTATTTTAGAGATCACTGATAACAGCAGCAGATGAGCAAATCAAAAAGACCAGCTTCTATTTCCTGTGGTTTCTGTTGCAGTAGACATCACATCCCTCCCTGCCTGCTTTTGGGACCACTGAACAGTTAATTTGCAATGTTTCATGTGAAAAGCTTCCTGTTGCAGAAATGCATGACAGATTTTGAATTCTTTCAAAGTTGCTCTTTACAACACAGTTTCAAACCATATTTCCAGAAAAAAAAGCAGCGATACAAAAGAAGTGTCCAAATCATTTCATTTATCATGGCACTCCAACTGATCCTTTATCACTAGTCAGATGGACCTAGCTCCCTTCACTCTCCTGAAAGAGCTTGCTCCTCTATAGGTCTCTTAGCCCATCAGAGAAGCCCTAAGAGACTTACATGCTAGAAACAGGATTAAGATGAAGTATGAACGCCTAAATCTGAAACTGCCATCGTAAATCCTTGCTGAGCTGCTGTCTTGCTCAGGTGGCTAAGGCTGCCAGATGAGTCTCCATGGGTAGAGCAGCTCTCTGCTTCTCTCTCAGCAGTGCCTGGAGCACTGCGACAGGAAGGGCCATGCAGACCCATGTCCTCACTGGAGTATTCAGAGTTCCAGTGGAGGAGGAGGACTGCAGAGCTTGTGTAGAGGGCAGCTGCCTGCTGCCACCAAGTGCTCCTCCAGAATGGGTGGGTGACCACAAGAAGAGCTGCTGGCTGTTTCCCTGGTGTGACACATACTGCAGATGCAAATTAACTTTAGACTCTGCCTCTGCTGTCTTCTCTATCTTCCTGTGATTTATAGGACAGACAGTTTTCAATGGCAGCCAGCGGATGACAAAATGTAAAACCTTACATCCCTGTGGAGATCTCCATCACTGAGCTGCTTTCTTGCTAAAATACATTTCATAATCTTCTTCAGTATAGTCTAGGTTCTCCTTGAAGCTATATTTAGAACCACTATTCCACTATTTTCTGGTCTATTTCTCTATGCCCACAGTTCAGCCTGACTTGAAGTGAATTGACACAAGATGCTTGTCTCTTGCACCATCTCTTCAAGCTGTTTTGCTTTTCTGTGTGTCCTGAATTTAGACCTGAAGCCCTGTTAAGTTCTTACAGTTCTAGTATTGTTAACTCTTTAATATGGCTGAGGTAACTGTGATTTAGTTAAATCTGGACTCTGCCATCAACAGTGCAACCTCTTCATGGCAACCACTCAATACCCCTAATGGGGGAACTGAGTGCACAGCTGTCCCAGAGTATGGTAGCAACTTGCAGTTGCCTCCACCCTGTTGAGAAATCACTTTTGAACCTTAGCTGTAGAGGGGTGGGACAAAACCAGCCTATGCAAATTGACTTCTGATTCCCTTCCCTCTCTGCCATGGGCCTTGTGGCTTGTCTAAATAATGGGGTAATGTGGGCACTACCAACATGGCTCTACCTGTATAGGAGAAGGGTATCCACTGTATTTACCAGACAGGGTTTGATCACTGTTGAGTGCAGACAGTTTTGCTTGTCATATGCCCTCGCCACTCAAGATGCCTTATGGCAGGAGGAGACCTATCCGGTGATTTCCTCCTGATCCACATTGTGCTCTCCAGGAATCAGGGAGTGTGCCCTGTTGAGGTCTTCTAGCCACATATGCGTAAGACAGCAGGGATGAGTTGACAAACCTACTGCTAGGCTAGCAAGATAGTGCATGCATGCCGATTACATTTAGTTCTAAGGCAGAGTAAAATTCTTCACATTGACTGAGTCTACTCAGTCTTCTGGAACCACTGGTATCCCAGTGTACCCCATCCGCATCTCTGGATGTGGAGCTGCAAGCGACTATGTGGTAATTTGCACTCGTGGGGCAAAAGTAGAGTGGCTCAAATACCATCATCTGCATCAATCCCTCCAGTCCAATACTTCCATCTAGGTGTTGCCTCTGTTCACCAGTGATGCTTCCACTGGATAAGACTGATAAATGGGCTGTCCTACACACCCAGCATACGGACCCTGCATCCTACAAGGCTCACACAGTTCCCAACAGTATATTGACAGAATGGTATATATGAGTATTACTGCAGAAAATAAAAAGGTGATTGACACCATCATGTCCTTCAAGAAGAGCTAAATAATAGCATATTAATATATTTGCTGAGGCAAAATCTTGGTGGCAAACCTGGATTTTTGTCACCTGTCTTTGTGGACTCCTGAGTTGGCAGCAGACAGTGATCTATATAAGAATTGTCTTTTTGGGCTGCTGCAAGGGTCATGCATTATTATTATTATTATTATTATTATTGTTGTTGTTGTTGTTGTTGTTGTTGTTATTCTTGTAAGAGTTTGTTACATTCTGATGGCGTGAGGAAGTGTTTTTCTCACATTCCCTTGTACTTTGGAGGGGAAAAAAAGACAAAAGTAATCTTCTAAGATAGTCCACTCCTATTACTGTGGACGATCTATAAGAGACTTTTACTCTTTGAATATTTGCATTTTTTCCAGCTGTAACTTACAGCAGTATATCAGAGCTGAGAGTGCTTCAGGATTTTCATGTTTCATTGTGATGGGAAGTGGTTTTATTAGAAGTTTGGAAGCTTTTGTTTGCTGGTTTGTAAAGGTTTCTCCAGAGATGGTCTGTCCATTTTGGTATGGATTTTGCATGGTCGCATCTATTAGCTAGGTGGTAGTGCTACGCATTATAAATGTTTTCTCCACTTATTTTTTATGGGCTATAACCAACTCAGCTTTAATTTTGAATTTTTTTTTTGAAAAAGATTAATGCTTTTGTAAGCAATCATGCTGATGCATAAATTTTGCTTAACTAACTATTACAAGTAATAAATTCTAGAAGTATCGTATCCTAGTTGTTATGCAGTTCATTTAAGGAGCTTGATTAGTGATTTCTTCATCCAAACATGATAATAATCTTTGAATTGTGGGGTTAATTTAATTTTCTTAGAAACAAACCAGTTGGCCAAAATTGTCATGAGTGATGCCAGCTGAAGCACTGTTAAGCAAAAATAGAAGAGAGAGTGAATAGGAAGTATGATGCTTGGAACTGGCTGGGAACTGAGAGTGGCCATAACACTGTCATGCTTTACTGCTCAGAAACAAATGTGAGAACTATCAGGTAATGAAGTGTTGTGAATACAGATGGAAATGTCTATTCCCATGTAAATGTTGTATAATTTACACAAGAGGAAAATTGACACAGATCTTTGTGTTTCTATACTCATTCTGTACTAACTGTTGAACATGTGGATGACAAAAGCAAGTGCATAATTGTTTAAAGAGCGGATGCAGTGTTTTGCCTTTAGGGTTGTAAGTAAGAGATAACTAGGTTTTTGTATATTTCGTCTTTAGTAGTAGTGTTTCTGAATAAACAGACTCTAGCATGAGTACACATTTACCAGAGAACATATAGATTCCTTTGTAATTCTGGTATTACTGGTAGCAAGTCATGTCCTAACCCCAGAGCTCTCAGTAGAAAGAGGAAATTTTCAAGGTAACACTCCCTGCATAGAACTGTCTAGACACCTGCCTGGGAAAGGGATTTTCAGCACCTACCTTTGCAAAGTAATTGCTAAAGTAATGCAAAAGCTGCATTTGCAATCAGCATATGACTAAATAGGCATTATTTTAGTGGAAGTAAAATTAAGGGATAATGACAGCAACCACCATTTAACTTGCTCGAGTTTATGAGCAATTAAACTTCCTCCTCACATGGAAGAAAACCTTAAAAGTTTCATTCCAGTGCTTTTTCACTGCGTGAAGTCAGTTGAAAGAACTAAATGTTTCTTCTGATTTCTTGCAGATAAAACCGTCAATTTATTCTACAGTATTCCCATGAGTTCTCAGAGGAGGCAAAAGTTATACAGTGAAAATAGGCCCTATCCCTGTTAGAATGGCATGTAAGCTGGCACAAGTAAACTCTGTAAGATGTGTAGGAGTCATTATTATTTTACTATTTTTTTGCTTTCTTTTTGGAAAGAAATTAAAGAAAATATTGTTCACATCACCATCTGGTTTCAGCAGAAACTTGTTTTTATGATGTGTCACTTCACTGGTGTCTGTAATCAACTAGATGATTGAGAAGGTGAAGGTAAATGAAGACTGTAATGGTAATAGGCTCATAATGCAAAAATGTAAAAAGAGAAGGAAAGAAAAAAAAAAGATGGACAATATCTTAGACTTTTTTTCCTGTTAGTGTCCTGATATACAGCAATACCAGAAACTCAGTATTCTGTGCTGTTTATCAATCACATAGTCTCTGTTATCACACTTGGTTCTGCTTTGTCTATCCAAAAGAATAGGAGAAACTGTTAACAGTACTAGGTTTAGCAGCACACCACACTGCACCCTGGGCTGAAAATGCATGCACTGAAAGAAGTATTAGAAGATCAGTCCCACAAACACATTGAGCTGCCTACCCAAAAGAGTCCAGGACTAAATGAGGTTGTGCACCTGTGTTGGAGCACCTGGAGAAACAGCTGGTGAGGCTGCCCAGGTCCTGATTGAGTGCCCTTGGTGCTCTGCTCTGCTCTTGTTATAACCATGTGCTCTAACTGTCCTATTTAGTCTCTAAAGTTGCTGTTAAACTAAGATTAAAACCACCAGATCAAGGAGTCAAAAGATGACTGGCAGACCTGAAACGTCTCGCGCAACTTTGCGTGTGCCTGTGAAGTTAGGAATATGTGATTCTGCTGTTGCTGCTTCTGCTGCCCCCTCTGATTCCCTTAATGGGTCACTGACACAAAGCAGAGAAAAACCAAGCTGATTCCCATGGTATCTTTCCGACTAGCTTTTTCCTGGGAAAATGATACATATCAAACTCAACTTTTAGGTGGATGTTCTAAGGAGGCAAATTTAGCTAGCTATTTGATAAAGGAAAACTCCACGATTTATTTAGTTAGAAAGCAGATTTATTAAACATACATATTGTGCACTTCTTTGGATAAAACAAGACAAAAGTAGCAACTTTAGTAGATTATTTTTCTCTGAGCATCACCAATGTTGTAAGCCCTGTTTCCAAAAGCACCCTCTCTATCTTCTCTCTTTTCCTAATTGCACTTTTTTTGCCAGTTCCATCAATAATGCATCTCAGCAAAAAGGCCACTGTAAAGAGTGTAGTATTGTAAAGGGAACATTTCTTGCTGAAGGCATAACTTGTATATTGTGAAATGTTAGAAGAGAGTGAACACCCAGCTGGTACTTACATACACCTTGTTTATCATTTTTGTTTTTCTAGTTTTCTGATCAATCCTCTAGCCACTAGTTCTAGAACTAAGTATCCTATTTCTCTGGTTGTTCTCCTTAGTCTAAATTCAGACGAGCCATGCAATTATATTTCTTGGACTTTGGGTTCTTTCACTATTAAATCCTTGGCATCAGTAAAAACTACTTGGCTATCTAGAAAGAAAAAGTAATTCAAAATTGTTTCATTAGCCCATGCTCTGTTATGCAGTAATGAAAGAAAAGGCTGTATTTCCTAAGAGATCCTTGATTATATAATCCCTGTTCTACTAGAGAGGAACTCAAATTAAGACTGGAAAAGATTATTAGAAATTCGGCAAAAATGAATTTTCCAATTCATGATCTCTGCTGACGCTGAGAATATGCTCAGACTTGGTTTGGTTCTTACTTTCTCATGGATTTCCATTTTAGCTTGAAGGTGAGTTGATAAGCAATAAGCAAGAAGCAAATGATATCCTTTTAGCCCCTGTCTAGAAGCCTCTGATAATCTCAGGAAACACTTGTAGGTTAGTCCCTTGCCCCTTAGATGTGTGAGCATCCCACACAGCTAAGATTGTACAAAGACATTGTGCTACTGATGGAGTCCTACAGCCAATGAACTACTATGAGCTTTAGAAGAAAATAACTGAAAATCGTAAGAAGCAGAAGGTCTTCTATATTCCTTACATGCGAAGCTATGGTGGCGAAAACAAGGGACTTGTATATAAGGTAAACCTGTGGTATGTAGGAAATCTGGCTCAGATCTCTGTTCTCTTTGATTAGAAAACTTAAACCCAGGAGGTTTCCAGCCTCCATAAAGCATGGTCTAATTTTTCAGGTATTTGAGATAATGGTCTCATAATAATTTACATTATTTTTGTCTCATCAAATGTGTATAAATACTGACCAGAGTGAACACACACCGGCTATGAGTTGTGCATGGAGGAGACACAGACTTCTTTAGTTTTTAGGAAAGGATTCACGGCTGAGTGTCTGAAGCAGCAGACTCCTCTGGGGCCTGTAATTCTGCATCCTTCTGTTTTAAATCCTGAGTATCTTCAGAGATTTTTTATGATCAGTTCCGCAGGCTCCTAATTCCTTCCATGAGCAACTGCCTGGAGAAGAAAATATACTGGGTTCAACACCCCTACATGTTGTTCATTTCAGTGTTGCAAGTCTTAAGTACTTTAAGGATTCAGCCCTTAATCTCTCTTATCCATTAATTCCCCAGAGACATAATGATGTTAATACTTCGAAGCCACACCGCGTTCTGAGGAACAATACATTCTTCAGTACTTGTGAAGTACTGTGATAATGGAGATAAAAGTGGACAGATGGGCAGAGAGAGGAGCATGTATTGTATAGCAATCTACCCCAGTAGCATGGGGCACTGTGTATATGTTAAAAAACACTTTAATTTATTTGAGGGCAAAAGAGATTATAACCCAGTCTATTCAAAATTTTAGCACATCTTCTTAACAGAGTGCTATTGCAAAGAATCCAGCATCATATTTGATTAGGTCAGCTTGACATGGTTTCTGGAAATCAAAAAAATATATATACAGATCAGCTACAATAAAAGGTACTTAGGAAGCTCTCAGAAGTTAGGCTGACAAAAACAGCAGTATAATGCTTGAAATCACAAAAGTGAGCTATGAGGCATGACTTTTCTTGTGACTGCAAACTTCAGTTGGGAATTTGAAAGGCTTGAAATAATACTACAGGAAAATAGGCTTTTTTGCTGTTTTAATAAATGAAAAAAATCATATTAAGCATGGATTTGTGGATGGGGCTCAGAAATGATATAATTTTCCTTATACAATGCCTTACAGCTCACTGATGTACATCCTTACCTTTAGATACTGATAAGATTCAAAAATTTAAGCTGTAATCTAAGAAGTTTTTTGGATAAAAAGACAGACATTACATAATTTGTGCCTTACAAAGTTATCAACTGAAGATTCAACAGGGTGATTTGGTTCTTGACATAAGAGCCATAGGCAACCAAGCAAGAATAATCAACTAGTACTGGTTTTTGGTATTGTGGTCAAGCCTGAGCAAATTCTAAACAATCTGTGGAAGCAGGTATGCCCCTGGTTTTGTTCCCTGCCCCTTGAGAAGTGTTTTACAGGATCTCAGTGAAAATCCAGACGATCGATCTGCTCTGCAAACTGATTTGACCCAGGGCATGACACTATAATCCTCCCCGCACTTTACATATTCACTCAGAAAAAAAAGCATGATAAGGATTATTTTTTTCTAAAAAGAAAACATATTTTTTTACTTTCTAAAATAAAAGATACTTTCTATTTTCATAACTCCATGTCAGTGGGTGGGGACAGGAAGTTCTGAACTTTGTATCTGAAAGGTGCAGTGGGAGTAAGGCTCTAATGAGTTATCTAGTCCTTTTTGCTGCTTCTTTATTTTGTTTCACGTTTCTAAGGAAATCTAGGCAAAATAGGCAACTGTCTCTCATGAGTCTCACCCAATGGCTTGACTACTGATTCACTTTTGTTTTTAAACAAACAAACAAACAAAAATTGCTGTGTGACTAGTGAGGTATAGTAATCAGCTGAGCAAATCAGGAGCCAAAGCATAAGATGCATTTGTAATCGTCTATTCTACAAAAGTATCTTGATCTGAGATTTCATTGAGTTGTTAAAAATACTTAAAATTCTGATGCTTTTAAAACAATCCAATTTGAAGAGGTTAAAAAAAATAAGTAGTTTTATAATTTCTGTGCAGTAAACAGTCAAGCAAAGGTGAGACAGAGCATGACTGAATAGGTCACCTGTAACTCGGTGTGATAAATCATGTCCTGTTACCTTTTATAGAACAATGACTGCCTCCATAACATTACTGCAGGAATGTAAGGTTGAGTATAAGTAAGGATAACTTAGGTTCTTCACAGTTTCACTGCTGCATTTTTAGGAATTCATAACCCACATCATTCTGCCTTGAAATGGGTGGAGGAGACAAGCATTTTTAAGATTAAATACTTGCTTGCCAGCCAACATGCCACAGAACTGCAAAGCAACAATTAAAAATGATCTTGGACAAATATCATTCATTACTCCTTGTGTTATTGAGTTTGACTACTATAAATTATTGCTGGACAATAATTCTGAAGTTATTGCACAGTGAACAAAGTGTGTAGCCTTTGGGCACTTCAGAGAGCTCATCCTCTAGCTGACAGGATGATGCAGAGAGGCACAGTGAGACAGCAAAATCAAGATGATAGTAAGCATGTGCGTTTTAAGGCCAGTGACATTTTATGAGCTACAAATCTAGTTTTGTTTCCCCATTGTCCTTCTTATGTTTCATGTGATGATTTGAAGCATTTTTCTTAGTCTTCAAAAGATCTGTGCAGCTTGCAGCAAACAGTAACATTCCTCTGGAAGCCAAAAGAAGAATGTCTCCTACAAACTGAAATGCACTGAAAATTTCATTTTCACATCACTGTTTATTAAAAACCCCTGTTTTGTTCATATGTGCAGCCAGCCATTTCCTCAGCTGGTTTGTGTCACAGATAGTTCTGTGAAACTGCAAGTGCCACCCTTGTGTACACAGGTGGGAAAGAGCACGGGTCAGTATTCATTTAAGCAATAGTTGAAGTATGGTCTTCTGCCCTCAAAGTGCTGTCACAATTGCTTTGATTAATATCTCTTTTACACAAGATGTCTTCTAGTAGTGCTACCTCAGTGGCGTAATCTCTTCCTTATGGCAAGCTACCTGGGTGAGCTTAACTCTTCAAATAGGCCACTGATTGTAAGTTCAAGCTAATTGCCAGAGATCTAGATGAATAAATGGAAAGTTTCACAGGTTACTCAATTGAGGGTTTAGCATTTTTGCAGAGTTCCTGATGTTTAACTCACGATATCAATGTCACATGGTTCACTGGGCAGAAACAATAATATGGTTCCACTGGCAAACCAGTCACATAAGCAAGACCAGACTACTTGTTTGAGTGAGGGCAAGTCATTTTACAGTGACTGGACAAAGCATCTTGCTAAGTTTGTTTGATTCCCTGAACAGAAATTCTTAAGGGCCCTTCTTCTTCGGGCACAGCATTTCCTGAGTTTTAAAGAGTCACTTTATAGACTAACTCTAAACTAGTCAGTGGTCTAGGACTGAACAACTTGTCTGCTAAACAATGTATTTTTAATCACATAACCCCCAGTAGATGTTGAAGCTGGCTATGTATCTACACATCGTCTGTGGGATATGGAGCTAATTTGTTTTCCAAAGAATCCTGCAGGAGTGAAACATGGCACATGGGGGACTGAGAAAGAGGCCTGAGGTGAAACAGATGCCAGGGGCTCCTTGCATTAAACAAATAAGAGAGGTATTTTCTCTCTTGTCCTTCCTAACAGGAGTTTTTCAGAGCCCAGCATGAGGATATTGGATTCGTAACCCATCTTCAGGGGGTTGAGGCTGTCTTCACTCTGTGTACATGGTCCTAACTGCTGCCAGTGATCCATGGATATTCACACTAGTGGCAATGCCAGTGGGGGTGACCGCAGTCCCAGCTGCACTTCTCAGCCCTGCAGCTCTACCTCCCTTGCTGCAGAGCCGTCCCACTGGGGACTGTGTAGCAAAAGGGACCAGGGCATGATATCCATAAAAATAACCCTGCAGAAAGGTGGAAAAGAGAGAGAAAGAGAAGCATCATTTGAGAGCAGATGAGTTACTTGAATCACTGCATGGCACAATCAAGTTCACCAAAGGACCTCATGGTAATGAGAGGCTAGGGTTTCAGTCACAGCTCTATATGAGGATATATATATGTTGGGTTCAGGATTGCTTCTGTGGCTTGGGTTGTCCACACTGAAGTGCGTAAATACAGTCATGCCATAAAGCTATAGTAAATGACAAGCAATATCCGCAGGGAGCTGGTGAGTGCCACCAGGGAGTTGTCAGCTGTGGCCTGGGGAAGGGAACAGCTAGGATAACCAGAAACACATTTTTGAGTCCTGATTCTTGTCTATCTTTTTGTGTAGTCATAAATAAATATATTTCTGCTAGCTTTAGCTGCTTTCAGGTTCTTAATGCTCCCAGAGACATTTTTACAAGGCCTGCAGACAGAGGCAATATTTTTAATGAAACCAGCTGCCAATGTCAGTAAAGGCAGATGATAGGCTTTCACCCCGAACCCCCGTCAGGTCTGGAACAGAAGCAGTGACTTTCAAGCCAAACACTGTTTGGGAACAGTCTTTCTGACTTTAGATAAATTATGCTAATTCTCTGAGTGCCAGTGCAGACATTTTGATTACCTGCGATCTAGCGGTTGAAGGTGAACGTTTGCAGTCTTTACTCATCTCCTTGACAGAGAAGCAGAGAAAAAAAAAAAAAAAAGTAAAAGCTAGCAGTGTCCTAGAAGAGTTTCCCAAGGTGCCACCCAGCTGTACCAAAGCCCCTGTACCAAAAAGCAGTCCCTGGCTGCTTTTTGCACCTCCTCTTTGCCTAGTTTCCCCTTCTTTAAGGTTTTGCCAGTCTTTTTAAGAAGTAAACTGGATCACCAAAACAGTGGAGCTTTGTTTGTTGTAGTCAGCTACAGCAGAGCAAAAGTAGAACTTAGGTGTACTTTCATAAGGTATAATGATACAATAAATATCACAGTTGTCCTAAATTAGATATTCTGATGGGAAATAAGACACCAGGGAAAAAAAAAGTGATGGCAAGGCCAAGGACAACATAAGTCTATTTATAAAATGTCATGGGGACAAAAGAAATCCTACTGCTACTGTTTGCTTACTGAAAGAGGTATCAGTCAATAACAGTTAAATTAGCATTAAACTGATGAGTGGCATTTGTCCCTCTTTTTGGTTGCTATCTTTTCAAATGGGAGGTTATTCCAGATGTTCACGGATCGTATGAACTTCCATTGATTCGTTTGATTTGAAGTTTAAAGTTACTTTTTGCTAATTTATGCCTATGTTTTCTTGCGTCAATGCTACCATTTAGCTTAGATTTTTTTTTTCCCTCAGCCTTTGCTTAACTGCATTAACTAAATGAATCCTTTCTACCCTTCTGACCCAAGGAAGACTCGCCATTCCCTAGATGAGCTTTTATTTTCAGCAGTGATCAAAACTCATTTTTCATGCCAGATAACAGCAGTGCCTGGTACACTCACACATGCGTGTCAACTCATACTGAAGACACTTGAAACCCTCAAAGATCATATTTGTTTTCTGTGCTATCACAGCACATTAGAGAATTAGTGAAAATTTGGGTCATTAAAGACAAATGCCTCCTCTTCCAGGCAATGAGCTTCTAGTTTTCAACAAGTATATTTGTGGACCGTGCTTTAACGTACAACTCTGCTTTATTTTTTTCTATTAGTAAATTTCCTTCCTGTCCTCAAGGTATTGCTTAATATATTTGTCCTACTGAATTTTGGCAATTATCTAGGGACATTAATGCAAAATGTAGCACATTAATGCAAAATGTAGCAATTAGTGAAGAAACAAAAATTCTAAAATAGCTCCTTGAAGGATTTCACTTTTGATCCCTCTTAAGCATTTCATTTCTGTTTGTTGCCCAGTCCATGGTCATCTCCACTTTAGTGGGTCCCTGCTCATTTTACAGGTGGTGACTTGACATCCAGCTCTTTTAGATTAAAAGCTGTTTGTGTGGCACTGTATCATTTAACCTCTTGATAACATCATCAGGTGGCTGCATTTTGATGCATATGAGATTACAACACTTGTCTCTATTCAAATATTTCCTTTGAAATACTGACTGAAATAAAAAAAAATCTTAAAGTGAAAGCTAGTTAAAATTTTCCTATTTCTACCAGTTTTATTTAAGTCCCTAGGAAATTGTAATTCTTGCAATATAACTCAAATCTACACAATTCCTCCAGAGCAGGACTGACTCAGGAATATTTGGACAAATACAGAAGAAATGTATTGTATTGTCTAATTTAGGGCATAAATCCTCTCCAGTCCTATGCACTACAATAGATCAATCCATACTATTTAATTAAACATAGCAGAGCAATATCGGAAAAAAAAATCTTAAAAGAAAATGATTATAATCATCCTCAATCTCATACTGACTTCTCTGATATATATTAATCCACAAAATTATTTATTCAGTAACAGATAACAGAACATTACTTACAAAGGAATACTTTATTAACACACTACACTCTAGATAGTTGACTTGCCTGGAATGTATTGCAGAACTTTTAAAACAGCTACCCGAAAGTTAACACACTAAGAGAACAGGTACCTGTCAGCTTTGGTGCTTTTCTTTTTTTCCTTTTTTTTAAAAAAATATATCACAAGACTTCTCCAGTTCCCACGTTTCCTGAATTTCTTTTTTAAGCTTTAGCCTTGGGCAGCCTAAGGCCTAAATCAAACCTCTGTAACTGGCAGCAGAAAGGGTTGAGAAACACAACCCTTGGCAGGAAGCCTTGCAAATCTAGGCTTTGTTGGGCGTTGTTCAGGCAGTAGTCATGTCCTTTATAAGAACATAATGCAGAATATAATGCAGACAATCATTCAGGAGAGCACTGCAGAAGGTGTGGAGCAGGGAGACAGGTCCACTGGTCAGGACCACACCAGGTCTGTGGGGAAAACGACCTTGCATGGAGCATAACTTGGAAAGGGCTCCTTGCACTTGGTTTTGTTCCTACTCCTTCATATCCATCCAGGGCTGGCTGTGGTCTCTCAAACTATTTCCTTGCATTGCTTGTCTGTCTTTCACATCTGCTATGCTGAAATTACGATGTGGATAGGCTCGACTCCCATAACAACCACCGCGTCCCTATGAAATCATACTCTAAGCCTAGAATCTTCAATTACAGATGCAAATGGTTTTTAAAGTCCCTTGTATTAGGCAGTAAAATAAAAAAAATTATTAGGAAACTGCATACCCAGATTTATTCAAGTGACCAAAGTGCTTAGTACATTTCAGAAGAAAAATGTGGAACACAGTGACCTGAAAAGCTTTGTGTTGGTAGCCAGTAGATCCTCATGGCAAAACATCAGACAGAGTGGGTGTTGTTTTTTTTTCACTCTGTATTGTTAATAACTTATTACATTTTACAGTTTTTCTCCTAAAGCAATACCAGAAAGACAAAATGATGAGTATTACTAAGATCTCAATGATTTTAAACAGGCATCCAGTTGCTATTTTGTTAGAATACTATTAATCTTCTTTCATCTTTTTTTTTTTCTTTCTTATTTGAAGGTGCATTCAAATCATGCCCATCTGAAGAGTGTTTGTTCTGAGGTTAAGGAAATCTCTGAGCAATGATCTGTGCATAATTGCACAATCCTTCAGATACTCTGCCCTCTCTTGCCACCCTATCCCCACCAGGAAAGCAAGACACTGGGAGCAGTAATTTCCCATTGACTTCTCCCACTTGTGTAGATTAAGCTGCAATATTTTGGGGACACAACTGAAATCACCCATTGCCACTGTCCCTATATGATCAAGGCAGGCAGGAATAGGACTTTGAGGTCTTGTCAATATTATTTTGCTGAATGACGAAGAGCTTGCCAGGAAGGTTTCCTATCCTCTTCATCTCTTGTGCAGCTGTGTCGTCTATATCACACTTTAACCCTGAAACATTAATCTGTTGCTTTATAGAGGATGTTCAGGAAGTGAAGTTGGCAAAGAGTAAATGTCAGATGAATTTATCCTACCTGGTTATTGAAACAAGGTCAGAACACATTGAGAAAGCAATTAATTTCTGTGGTATGGGGAGACTGAACTGTTGCTATAATTCATTGTTTTAATGTACTATTTTTAATTATACATCTATAAACACCTGCACTATGAAAGCAAAATGGTTGTAAATGCAAAGTCAAGACTTCCAAGGAGTCAACTATCTCAATTTATTACAAATAGAGTATAGTACCTGCATTTTTACAGAATCCCAACTGTTTGCATGGGGAAAATAAGACCCATAACTGTACTCCTTTGTCTTTCTCTTTCCACGTTTAATAAGCTATAAAAGAACTGATTTTGAAAATCATCTTTTCATTTTGAACCCTGCTATCTTTTAAACATATATTGGTTACATACTACTATTAAATTCAGCTTGGGAAAAAACATCTAATACTGTGTTGTGTATTCATTCCCAGTAGTTTGTGCAGCCCCCACATTACTTTTCATCATACTGTTATGAGTCAAGTCTACCTCACTGTAGGCTGCGCCTATCAAGCCTCAACTTTAGAGATGAGACAAGACCTGCCTACTAAGTTATCTTGTCTATGTGCCTAGAAATCTCCAGTTCAACTAATTGCAGGCAGAAGAGAGGTGGTGCCTACATGCTTCATGGGCTAAGGAAAGTTTTCAGGATTGCCATTTGCTGAAGGCAGTGGTTTCAAAAATGTAGGTCACTGAGGTAGAATAGATGTCTCGTCCTCTGCATCTGTCCAGGACGGCATCCAG